>NC_045804.1:10618157-10943435 GCF_009873245.2 Balaenoptera musculus | reverse complement strand
CCTGCCGCCTCCGCACCATTTGTAAGGGGGGGCGGAGTCCGGTTCCGCGAGATCCCGCGGGAGCCCCTCCCGCGCAAGAGCCGCAGCACCGCCCCTTTCCCTGCTGCAGGCGCCCTTTCCCCTTTCACGTGACCAGGAGCTCCCCGCCCCTTCCGAGGCTTGGCCCCGACGCACGCTCGTACGCACGCACGCACGCGCGTGCTATGTCGTCAGTTCCGGGCAGCGGCGGCACGGGGCCCTGCTTCCGCTTTCCTCTGAGGCGCGGGCTTGGGTCTCAGCCTGCTCGGGATTATGGCGGCTACGGCCACAATGGCGACCTCGGGCTCGGCGCGGAAGCGGCTGCTCAAAGAGGAAGACATGACCAAAGTGGAATTCGAGACCAGTGAGGAGGTGGACGTGACCCCCACGTTCGACACCATGGGCCTGCGGGAGGACCTGCTGCGCGGCATCTACGCCTACGGTCGGTGAGCTCGGGCCGCGGGCTGGGGCGCCCGCGGGGAGGGGGGGGCCCGGCCGGGGGTGGTTCCCGAGACTGGGAGTGCGGCCGCCCCGGGGCTGGGGGTCGGGGCTGAGGCCGAGCCCGGGGGCCCTGAAGGGCGACCCCCGCCCCCAGCACGTGTCCCCACCCCCGTCTGTGTCGGCCAGTTCGAGTGTTGTTCTCCCGGCGGGGCTCCGTGCTGGGTCCCGCGAGGGCTGCAGGGTCCAGCGAGGTCTGCAGGGTCCTCCTTGCACCCCGGAGTCACTCATTCAGCGGATGATTGTCTTGCACCTGCCAGGTGCTAGGAACGTGCGCGGCTCTAGGCACTGGCGGCTTAGTAGTGAACCAGGCAGGCCTTAGGGAGCTTGTTATGTTTGGGAGAAGGATTATATAGTCAGTGGTAATGGCTACAAAGAAAATAAAGCGGGATAACGGAATCAAGAGTGATCGGTGGGAGGCGAGAGTTAAACTAGTAGAGCACATAGGTAAGGGGGCTCCCAGGAGGGGCTGGCATTTGAGCTGAGATCTGGACTAAGGAACCTGTTATGAGAAGATTATGGTAGAACTGGGCAGCTGGTGCCAGGGCCCTGCAGCCGGGAGCCTTATGCATTCCAGGAACAGAAAGAATCTCCCTGTCCTGGGAGCCTAGGGGCGAGTTTTGGGTGGGGGGGGCACAGATCTTGAAAAGCGTGGTGCGAAGTGATAGAGTTTGAATTTTATTTCTAAGTGCAGTGGGAGGCCATTGGAGGGTTTTAAGCAGGGAAATGATGGGATCAGATTTACAGTCACAGAGGTGGTCCTGGGTGTCTGGATATGGGGGGAGGTGAGGCAGGAGAGGAAGCAAGGAGATGTTAGGAGGCTTTTGCTCCAGTCCAGGGGAGTGATGATGGTATTGTGGTGGAGATGGAGTACTAACAGGGTTTGCTGATGGGTTGAATGTGAGCAGGAGACGAAAGTCCTGGATGTGTGAGTAACTGGGCAGGTGATGATGCCCTCTCCTCAGGCGGGGAGCACTCGAGGGAGCTCTTCTTGAATGAGGAGAGCTTGAGGGACTTGTAAACCATCCAGGAGGAGATGTCAAGGAGGCAGTTGGGAAGAGGTCGGGCTGAGGATGTAGACAGGCGTGATCAGCATCTGTGCTTAATGCCTGGGACTGGGACGGACATCTTTTTTATCCAACAGTCCTTGATGTCATGACAGTCTAGCACAGAGAAGGTGCGGAGGGAATGGGAGGTGAAGAACCATTACAGCTGGCCCTCGTAGTGTGGCCGACAGCCCTGCCTGCCTCTTGGCACCCGGGACGTCCCTGCCCTAAAACACTGTTTTTAGTTTCCCATCTACTTGCTGAGTCATCCTGAGGGGTTTAAATCATCTGTTATATTTGCTTTTGTGTTAGATGGGAAATTGTACTACATTTTAAAAGACTACCAAAAATTAATTAAAGTACATTATTTGTATGTAAAGTTTTGTTTGTTTACTTGGACAGTAGAGGGGTGGTGGTGTAGTTCATGTAGCTGCATCAAGGCAGGAGGAGTAGATGAAATGGGGTTGTAGGTGATAACAAACAACCTGCAGACTTACTGCTGGTGGGGAGTGGTGACTACAGCACTGATGGGTTTATATTCCTTTTTTTAACTTAAAAAGTAATAGCAAAAAAACCCCATTAGTGCAGGTTATTGTAATATAGTCAAACAATACACAAGTAATTGGAGTAAAATATGAGCCTCCCTCACCCCATTCCCCAGGAGTAACCACCAACATTTTTTTAACCTAACTGGGATGTCTATATTTTGCAACAGTGTTCCTTAGAGATTGTGTCTGTATAAATAAGGTGGTATGTTAGTATAAAAATCCACTTCAGCCTACTTCATTCAGCAGCTGTTTCTTGAGAGCTCAGTATGTTGGACATTGGGTTAGGAGGGGGTGGGGGATTTTAAAAAGATAACATCCTCGGCACAAGGAGCTCCAGTGTATGGTTGCAAGTATGCTGTCCTAGTGGTTAGAGCTCATTTTTTCTGTTTTAATTTACAGGTTTTGAAAAACCATCAGCAATCCAGCAGCGAGCTATTAAGCAGATAATTAAAGGGAGAGATGTCATTGCACAGTAAGTCTGCTCATGCATAGGGGGAGTCAGGTGCTAGTTAGCACAGCAGTGTGTAGTTCAGTGCTTCTTCATTCAGATGCCGTTACCAACTCTTGCCTTGACTTTAGCTATGGGCTGTTTGTTTTTAGTTTTGCATCCTCCACTCTAGAAAGCTTTCTTTTTTTTTTAAGCCAGCTTTACTTAACCTATTATTTGGCATATGGAATTGTATATAATACTCTTTTAATAGCATTATTCCCTATTTGCCTAATTTTTAAACACTCGTTTACAAAAAAAAAAAGTCTGAAATCGTAGAAAAGAATTATATAAAGGGGAATCTTTTTTTTGCCGCCTATAACACCCATTCTGTAGATTCTGCAGCTCTATCACCCCCTGATGCAAAGGCCACATTTACTGTTCTTATCACCAGTGATTTAAAAGTTGTGATGTTATGCCTGAGTCCCACCACCTTGCAGTTAAGATATTGGTCGGGGTGGGGGGGAATCGACTTGGAAGAAGCTGCCCAGTGCTTCTGCAGCTCATCTTCTCAGAGCACTGCTGGGGCGGGGGTTACATGAATGGGAGCAGTGGCATGTAGCCCATCACTCTGAATCCCATTTATCTTTGTTTTCTTTACTAGATCTCAGTCTGGTACAGGCAAAACAGCCACCTTCAGTATTTCTGTCCTCCAGTGTTTGGATATTCAGGTAATCTTAAACTTCTCTTTAATCCTAGGAAATACTTCCTTTACCTTCTGTAACTACAGTGTTCAAGAAGTACAGTTCTTAAATATATCTAGTTGTAATGATTAAACACATTTTTAAAGAGAATCTTAAGTGCACACTAATATCTGAGCTAATATTCTGTCATAAATTCCTTTTTATTTAAACTGATAGTCTTTTTAAAAATTTTTATTGAAATTTAGCTGATTTACAATGCTGTGTTAGTTTCAGGTGTATAGCAAAGTGATTCAGATATATATGTGTGTGTGTATATATATATATATAGTTCCCTGTGCTATACAGTAGGTCCTTTTTGGTTATCTCTCTTTTTACATAGTAGCGTGTATATTTTAATCGCAGACTCCTAATTTATGCCTCCCTCCACCCTTTCCCCTTTGGTAACCATAAGTTTGTTTTCTGTGTCTGTAAACTGGGAGATTTTTTTAACTAGTGGAAATTCTTGTCTGTAAACAAGAATCCTGACCAGTATACCCATTATCACTGGATATGCAATTTAGTAACATTCAGGTTCGCTTACCTGAAATCAGATGTGTGGTTAACTTGAGATAATATTCAAAATAGATCTGAGTCTGAATTAGTGCAGTCTACCTTGAAGATACTGAGATTCTCTATTTTCTGACAAATTACTTTACCAGGTTCGTGAAACCCAAGCTTTGATCTTGGCTCCAACGAGAGAGTTAGCTGTACAGATCCAGAAGGTAAGACAGTTAAAGATGGCACTGTCGTATTTGCAGGTACAGTTGACCCTAAACAACACAGGTTTGAACTGCATGGATCCATTTATTTGCAGGTTTTAAAAAAATGAATATGTACTACAACACTACATGATGTGAAGTTGGTTGGATCCAAGGTTAGGGAGGGCTGATTGTAAAGTCTGTGTGGATATCTGACTAGGCTGGGGTTGAGGGGTGTATGCAGTCGGTAGGTAGGCCGGCATACCTAACCTCCCTCCCTAACCCCCACGCTGTTCAAGCCAACTGATTGACTTAATCTAATCCAGTTTTTCTGTTCTGTCAGGTTTTTTTTCCCTGATTCCTAACATTTTGTGATAAATCACATATATGAGTTGCTGGTTTGTATGAAGTCATTTTTAGTGTAGCTTGTGTGATTCCGATAGTTTTTTGCAATCTTAGGATCGTACTTTTCTTTCAAAAAAATTAAAAATAATTGTAAAAAATAATTGTAACTATTTTGTTTTCATAGTATAAACATTTTGGAAGTGTATCTATTAAGATGTTAATAGCATTTGTGGGTGGATAGGATTATGAATTTTATATATTTTCTTATTTTTCTGTAGTTAATACATACTGTTTTTATAATGAGAAAACAGTAAAACTGACTTCATTCTGGCGCAGAAAAGAGTGGAAGGAGGAGACTTGGGCTCTCTGTAGTTTTATGATAGAAATAATGGCATAAACAATACCAGGTGGTCATCTTAAACTAGAACAGAAACAATCTTCATTTTGGGGGAACTCAGATGTTTCAGACTTCATAGCGGTCTTGGGGCAGACCTTGAACATGAATCTGTGTTTTAATTCAGGGCCTGCTTGCTTTGGGTGACTACATGAACGTCCAGTGCCATGCCTGCATTGGGGGCACCAACGTGGGGGAGGACATCAGGAAACTGGATTATGGACAGCATGTTGTCGCTGGCACACCTGGGCGTGTCTTTGGTAATTGCTTTTGTCTATAAAAAGTGCTTAAACAATAGAGGACCATTTTCAATTTGATATGCTACATGGTGGATTTTTGCATTTGAGTAACTTGTAAGAAGTGGAGGGAAGGTCCCTGAAATGCTGTGAAAACTGGTTGAAATGGCTGGCTCTTTACTTATAGCCTGAGGTCTACTTATTTCGAAATCTGATTTTATAGATATGATTCGTCGCAGAAGTTTGAGGACACGTGCTATCAAGATGTTGGTTTTGGATGAGGCTGATGAAATGTTGAATAAAGGTATGAGTAACAAAAGAATTCATTTTCTGTTGATGTAAAATTCTTAAATTTTCACAGCGTAAAATTGAAATGTGGAGCTAATGAACTCAGTGTAAGTAGTATATTCTTTGTGGAAAACAGTTATGCCCTGGGTGCACTTAGGAACATAAAACTCTGGTTTTTTTATGGTAGTGGTTTGTAAGACTGATGACAACCAGAACAACAGCATTTCAGCCAAACTGATGGGGTACTGCTCGTTGTGTGGTGGGGGAGCACAGATGGCTGAGGCGTGGAGCTGGGATGTGGTGCAGAGATGCTTGGTGGTGGTGAAGGGGTGGAACAGACAGCTGAATAAATCTTGTTTCATGGCAGTAGGGTATTTTGTGGTTTGGATGTTCCATAATTTATTTCGCTAGTTGTTTTTTATTGGTTGTCCAGGTTGTTTTTACTCTTTTATCGGTTATTTTTCAAGATAAATTTCTAGAATTGGGTTGTATTTCATGTATTTCTACCAAAACATATGAGGACAAATATGTGAGGACCCGTAAGTCATAGCAGTTGTGCTCTTAGCACAGCAACTAGGAAATGCATAATGACAGCTGTCACCTTGGTTCAGTAACAGCTGCGGGCAGTACCTCACGGTGTCTTCACGCCTCCCCTCCCTGCACACCCCCTCTCCAGTCTTACTTCCATACCAGGGGGTCGGGTGGGTCGTCCCCTTAGACATTGGGGTCGCCTGGTGTGAAGGGAATATTTTGCTTCTCAGGAGTCACCAGTAACTCATGGGGTTCTTCCCAAGCGTTTTCCTGTTCCCTGGTTCTTGAGCAGTTCTCTCAGGAACCTAGAGGCTGATGCCACCCCTTGGAGCAGCCCTCCACCCCACCTCCGTCTTGGGCCCCTTACCTGGAGGCCCTGCTCTTCAGCTAAGTTAAAGGTACAGTTACTACAAAGTGAGGTCTCCAGAACCAGTGGCATCTATGTCAACTGGGAATGTGTCGGCAATGTAGCTTCTGGCCCCCTGATCTCTGCAGTCAGAACCTTGCAGCCACCTGTCCCCTTCTCACACACCGGCCTCCTAACCCGTCCTGCAGGTGTGGTGGTGTGGTGACCCGGGGGCCAGGTCCTGCTTGCCAGCGGGGGTTTTTTTTTTTTTTTATTAATTTATTTATTTTTGGCTGTGTTGGGTCTTCGTTTCTGTGCGAGGGCTTTCTCTAGTTGTGGCAAGCGGGGGCCACTCTTCATCGCGGTGCACGGGCCTCTCACTATCGCGGCCTCTCTTGTTGCGGAGCACAGGCTGCAGACGCGCAGGCTCAGTAGTTGTGGCTCACGGGCCTAGTTGCTCTGCGGCATGTGGGATCTTCCCAGACCAGGGCTCGAACCCGTGTCCCCTGCATTAGCAGGCAGATTCTCAACCACTGCGCCACCAGGGAAGCCCTTGCCAGCGGGTTTTATTCAGCCTGTACCATATGAAATAATGTAAACTAGTTGAATTATTTAATTGGGAGGTTTTTAAATTAAGGTATAATTGACATGTAACATTTTCAGGTGTACAACATGGGTCAGTATCTGTGGGAGATTTTTTTTTAAGTGGAGATTTTTTTGGTGAAAATCTAGATCTCTGGGTTTATTTAAAATGTGGCAGATCTGGCCACAGTGGATGCATACCCTCACAGGGCAGCAGCAGCTGGAACTGAGATGTGAAGCTACCTGCAGGGGTCTGAGGCTGTGGGCTCAGGGCTCAGGTTTCTGTTGCTTTTACCTGTTGGCATCCAGGACTCTTGGGTGGGGCTCTGATCCCTAGAGTACACCAGGGAGAGGAGAGGGGATGCAAGAATTTGGTTCAGCTCTGTAAGAAGATTCCTTGTGAAATCTTGCACCTTACAGTCACAGCGCTGCATCCAGTTAAATGTGAACAGTTGATGTGCAACTTCTGTTTCAAAGTGTGCAGCCTTAAAAATTCCCCGTGTGTCTCATTCCTCATCCCAGGTTTCAAAGAACAGATCTACGATGTGTACAGGTACTTGCCCCCGGCCACTCAGGTGGTGCTCATCAGTGCCACACTGCCCCATGAGATCCTGGAGATGACCAACAAGTTCATGACCGACCCTATCCGCATTTTGGTGAAACGGTGAGGATGCCCTACTTCTCAGGTGGGACTAAAACACAGCATAGTTGTATTTGGGTTTTAAAACATGAAAGTTCTTTTTAATTTTCTCTTTTGAAAAGCCAGCTTTTATATAGTCTCCTTTGATCCAGTAATTCCAAATTTAAAAATTTGCTGATAGTATTTACTTATCAACGGAATTATTTACCATTGGCAGTAAAATGTGTATACTATTGAACAGCCAAACATTTTGTTTAGAACCATATATAAGGTGTGGTTAAAGGTTCATACTGATCCAGGGCTTGGGCCCCTGCGGTGGAAGTGGCGACTCCTAGGAGGATGTGGCTGGCGGGAGTTTAATGCCCAGGCTCCTGGGCCGCTGGGGGTCGGGCCTGTGCCTGGAACAGCGCCTGGCCTGCGCACGTCCTCAAGTTTTGGTTGGAAGGATGAGTTGACAGGATTGTGTTTGTCCTCCAGTGATGAACTGACTCTAGAAGGCATCAAGCAGTTTTTTGTGGCTGTGGAGAGAGAAGAGTGGAAGTTCGACACGCTGTGTGACCTCTATGACACGCTGACCATCACTCAGGCTGTTATCTTCTGTAACACCAAGAGGAAGGTGCGTGGCCATCCTGGCTCTTTAATGTCCTTGTGGCGAAAACCAAAGATCGGTTTTCATAGAACTTAGGTCAGGTATTTTCTGTTGAGGACCAGAATTACATGCTTTAGGCTCTGGGTACATGGTCTCCTCGGGCAGCCACTGGGCTCTGCCCTTTAGCTCAAAGTCACCCTGGACGATGAGCGGACAAGCGGGTGTATCCAGGGAACGTGTGCAGGGTGTTGATCTGGTCCCTTGACTGAAGGCTCTGGGTCATTGGTTCAGGTGGGGCCCGGACACGTGTTCTTTGAGCTCCCAGGTGATGCTGATGTGCCGGCAGAGCTGAGAACCCTGGCAGCTCTCCTTGGAATAGGAAGAAGATTTGGACCACATTCCAAAAAAGATTCAAACTTAAATTTCAAATGAGAACAGTGACATATTGTCTTTTAAGAGAATTTTTGCCCCAATATTTGCTGGGCAAAATTAAGTTTTCTACACAGCCAGTGAGGATTAGCCTGAGTTTTGTTTATATATATATATATCTATATATATATATATAGATATATCTATATCTATATATATATATATGTATTTTTTTTTTTTTTTGGCTGTGCTGGGTCTTCGTTGTTGTGCGTGGACTTTCTCTAGTTGTGGCGAGCGGGGGCTACTCTTCGTTGTGGTGTGCAGGCTTCTCATTGTGGTGGCTTCTCTTGTTACAGAGCAAGGGCTCTAAGCGCACGGACTTCAGTAGTTGCAGCACACAGGCTCAGGAGTTGTGGCTCGCAGGCTCAGTAGTTGTGGCGCACGGGCTTAGTTGCTCCGTGACATGTGGGATCTTCCCAGACCAGGGCTCGAACCCATGTCCCCCGCGTTGGCAGGCGGGTTCTTAACCACTGCGCCACTAGGGAAGTCCCTAGCCTGAGTTTTAAGAGCACTTGTTTATGAATATTCGAATTGGTTCTGCAGGGAATTGGCGTGAAATCCTGTATACAGTCTCTGGTTTGTGAGCTTATGGCAGCATCTATTGATTCCATCTGTAGGTTGACTGGCTGACGGAGAAGATGAGGGAAGCCAACTTCACCGTGTCATCCATGCACGGGGACATGCCCCAGAAGGAGCGCGAGTCCATCATGAAGGAGTTCCGGTCGGGCGCCAGGTGGGTTGGCTGAGCTCTCTGCTGTGGTCCTGGTGCTGGTGCTGTGGGCCAGCATTTACGGGGTGTTACCCGAGTTTTCCCCCCCACAGCTGAGCTCGGGCAGGTCACCAACTTGCTGGTGAGCAGGGCAGCCACTGCTGGTGTGATAGGTTAGGCTGAGATGAGAACTAGCCTTAACTATGTAGGTCGGTTGCCTTGTTTAGAAGCGTATTTTTCTGTTTCCAAATAAATGGAGATTTTCTATTTATCTTTTTGTACTGGTTTTAGCTTAATCCCACTGTGGCCAGAGAACCTGCTTTGTGTGATTTCATCCCCTCAGTGTGTATTCAGACTTGCTTTGTGGCCCAGCACGGGGTCGTTTTACAAACGTTCTCTGTGCTTGGACAAGATGGGTGCTGTGTGGTGTTGGATTTCAGTTGCTAGCTGTATTTCTCAAACCTGCATCATTACCCTTTTGCCCTTAAGTCTTGTTTCATCAGTGTTGAGAGTGCTGGTTTTCCTCTTGGGGGTTCTTCCAGGTCACTTATCCTTTCTTCTGCCTCAGTTATTCTGCTATTGATCCCATCTAGAGTATTTTTAATTTCATTTATTGTGTTTTTCATCGTTGCTTGGTTCCTCTTTAGTTCTTCTACGTCCTTGTTAAATGTTTCTTGCATTTTGTCTATTCTATTTCCAAGATTTTGGATCATCCTTACTATCATTATTCTGAATTCTTTTTCAGGTAGACTACCTATTTCCTCTTCATTTGTTAGGTCTGGTGTGTTTTGACCCTGCTCCTTCATCTGCTGTGTGTTTTTCTGTCGTCTCATTTTGCTTATCTTACTGTGTTTGGGGTCTCCTTTTCACAGGCTGCAGGTTCGTAGTTCCCGTTGTTTTTGGTATCTGTCCCCAGTGGGTAAGGTTGGTTCAGTGGGTTGTGTAGGCTTCCTGGTGGAGGGGACTATTGCCTGTGTTCTGGTGGATGAGGTTGAATCTTGTCTTTCTGGTGGGCACGTCCACGTCTGGTGGTGTGTTTTGGGGTGTCTGTGGCCTTATGATTTTAGGCAGCCTCCCTGCTAATGGATGGGGCTGTGTTCCTGTCTTGCTAGTTGTTTGGCATAGGGTGTCCAGCCCTGTAGCTTGCTGGTCGTTGAGTGAAGCTGGGTCTTGATGTTGAGATCGAGATCTCTGAGAGATTTTTGCCGTTTGGTATTACGTGGAGCTGGTAGGTCTCTTGTGGACCAGTGTCCTGAAGTTGGCTCTCCCACCTCAGAGGCACAGCCCTGATGCCTGGCTGGAGCACCAAGAGCCTTTCATCCACACAGCCAAGTACGTGGGGATTTTCTTGCCTTTTGGGAGGTCTGACGTCTTCTGCCAGCGTTCAGTGGGTGTTCTGTAGGAGCAGTTCCACGTGTAGATGTATTTCTACTGTATCTGTGGGAAGGAAGGTGATCTCCGCGTCTTACTCTTCCGCCATCTTGCCGCAAATCCCTCTTGGGGGTTCTGTCCATTCTTGCGTTATGTGTCCAGACACCTGAGTGTACAAGTTCAGAATTACTAGATTTCTGGAGGATTTAGCTTTTGCTGTGGAAGTGTCTGCCCTTCTCTACTAGGGCTTTTGTCCTGAATCCTGCTCTGTCTGACCAGCCGCACCAGCTCTGAACGTTTGGTGTCTCCTTAGTACCACCCGTCTTCCTTCACGTCTGGTTTGTAGACTTAAGCTTTAGATGGATTTCATGCAACCAGCATATAGTTGGGTTTTATTTTTCCTTTTCTTTTAATTTAATGATAATTGCTGTCTTTTTTTTAAAATTTATTTTATTTATTTTTGGCTGTGTTGGGTCTTCATTGCTGCGCGGGGGCTTTCTCTAGTTGCGGTGAGGGGGGGCTACTCTTTGTTGCGGTGCACGGGCTTCTCATTGTGGTGTCTTCTCTTGTTGCAGAGTACGGGCTCGAGGCGTGTGGGCTTCAGTAGTTGTGGCACGTGGGCTCAGTAGTTGTGGCTCATGGGCTCTAGAGCGCGGGCTCTAGAGCACAGGCTCAGTAGTTGTGGTACACAGGCTTAGTTGCTCCGCGGCATGTGGGATCTTCCTGGACCAGAGGTCGAACTTGTGTCCCCTGCATTGGCAGGCAGATTCTTAACCACTACCCCACAAGGAAAGCCCATAATTGTCTTTTAACTGGAACATTTAGTCCAGTTTCGTTTAATGTAAATACTGATATATTTGGTTTTAAATTGACCATCTTATAAGTGTATCTTACTTGTCATTTCTCTTCTGTGGTTCTTTTTTCTTTCTTTAGTTTGGATTTTTTGTTGTTGTTGTTGTTATTCCTTTTCCCCACTTTTTATTTTGGAAAATGTTTATTTCTTTATGTTATTTAGTGGTCGCCCTGAAAAGTCATCAGCAGCTGTGGTTGCTTGGTACTTTTACCATCTCCCCTGAGAGCACAGAGAACTTGAAACCCTGACTTCAGTGACCCCCCAGACTTCTGTCACTGTTGTCATGTTTTTTAATTTACATATATTTCAACCTCAACAAGAAATTTTTGCTTTATATAATGAAACTTATATAATGAATGCTGCATATTGACCATACTTGTTACTCTTCTGTCTTTCCTTTATCTCTGAGCTTCCATCAGGGATGCATTTCTTTTTTTTTTTTTAATATATACATATATATACATATTTGTTTATTTATTTTGGCTGCACCAGGTCTTAGTTGTGGCACGTGGGATCTTTAGTTGCGGCATGCATGCAGGATCTAGTTCCCCGACCAGGGATCAAACCTGGGCCCCCTGCATTGAGAGTGCAGTCTTACCCACTAGACCATCAGGGAAGTCCCAGGGATGCATTTCCTTGTGCTTGAAGAATGTCTTTCTGTATTTAGTTTGGGTCTGCTGGTAACAAAATGTCTGTTTTAGTTTCTTTGGAAATGTCTGCTTCATCTTGAAACACCTCCTTCTGACGTGTTGAAGGAGGCAATGCAAGCGGGATCGGTCCCAGAAGTCCTGTGGACACCAAACTCTGCAGACATTCTAATCCCTTATATGAAGTGGCCTATGCAGTCGGCCCTCTGTATTTGGTGTTTCCTGGTTGTGTTGGTCCTGTGGGGATGTCACCTGCTGCTGCTTATGTAAAACAGTGTCTTCTCTGCAGGCTGCTTCTTAGGTCTGTTTTGTTTGTGTTTTGTTTCTGTGGTTTCACGCTGATGGGTCCATGTGTGATTCAGTCTTATTCCTTCCGTTTGGCACTTCTGTGACTCTTGGCCTTACCCCTCTGTTGGTGCTTTGGCTCCATCCTTTCTTCTTCCTCTAGGGCTCCAGTTATATGTGATTATCTGGCAGGATTATTTTCTCCTGTTCTGCTGTCCCTTCAGACTTTGAATGCTTCTAGACCAGCGACGTCCAATAGAAGTATAATTCAAGTAAACATATGTCATTTAACCCAGTATATCATATCACTTCAACATGTAATCAACATTAAAAATATTAATGAGGTTTTTTGCATTATTTTTGTACTAAGTATTCAAATCGAGTGTGAATTTTACGCTGTAAGACAATCTCATTTCAGACCAGCCACTCCGGTGCTTGGTGGGTTGGTGGCCTCAGCATTGGATAGTGTGGGTCTGTGGTGTGTCAGATTCTGTCCTGTGTGAAGGACAGAGAGGTGTGAGTTGCATTTCTAATTTGAAGATACTGTAAACACCACCAAAATCAGTGAGGCCGCTGTACTTGAGTTTTTGCTAGACAAAAGTAAAATGTCCTTCCCAATTATTGGTATGGGACTGGTTCTAAACAAATTAAATGTAGTGTAGTGTAAAGGATAGCCAATTTTTTTTTTTTTTTTATCAGCACACATGACCTAAGTAATGAAATATACCAAACGTGCCTTCTGAACGGGGCTTTCTGGTGCTGTCCCTTGTGCTTCAGCCTGCAGAGGGGCCAGTGTGAGGGGCCCTGATGTGTTCGTAGCCAGTCTGACCCTTTTTCTTTGTGCAGCCGAGTGCTCATTTCTACAGACGTCTGGGCCCGGGGGCTGGACGTGCCCCAGGTGTCCCTCATCATTAATTACGACCTGCCCAACAACAGAGAGCTGTACATACACAGGTAGGCAGCACAAGCTTTTCTTTGGTTTCACTCTTGTTGATGGATTTACTGAAACCTTTTTTGCTATGTTTACTGAAGTGATTTTGCTTTATTGTTGAAGAATTGGGCGATCAGGTCGATATGGCCGAAAGGGTGTGGCCATTAATTTTGTGAAGAATGATGATATCCGAATCCTCAGAGACATTGAGCAGTACTACTCCACTCAGATTGACGAGATGCCCATGAACGGTAAGACAGTAAATCCGTATTTGTGATTGTTTTAGAGAGAGCTTCCTGGTTCCTGGTTTGGGGCACTTGAGGTTTTTCCCGCTTTTTTTTCTTTTGTTTTCGAGAAGTCTTTTGTGAGCCTTTAGTTAAATTTACAAATTTTCACTTTGTTTGTATTATTCCTTCTTGTTTATCTTCTCTTTCAGTTGCTGATCTGATTTGAACAATCTGCTTGCTGGAGCCTGTTCACCTATTTTGTATCAATTTGGAAATATTTAGGAGCAGTTTCTATTTAATGGGTTTTATGTGAACTCCCTTCTCAAAGCCCCCCCACGACAAACTTTGGAGATTCTGCCACCTTTTCTTACCCACATGTAAATAATGCATTGCTTTAAGTCTTTTTCATTAAACATTTAAAACTTTTCCCATAAACTCTAATTTGTATTTCTAATTTTTGTTTGCCCCCAGCTTTTCTAGTAACCTGCTGTCTGTATGATCTTGGGCAGTCATTTCACTCTTTTTTGATCTTTAAGATGGTGAAATGGAAGTGGTAAGCTGCCTGGCCTCTCCACACTTACCCAGATTGGTACCCAATCCCATTTCTTATGGACGGCAGGTGGGGGAGTTGAGACCATAAATACTTTTCTCTGGGTTGGCCTGGGTCTGTGTGCCCAGATGCAGAGGGGCAGGATGGCGCCCTGGGCAGATAACCGGGCGGAAGGATTCACCAGCCAGTCTTCCTCTGGACTAATGAGCCCACAAGTCACAGCTGAGGAGGGGTTGTGCACAGGGCACCATCGGTGATTCAGGGCGGGGCAAGCAGGAAACAAGCCAGAAGGTAAGACACCTGAGAAACTTAACCTAATTGAGATGGCTGTCAAGTAAGGTAACAAAGAAATGCAAACATCCACGGAAATGTGTATCCTTGGGGGTGATTCAGAAGTGTTATGTTTTCATAACCATTAACTCTTGAGTGTTGGTGAAGGTGTGGGGGGCGTGATGGTGTCGTCAGTAGGTACAGACTTTGGAAAGCAGCCTGGCTCTTGGGCAGTAGGAGCAATTAGAATACTTCCCTTTGAGGGCGTCCATCTGCGTAGGCAGTAGTCTGGAGTGCAGACTGCACAGGTGAGCTCACCAGTGTCCTCCAGCACCAGGAAAGGAGTGCGCATCACTGGGGGCTCGGGGAGGGAAGCGATGGGACATTGGCACTGACGCACATGGGTACAGGTTCTTGGGCAGGTGCTTGGGGCCACTAGCGTCACAGGTCAGGTGGGTTCAGCTGTAACACATGGTGGCTAAGTGTTGAAACAAGGGGCTGGTGTGTCAGGTTAGACAGAAATGTTCACAGCATTATTCATAATAGCCGAAAAGTGGAAATAACCCAAGTGCCCATCGACTGAAAGATATGGTAAGTACACATGAATATTATTTGACAATAGGAAAGAATGAAGTGCTGACACGTTGCAATATGGATGAACCTTGAAAATAGGCTAACTGGAAGAAGCTAGTCACAAAAGGCCAGAATGTTTCTGTTTCTGTGAAATGTCCCAAATGGGTAAATCCATAGGACAGAAAGCAGATTAGTGGCTTGTTTTTTTTTTTAATTATTTGTTTATTTATTTATGGCTGTGTTGGGTCTTCGTTTCTGTGCCAGGGCTTTCTCTAGTTGCGGCGAGCGGGGGCCACTCTTCATGGCGGTGCGCGGGCCTCTCACCGTCGCGGCCTCTCTTGTTGCGGAGCACAGGCTCCAGACGCGCAGGCTCAGTAATTGTGGTTCACGGGCCTAGTTGCTCCGCGGCATGTGGGATCTTCCCAAACCAGGGCTCGAACCCGTGTCCCCTGCATTGGCAGGCAGGTTCTCAACCACTGTGCCACCAGGGAAGCCCAGATTAGTGGTTTTCTAGGGGCTGAGAGGTGGAAATAGGGAGTGACTGCTAAAGGGTACAGGGCTTCTTTGGGGGTGATGAAAATGTTCTGGAACTAGACAGAGGTAAGGGTTGCACAATTCTGTGAATGTACTAAAAAGTACTGAATTGTACATTTTAAAGTGGTAAAATTGTGTGGTATGTGAACTATACCTCAAGAATCAGGTGGGGAATCTTACACTTTCTCCTCTAAAATTATACTTAAAGACAAAAAGGGCATGAGCAAAGGGAGAAAATATTTGCAAAGCATATACTTGACAAAGGACTTAAACTAGAAAATATCAAGAACTTTATGTGTAGGTAGAATGGTGGTACCCCCAAAATGCCCACATCTTAATCCCTGGAACCTGTGAATATGCTACATTAAATGGCAAGGACTTTGCAGGTGTAATTAACTTAAAGATTGAGATGAAATTATCCTGGATTATCCAGGTGGACCCTATCTAATCACATGAGCCCTTTAAAGTCAAGAATGCTCTGGGCTACCGTGGGTCAGAGAGTGGTATAATGGAAGAGGCAGGATTGATTCTCAGGGGTGAGAAGGACTCAACCCACCATTGCTGGATTTGAAGATGAAGGTGCCGTGAGCCGGGATACGGAGCAGCCTCTAGAAGCTGAGGAGGACGTCTGGCTGACAACCACAGGGACATGCGGACCTCACACCCATACACTCAGGAGACTGAATTCTGCCGACAACCTGCATGAGCAGGGGAGCAGATTCTCCCCTGGAGCCTCCAGAGAAGAAGCTGCCCTGCTGACACCTAATTTAGCCCAGTTGACCGTGTCAAATTTCTGACCTACAGAACTGTGATAGAATAAATCTGTGTTATTTTAAGCCACAGAGATTGTGGTAATTTGTTATGGTAGCAATGGAAAAACAATGTACTTTGTAACTCAATAATAAGGTCAACAAATCCAAGTAAAAAATGGGCAAGATACCTGAACAGACACTTCACCAGAGAAGATTTATGGGTGACAATGAGTCCATGAAAGATGCTCACCATCTTCAGTTGCAAATCAGAACCGCGAGATCCACTGTCACTGAAACAGCTGAAAGTGAGCATACAGACCACACCAGGCGACAGCAAGGCTGGCAGGAGGGCAGAGGGGGTCACCCACTTTGGAAAACAGTTCCATCACACACACAGCCTCCATATGACCTGACCATATCACACTTGGTGTTTGCTCAAGAGAAATGAAAACATGTCCGTTCACAGACTGGTCCATGATTACCACATCTTTATTCACAATAGTCAGTCAAAAACTGAAAACAATCCTAACATCCATGAAAATTTGATAAATGTGGCACCTCCATCCAATGGAAAACTATTTGGCAATGAAAAAGCACACAACATGGATAAATTGCTAAGTAATTAGACTGAGTAATTAATTAGACCAAAAGAAAAACATGCTATATGATTCCATTTATATAAAATTCCAGAAAATGTAAACTAGTCTATAGTGACCAAAAGCAGACCAGCTGTTGCCTGGGAACGGAGGTGTTGGGGGGTAGCAGCTTAGTCTACACAGCCCTTGGGAAGGGTTCGGGGGGAGACTGCATCTCCCACCACGTGACTGACACCAGGCCTGGCTGGATGTTTTCCAGTCAGTCACCTTAGAGATGGGTGATACTAGGGTGTGAGGTGGGGACGTGAGGGTGCTGCTTTGAGCGTGCACAGTACAGCACACGTGCACACCCTGCCTGGGAACGTCCAGGGGCCCATCGAGGATGGAGTCCTGCTTCTGTGTCAGGGCCTTTAGACACATCCTCCTTACCCTGAATCCCAGAAGGACCGGCAGAAGCTTGATTGCAAATGCCCTTTTTATTAAAAATAATTGCACTTGAGATTAAGGGTTCCCCAAGTCCTGTGTATTCTGCCGAGTGTCTGGGCCCACTTGTCAGACTGGTGGACAGCCTCCACCTGTTGTCGGGGGCAGCTGCCCAGAAAGCAGTCTGCAGCGGCCCCCAGCTCTGTGCTTTCATCAGGTCAGAGCAGCAGCAGAGCTGCCCGAGGCGGGACCTTGGGGTGCAGGTACCACCCCATCCCAAGCACCACCTCTGCGTCACAGGCAGGCAGTGGTGACTGACAGTGCACGCATCACAGTGACAGGCTACAGCGAAGCAAACCTTCCAGTAAACATTCCAAACACAGGGCACCCCTCAGGGCACTGACCCGACTGGGATCTGGACAGAAGACTCAGAAGAGCTGCTGGCCCAGAGCCTGGGAGGCAGACTCACAAGCAGATCCGGGTGTTCAGGGATGTCAGTGATATGCGATTCGGGGGTAAGCACTCTGACCCAAGGCCCACCGCCAACCGAGGGTGCAGGTGCTGGGCTGCCGGGAGGTCTGTAAAGGAGCAGCACACCACTGGGCCCTGGATTAAGACCAACTGATGAGGAACTGCTCTCCCATCGTCAGCAAGACAGGGATGTCCAGGGTCTGGGGACAAGAAACAGGAAAATTTGCTTGGCAACAGAGGTGGGGCAGACAGCAGTCTGTGGACATGGGTGGACGGTGGACATGGGGTCTGTCCTAGCCCTGGGAGCGTCTCGCTCTGTTCCCTCTGAGCACTCTTGGCAGTGGCTGCCTTAATTTGCTTTGGAAACGAGCTGCCCTTTAACCAGGGGCCGACAGTGTGGACACAGGCAGAAAAGATGTGAAGTGCAAGGGGACTGAACCTTCCCACTCCTCCCCGCGAGGATCAGTTCCTCTCCGCCCCTTGTAAGGCCTGAGTGTCCTCTCCCTTCTGGACAGGGAATCCCATGATGCCAGCTCAGCGGGCATCTCCTGCCCCCTCGCCCACCCTCAGGAACAGGCCTTCTGGCCTCAAATGTAGGCTCTCTTGCCTCCGTGTCAGGGCTGTAGGTGAAGTTGGATACAGGAACGCCATTGCAGAGGACCTGCTGGGGGGCTGTGGCCACGCCCAGGACGGTCACCTTCCTCAGCTGCAGGCCAGCCCCCTCACTGCTCACGTGCACCAGCTGGTTCACGATGGTGTTCTGGCCGAAGCAGAGAGACAGGACCAGAGGTGTGAGCAGATGGCCTGGGGCAGGAAGCCCCTCCAGGGCAGGGCCTCTGGACAGCAGATGGGGAAGGCACGTCCTCTGGACAGCAGATGCGGAGGGCAGGTTGGCAGCACACCCCATGCAAACCCTAGGACACTGGCGCAGTGCAGGGGACTCCAGCCAAGGCAGTTGGCCTACGGGCTCTTCTCCCCTTCAGTCTGCTTGACCCAGGGACAGGTGGCCATCCCAGGACCCCAGGCCAGCTCCCCTCACCAAGTCAGGATAGTCACCCCAAGACAGCCCCCAGCCTGGGCAGATCCCAGGACTCACGTTCCTGGCCAGGAAGATGACCTGCGTGTAGGCCCCACGGTCCAGCACTCCCAGGCTCTCCCCATCGTCCCAGAACAGCTCCCCTCGGGCCTCCCCGCTCGCAGTCAGGGCCACGGCCAGGGCCATGGGCTTCTTGCGGGACTCTGTGGTCGTGAGGCCAGGGCCCTGGGAGGGGGTGGCCCACGTCACCGTCCCAAACCTGGTGGAGGCCTCCAGACCCAGGCGTGAGGAGCACTAGGCTGGGACAGTGCCGTGCTAGAAGAAACCAGGATCCGCAGGACGGCCTACGGCCGAGCGGCCTGGAGGCCCATGGACACCTCAGAGGACGTGAGGCCCACAGAGGTTTGCAGACTGACTGTTTTCTGAGAAAGGCCAATGAAGCAGGCCTCTCCTTCACCAGGCCCGGGAGCAAGTGAGTGCAAGGATGTATCCTGTCCTTCCCCAGCCCAGTTCATCCTCAACCCTCAGAAGTATCATCTCTGCCTGGGGGCAGACCCCCAATTGAACAGAGGCATGTGGGGTC
The DNA here is from genome assembly GCF_009873245.2 of Balaenoptera musculus. Lineage (NCBI taxonomy): Eukaryota > Metazoa > Chordata > Mammalia > Artiodactyla > Balaenopteridae > Balaenoptera > Balaenoptera musculus. Next base: position 10,924,266 of record NC_045804.1, on the reverse strand, counting down.
CCAGCAACCCCAGGGCTGGACAAATAGGATCAGGGGCCCGGCCCAAGTACCTGCATGGGGATGATGTGCCCGGCCCGGAGGTGGAGGTTGATGGTGTCCAGTGGGGCAGACAGTGTCACCCACTGCCCTTCGCTGTGGATGGCAGACGTGAGGGGTGCAGGAGGTGGGAGGCTGCCAAAGGCCTCCACTGGCACCTGGAGGGGGATGTCATGTCACAAGGGGTCCTGGGCATTGCCAAGCTCCTGTGCTATTGTCGGGAGCTGAGAGCAAAGATCTGGCCACATGGTGGGGACAGAACGTGCAAGGCCTGAGCCAGGGCTCGGGTCGGGCAGGTCAGAGGACGCAAGAAGGGGCAGGAGTTTGGGAGCAGAACTGGGGTCCCAGCTCAGCTCGGTGGCAAGTCACCCACTCAGCCTCGGTTTCTCCATCTGGAAAATGGGTCCTGTAAGGATCGCACAGGATGATGCTGATGGAGCACCCAGGTGAGGGCCCTCATGTAGCCAGGACTCCTCTTTCACTCTCTGGTCCACACGGATGGTGCTGGAGGGAAGACCCACTCCATCTCCCCCGTCCTCCCAGGTTTCAGGGCCCCAGGACTCACCGTCTGCAGGTCATACCACGTGCTGCGGGGGAAGTAGCCAGTGACCTCAACCTTCCCGGCCTTGAGCACCGGGGTGATGAGCAGAGCCTCCCCCCACAGGAGCTGGCGGTCCACGGTCCAGGTGCAGGGGTCCTCGGGGAACCTTCAAACAGGAGGGATGGGCAGGGGGGCCTGGTGACCTCTGAGGTCAGTGGGCTCAAGGGACCCATGGGGAGGCGTGGACAGGAGCCAGAGGACCTGGGTTACATGTGGCAGGGCCGGTTCTGGCCAGCTTAAGTCAAGGCAGGAGCCAAGAATAACCTCTCCCTGCCCGACTACTTGGGCATGACCTGTTCACATTTCCTGTTTGCAAGCTGTGTTCTTGCCCACATGTCTGTCTGGCCCTTACCCGTGGTCTGAGTTTCTGTACATTAGGGACAGTGTCATTTTATTGATACTGTTTTCTCCCATTCGTTTGCCTTGACAATCTATGTTCAGAGCAGTTTTAATATTTTTCTGCTTATGTTCAAAGAAGTGTTACTTTTTTTTCCTAAATGAAACCTCCTTCCCTTTGCTTTTTGCTTTTGATGCTTAGAAAGCCCTCTACTGACAGGTCATAGAGAAACATTCACTTCTGTTTTCCTGCAGCTTTTTCTACAGCTTAATTTTTGACATTTAACTATTTAATCCATTTGGAACTTAGGTTTGTATGGATGAGTGGAAAATAAGTTGATTTTTGCAAATAGCTAACTAATTACCTTACTACTGGAGAATCCTTTAATCCTCTGATTCGAGGTGCCATTTTATGGTACGGTAACTTCTTACATATACTAAGTCCTACTTGGGGGATATCTGTTGGATTTCTTTAGTGGTCTTGTTCCCTTAAGCCCCAGATGGATTCAATCATGATAAGTCTTATAACTCGTTTTACCATCTGGGAGGCCTGGTCTGTACTCAGTGTTCATCCTGGGTTTTTCTGTTATCCAGTGCTCCCTGCCCTGAGCTGGAATCTAATGGGTGGGAACTGGGGGTGCAGGGGGCACCTCAGTGGGGAGTGCCCAGACTTTGCTGCAACCTCCTTCCTCTCTCAGTGCCCAGAACACCCCCTGCAGCAGGGTAGCTGCCCTGGGGTCAGTGGGCCGGAGGCCATCAGTCCCAACCCAGGCACTCACTCCAAGAAGAGGGGCCGGGCCACGGTCTCGCCTCTGACGTGGGCCCCATGGAACAGCGTGTAGAGATAGGGCAGCAGCATGTAGCGCAGGGCAAAGGCCTTCCTCATGGCTTGCTGTGCCGTCTCGCTGAACCTGTACGGCTCCTGCGGCTGCAGTGGAGGGAGTGGAGGAAGCACCTGGGGTCTGGGACCACGGACTCCGAGGTCCCCCCACCCCAGGAGACCCAGCACTTTGGGCCAGCCAGTGCTGGGCTCATTGGCACAGAAAGTGGCATTCCCCAGGGCACGGCCTCCCCTGCCGCCCCCGCCCTACCAGGCTATTCAGGCCATTGTGGTTCCGCATGAAGGGGTAGAAGGCCCCCAGCTGGGTCCAGCGCACACACAGCTCCTCCGAAGTGTTGCCCAGGAAGCCACAGATGTCGGCCCCCACCAGGGGCACCCCCAGCAGATTGAAGAGCAGGATTTCTGGAGGGCAGAGTCAGATGGACCTCCAGCTGCTACAGCAGGAGCAGTCTAGGGCCAAGGAGCCTGACAGACATGTCTGTTGAACTGGCTGGAGGCAAGGATCCCTCCCAAAGCCCCTCCCACCCAGCCCCTACCTGATGGTCAGTACACCAATGGCCTCTGCACCTTGCACTTGTGGTCAGCAGAATGACAAGCCGCATCTGCTCCCTAACTCCCAGGGTGGGCAGGGCAAACTAGACCCGTTAGGGCTGAATTGTATCCCCCTCCAAAGGTAAGTTCTAGTCCTAACCCCTGGTTACCATATTTGGAAATAGGGTCATTGAAGATGTAATCAGGTTGAGAAGAGGACGTTAGGGTGGACCCTAATCCACCATGACTGGTGACCTTATCAGAAGAGGGAACCAGGTACAGGAAGCACAGAGGGTCCCAAACAAGGTGAACCCAAACAGACCTACACCAAGACATAATTAAAATGGCAAAAGTTAAAGAGGATTCTAAAGGCAGCAAGAGAAAAACAAAGAGTTAATTACAAGGGAACCCCATAAGGCTATCAGCTGCTTTCTCTACAGAAAGGTTGCAGGCCAGAAGGGAGTGGCAAGATATATTCAAAGTCCTGAAAGGGAAAAACCTACAACCTAAGATACTCTACCCAGCAAGGTTATCATTAGAATAGAAGGAAAGATAAGAATTTCTCAGACAAGCAAAAACTAACAGAATACAGCAATGCTAAACCTATCCTAAAAGAAATACTGAAAGGTCTTCTCTAAATAGAAAAGAAGCAAGAATCTATAAGAAAAAGAGAATCACAATTGGAAAGTAAATCATCTAAGCCAGTACAAAGACTTAAAAAAAAAAAATTTTTGTGAAAGCAACGATAACTACAATGAACGGCAAAGGGATGAACATGAAGATGTAAAAGAGGACATGAAAATCCTCTGTGGGGGAGCGGAGTGATAAAATCTAGATTTTTTTTTTCAGAATGTGTTTGAGCCTGTATGACTACCAGTCTAAAGCAAGTAGATATAGTAATGGGTTAACATACCTGAAAAAGAGGGTTACCACAAATCAAAAACATAAAATTGATTCACAAAAACCAAAAGAACACAAGGAAAATACAAAAGAAAACCATCAAACCATAAAAGGAAAAACAGAAAGGAACAAAGAAGAAATACAAAATCAAATGGAAAACAAGGTTTAAAATGGCAATAAACACGTATCAATAATTACCTTAAATGTCAATGCACTAAATGCTCCAGTCAAAAGACACAGAGTGGCAGACTGGATAATAAAACGAGCCTACAAGGTGCTGCCTACAGGAGACCCACTTTAGGGCAAAGGACACATAGCTTAAAAGTGAGAGGATGGAAAAAGATATTTCATGCGAATGGAAATGACAGGAAAGCGGGGGTAGCAATACTCACATCAGACAAAACAGACTTTAAAACAAAGCCCATGCAACATTTTCAGAGATCTTGTTTTCTCATCAGTGACCCAAGTGTAACCAACTTTCTCACATGTTACAGGTCATTGAGGCTTAGTGTTTTAAACTAAGATGGGAATATAAAAATACAGAATTCTGACCCATGCATGAAATTTGCTAGCTATTGTTTTCTACTGTAGCTATTAGCTGCCATATGTGGAATCTAAAATATGATACAAATGAACTTATTTACGAAACAGAAACAGACTCACAGACATGGAAAACAAATTTATGGTTACCAAAGGGGAAAGGGGGTGGGGGAGGGATAAATCAGGAGTTTGGGATTAGCAGATACATACCACTATATATAAAATAGATAAACAATAAGGTCCTACTGTATAGCCCAGGGAACTATATTAAAAAAGAAAAGAGGAGGGAAAACACCATGTGAAGACAAGGACACAGGAAGAAGACCGAGAGATGACAGAGGCAGAGGTTAGAGTGACACAGCCTCAAACCAAGGAGGGCCAAGGACTGCTGGCAACCACCAAGAGCTGGAAGAAGCAAGGAGGGATTCTGTCTAGAGTCTCAGGGAGTGGCAAGGCCCTGCTGACCACCGTGATCAGACTTCTAGTCTGAGAATAAGTTTGTTGTTTTAAATCACCTGGGGTGTGGTACTTCGTTACAGCAGAGGGTCAGTGAGTCCCCTGAGTTGCTGAAGGGTCAGACAGCTTCCAGAGCATCTGGGCCCTGTGCCGACCCCACCACCGCTTGGCAGGACTAGAGGCTGCTGGGCCACCCTCTCCTTGTCTCCTCGGGAGCCAGGACCCAGCCTGGAAGCCAGTGGGCAGGATGGGGCGCAGCCTGGGGCTGTGAGCAGTGCTAGTCTGGGTCACAGCAGGTCCTGGGAGCTGCACAGCCTTATTTTAGCTTGGTAACAACAGCTCACACCAGAACTGAAACCCAAGAACCAGACAGGTGGACACAAAGCCCAGGAATCCGGCTCTGGGGTGGCTTCAGAGACTGGCCTGCAGGTGCTCAGGCTCGACCCACCATGCTGGCCCCAGGGTGAAAAGCAGAGCCGGTTGGCACCTGTGGGCAGAGCCAGCAGCCGCTTTGTGAAGGAGGAATGGACTTCTCACCCAAGAGCTCAGCTCAGCAGGACATCCCTGTGGCCGAGGCTCTGTAGATGCATTGCACATGGAAAGCACGCCTGCGACTATGAAAGCACTTCCAGGCCGGGGGTTTGGTGGAGGCTCTTTTCAGCTGTGACCTCTGGGGTCACCTCTATGCCCTTCCCCAGGGCTCCTGAGCCATCCCTGGGCCTAAGGTCTGTCTGCGGCATCAGAGCTCTTGGAACAAAAATCAAAATTTTCTTTGCAGGGTGGAGCCAGGCACTAAGACGAGAGGGGTGGGGGCACCCTTTGGACTGAGCTCAGATGCTATTTCATGCAGCTCAGAATGTGGTCACCAGAAGGGACATTCTGATGTTAGCATGAATCTGAGATGGGGACGCATGGAAGAGGGGCACCACAGGTGAGCCCAATGGCACATGAGTTGGCGACGGGCCCCATGCCATCGCGGCAGCATCTCTCTGAGGACCCAGCTCTGGGCAAAACCCCCCGGAGAGGGGCCCACCCTCCCCTCCTTGCACCCCTCCTGACAGGTGTGCTCACCTGGCACGGAGTAGGAAAGCTGCTCCCAGCTGCTCCACACGTCCCCGGTCCAGTGGCCGGCATATTGGCCGTGGCCGGCAAAGGTTGAGCGAGAGATCACAAAGGGGCGCGTCCCCCGAGCCTTTACCAGAGCCCTGGGTGGAGCAGGGGGACAGAGAGCTGTGCTGAGCAGGGTCACCAGGAGCCCCATCACTGCCCGCAAGAGCGCCTGGCGGTGCAGCAGGAAGGGCAAGCTGGGAGCAAGGAGTCGCCTTGCTGAGGTCACCGCCACTGTCTGCTGGGCAGTCAGCCCTGCCACCTGACTTACCCTCGAAGATGCACGTGTCACGGGGAGGACAAACTCAAGGGAGCCAGAGGCCCTGGTCAGCCCTGGCCTCCCTGTCTCGTCACCATGCCCTTCCTCTGAGGCACCAGGCTTGGAGCTGGGGTGGGGGGCGGGGGTGGGATGTGGGGATGGCCAGGGCCTCCTCCTTCCTGCACCCGGGCCCCTCACCTGTGGGAGGCGAAGGCTTCGGTCAGGCCGTACAGGTTGTGCAGGTCGTAGTGCGTGGACAGGAACTGGTGGCCGGAGGCGCAGATGGTGGCTGCCCGGAGGGTCCCGCCAACCACCCCTGGGGGAGAGCGGGCTGTTTCCTTGGAGCCTCCTCCCGGCAGGCTGGTGCCCCCCACATCTTGAGAGCCCCCTGGGGCCATGGGGTGCGTGCCTGTACAGTCTCCACTTCTCCAAGGACAGGACGAGGCGATGCCGCAGGTTGTGGTCTGCACACCCAGACTTCACGTCTGCCTGCTCCTAACCATTTTCAGTTTTTCCCTGTCCGACTGCCTGAGCCTGAAACACCCCCTCTGAAGGGTCTCGCCTCAGCTGCACATGCCCGTCAGCAGCACGCGGCTGGGGTCTCCCCACGCGAACCTTACTCCCAGGGCACCCCTTGCCTTTCCCGGGCTGGCTGCTGCCCATCAGCTTCTCAGAAACCAGAGCTTTGAGTCTCCCAAACCAGAGAAGGAAATCCCTGATTTGAGCCGTTAAATCCCCAGCCGACTAGTGCTGGGGGGCGGGCAGGTGGAGGCGGCTCACCTGGCACGTAGGGCGGGTTCTCCAGGTTGCTGTTGGGGCAGCCATCCACTGAGCCCCTCACGAAATTGGATGGCTCGTTCATGTCCTGCAAGAGAGGCCCTGGGGGTGGGTGCCCTGCCTGGTGCAGGGAGTGGGGCCGGTCCCTGAGGCCACCGGACGCCCAAGGGTGGGGCCACACTCACGATCCACATGCCGTCAAAGGGCACCTGGGCGTGGAACTCGGCCACCATGTCCTGCCACCAGTCAAGGGCCTCGGGGTTGGTGAAGTCAGGGAAGGCGGTGAGTCCGGGCCACACCTGGACGAAAGGCCAGAGGGGAGACAGGGCCCCTGGAGCCTGCACGGAGGCCCTGTGTGTCCTGGCTGCAGGCAGAGCCGTAGCCTCACTCATCTACCCAGGGATGGGTGGACTGCAAGGGGAGGAGCATGGGGAGAGGACCCGCTTTCACACAAGGGCGGGGAGGCCCCAGAATCTGCACTGCTGGGAGCCTTGCCAGCCTCCCCTCAGGCTGGACCCCCTTCCTCCTGGTTCTGGGCCTGCCCTGGACCAGGAGGTCAGGAGTCTACTGGGCGCCCCGCCCACTGGGAAGGCCTGGGAACCATCAGGAAGCCCCTGGGGGCCCAGAGGATGTGGAGGACCCCAAGGCCTCCCCAAGCATCTTTGGAGCTTGTTTCTGAGCTGCCCGCAAACAAGGGCCCCTGACACAAGGATTCAGGGTGGTCTTCCTTGTCAGGGGCCACTGTCACCCCCAGCTGTCACCGCCCCCCACTGCAGTCCCACTGCCCAGGGACCCCTGCTTTCTCCCCTTCACCCCCCAGGCCCTGCTGTACCTGCCCAATCAGTGGCTGCCCAGTCTCATTGGTGATGAAGACGCCCCGCCTCAGACCCTCGTCATAGGGTCGGTAGGTCCCGGCAGGGCTGGAGCTGCTGATGGCAGGATCCTGGGGAGAGAAACCAGTCAGAATGAGAGGGAAATGCCTGAAGCCTTGGCACCCATCGCTGGGAAAACGAGAAAATGCTCTCGATAAATGTTAACGAGGCACAGGTGGATGCGCCCGTGAGCCAACACGCTGCGTGTGCGTGGACGTGCACAGGACCCCGCCCCCATTGCCAAAAAGGGCGCACCTGGATGCAGGCGTTCCTTTTGCTTTAAGGGCCCAGAGTTCCACAAACGTTCTACAGGGAGCATTTATTTCATTTAGAATAAAAAAAGAAAAGGTCTGTGTCTGCCCTCCCTGCTCTGAGCGGACCTGGATGCTGCTGCCTTCAGAGGGGCTGCAAGGATGGAAATGACCATCAGCCCAATTCCAAACGGATTTCCTCTCCTGAGGGGTATCCGTGGTGGTGACCATTTGGTTGTCTTGGCTCCCCCTCCCCTCCTCTGGCCCCCCAGCTGTACCAGACCCTGAATTACAGCCCTCTGGCTGCGGGGACTGGCCCAGGGAAGTGTGTCTTTCTGCTGAGCCACTCAGATCCTGCCCTCCTTCCCACAAGACAGAGCTGACCGCAGGGAGGCAGGGCCAGGGGTTTCATGGAGCTTCTGGGGTTCCGGCTGCCCTGGCACACAGCTCCACCTGGCCCTTTCAGAGCTGAGTGGTGTCAGCTGAGCAACGCGCCCCCCCCCCCCCCCCCCCCTTGCTTTAAGCTGTTCAAGTAACCTACAGCCGTAAGGATCCTGAACCACAGACAGATGTCTCCAGGGACATCACTGGATAGCAGGAGCCAAGTCTATACATCTGATATTCCCTCGATATCAAAGACCCTCAGAAACATTCTCAGTGACCATGGCAAGCATGAGGACGATGCCACTGAAAGTTGGAGCCAACAGACACTGGGCCCCTCTCCTTCCAAAAGAGCCTGCTCCCTGTGGTACAAGAGGGGAGGGGGCACTCACAACAATCATGATGTACCGCCGGCCACTTTGGTGGAGATCCTGCACCATGGCCGGGAAGTCCCCGAAGCCGTCCTTGTTGAAAGTGAAGTCCCGCCTGGCGTCCATGTAGTCCAGGTCATTCCACTGGACGTCCTACAGCCACAGCACAGGGCGGTCGGGGCCCAGGTTCGTTGCCCCCGCCCCACCCTGGGGGCCCCAGGCCCCTCCCCGGCACTCACCAGAGGGAAGTGTGCCTTGGTCATGTTCTCCACAACCTGGCGGGTGATGGTGGTGGAGGAGTAGCCCCAGCGGCACAGGTGGAAGCCCAGGCCCCAGTACGGTGGCATGAACGGGTAGCCTGGGAGCCAAGGCGACCGTGAGGGGGCAGGAGGGGCTGGGGAGGGAGGGGCCGGGGGCCAGGGTCAGGGAGAGGCCTACCCACGACGTCCAGGTACTGCCGCACCACGCTCTTGGGCTCCGGGCCCAGGAAGATGTACACATCCAGGATCCCGCCTGTCGACCTCCAGCTGAGGGCTGGGCTGGGCTGCAGGACCACATCTGGGGGAAGCAGCCCTGGGGCTCAGGGACAAATACTCATCCCCCTTGCCCAGGGCCTTCGGCACTGCACCAATGGGCCAAACCACCGCTGGAGAGGTGGGGTCCTCCCACAGGGAGCTTGGGGGCCCTGGGACAGTCACCTGAGCCCAGCTTGCTGAGATCCTTGGAGCAGGACCAGAAGATGCTGAGCAGCTGGGCCTGGGGCCCCTTTTTTGGCCTCAGCCCCACCCCGCCCAGGTCAGAGGTCCCAGAGCCCACCTTAGAGGCACTGAAGGACAGAGCTGGCAGAGGCCACAGCCCACTGGTCATTTCTCGGAATAGTGTACGAGACCCGACCCCCTGCCCCCTCCTCTACCTCCAGCCTGTCAGATAGGTGCAGAGAGGCCCAGCCCCCTCTACGAAGGAGGGGGTGTGGCTGCACCAGGGAAACCCTGGCCGGGAGCTCAGAAGCAGAACTGGCTGGGGGACGTGGAGGGCCCAGTACCCCCTTGCTTACCCATGGCATTGCTGTTCAGCAGGAAGACCCCGTGAGCTAAACCGCCATCCTCCAGGACCAGGTAGAAAGGGTGAGATCCATACAGGTTCACGTCGGGCTGGGACACGGCAGACACCCTGCTTTACGTCCTGGCCCATGAAGCCCCTCCGATCACACGCCCCGCCCTGGCCACCCCTTTACCGCAGGCACAACGTCCCGGTTCCAGAGAGTGATCTTGGTCCAGTTGGTGCTGAGCATCAGGGGCCCGAGGTGTTCGGCAAGGCCCGTGATGTGCTGCGACGGCAGGGAGGTGGACAGCTGCAGAAACTGGTCGGCGAAGAACAGGGGGGCCACCGTGGTGTTCAGCCTGCCAGGAAGAGACCAGGTGGCCTCGCACCAGAAGCCCATGGCCCCATGAGCCCTGACCACAAGCAGGTGCTGGGAAAGGGCTGCCCAAAACCCTTCCAGTCCTGGGAGTCGTGGCCCTGAGCACCTCCCAGGAGGGCCAACCTGCTCCCAGACATCGTGGAGCTGCCCAGCCAGGGGCAGTTAGGGTGCTCCAAGGTTCCACGGGGTCCCTCTCTGCATGGAAGGTGCATCACGGCTAATTTCATGGGACAAGTGCCTGCTGCACCCCACCAGCCCCTGTGTAAGACTTTGCTCACCTGCCTGTGGGTGTCTGTGCGTGTTCAAGACCAAGATCTGATAAAATGCTTAAAAAACTTCTCTCCAAACTCCGCTTGAAGGTCAGCTTCTCAGAGAGCCCCCCCCACCCAGCTGCAGAGCCAGCCCACACCCTGCATCTGCACAGCCCGTTTCTACCTCCCTCTGCTATGTCAGTCCTGGGAGCAGGTCTACAACACCCGGCCAAAAAATGAACAGGCCACAAAAGAAAGAAATGCACTTCAGAAGGCAAGTGCTCTGAAGATTTGGGCAAGTCCAAGCTCCCTCCTTCTGAGCGTGTAGCAGAGTTCGGTGCAGAGCAGGGCCTTGTCAGCCAGCACATATTCGTGTAGGACTATGTGGGCAAAGTGCATGGGATGCGTCCTGGGAAAGGTGCTTGCACAGCCCAGTGTCAGGGCCAGCGGGCAGCCGTGGCAAAACTGCTGACCCCGTGGCTGGGGGTACGGGGGGGCGCTTCTGGGCTCGAGCGACACCGGACACTTGGACTCACAGCCATAGCGTTTGAGTCTAAAAGATGCTTCGGTGCATCCAATACCTGGGGGGTGGGCTGGGGGGAGGTGAGGGCGAGACCAAGCAACACCATCATCCTCTCCACAAATATCCCTGAGCTCTGCTGTGGGTCAGAACTGCTCTAGGAGCTGGTGGTTCAGGAGGGAACAGGAAAGGCTCCTGCCTCAGGCAGATGGCAGCCATGGTCCAAGCAAAGGTAAGGTCCCGTGGGGGCACGCAAACCCCGGAGGGACATGGAGCAGAGTGGCCGACAGCACGGACGCTTGGGCTGGGCTCCGTCACCTGCCAGCAAGCACCTGGCCTCTCTGTGTCTCTGTCTCCCCATCTGTAAAGTGGGGATAATAACAGCACCTACGTCCCAGTTGTTATGAGGACTGGACAAGTTAATCACTGCAGTGCCTGATATACTGATGTGCAGTATGTGATAAATAAACAAGAATAAAGCAGGCTTGGGGGTGCTGCCTGGAGTGGGGTTGCCGCTTTAGACTGGACCAGGGTTTCTCAGCCGAGGCACTACTGACATTTGGGCCGATCGCTCCATGTTCTGGGCCGGCCTGTGCACTGTAGGGTGTTTAGCAGTATCCCTGCACCCCAGCGCCCAGTGGTGACAACCAAAAATGTCTCCAGCTGTTGCCAAACGTCCCCTCTGAGGAGGGGCCTTTGAGGGCTCGGGGTGGAGGGAACAGTGAGCACCAGGGCCCTGCGGGGCAAGGAACAGCCAGGAGGCCAGAGCAGGAGGGTGGACCACAATAGGGTCAGGGACGATGTCCTCCAGCTCCCTAAACCTCCCAGCAGATAGTGGGCACAGAAACTGGGCACTCACAGCACCCGTCCATCCAGCTTCCGCCGCATGATCACCCCAAAGGGCTCCTCTGAGAACTCCACGCTGTAGAGCGTGGACGGCGCCTGGCTGCGGACACGTGGGGTCTCCAAGGGCACCTCATAGCGCTGGTTGGTGGGATCTTTGATCTAGAAGAGAGTGGTGTCATGAGGCCCTTGGTGGCCGGCTGCCCCTGCACACCTGTCCACTCCATCCTTCACCCTCCAGAGAAGCGAGGCGTCAGTTCAAGTCTCAGGGTGGCCGCACACAGCGTGGGCGTGTGGACAGATTGGTCCACATCCCTGAGCCTCAGTTTCCTCGTCTATAGAGCCAGGAGAGCACCTCCTGTGGGGTGTGCCAGGTAAGACACAGGAAATCTGGATTTCAGATAAACAATTTTTTTAGTATAAATATGTCTCAGATATTGCACGGGACATGCTTACACTAAAAAAAAAAAAAGACTAATTCCTAGGTTATCTGAAATTCATATTTGTATTTTTATTTGCTGAATCTGGCAACATTTTTCTACCTGGCATATCTAGTCACAGGGTGAACGAGAAAACATAATTAGAACACCCAGCCCTTGTCTGGTACATAGTCATCACTCAGTAATCCACGGCTGTCATCAGTTACTTTGTTAAAATAACTGGGCCGTACTGAATTATGTGCTTCAGGCTCTCTCACCTTTGTGTCCACACATTCATTCAGTTGACAAGTTTTTACTGAGCACCTGCTATGTGCCAGGCACTGTTCCAGGGGCTGGGAAGCAGCAGGGAATAAACCGGACAAGAGGCCCTGCCCTCAGTGGCTGGGATCCCACTGCCCACTGCCTGGAACAGCCCCCCTTCCTCCCTCTCCACCTTTCCCCTTCCTGACTCCTACTTTAGGTCCCAGCGGGGATGTCACTTCCTGGGGGGCGCCTAACCTCCCACCACCTCGCCCTGAGCCCTGCCCTCTAGAACATCTTGGAGAACCTCCTAGTCACTGTCATAGCGGCCCACTGTTCCCTGAGTGTAGGCACTGTGTCTGCTCACACCCAGACTCCAGGTGAGGGCACAATACACGTCTGTGCATAAACAAACACCCCGTAGAGTCTGTCTTTGCCCACTGTCCGCACACTCTCTGCCCCTGCCCAGCCCCCGCCCGCCCACCGTGAAGTGGAGCCGGCTCTCAGTCTCCAGCAGCACGTCCAGCCGCAAGGTCATGATGTCCTTGGGGAAGAAGGTCGGGGTGGCACGGATCAGGGTGGCCGTGTAGCCCGTCTTGGTGGTGGTCAGGTTCTCCAGCCTGTAACTGGGATAGCTGGGAGGGAAGAAGCACCAGGGCTGCCCCATCTGGGTGTCCGGAGGCCACCTTGCAGGCATGTAGCAGCAGCCCCGGGCCTCACACTGCTCCTGGGTGATGGCCTTGTCTGGGGCGCAGTCGAAGCGGCCGTCGGGGGGCAGGTCGCACTGTGTGGGTGCTGCCCTGGGGCTGCCGTGGCGCCCTGGGACGGGCTGGGGCCCTTGGCCGCTGGCTCTGGGCTGGCGAGCTGGGTAAATCTCCTCTTGGGAGAAGCTGCGCAGCTCTCGGGGGACCACGTCGAAGTCATGAAGCAGGATGTGCCCCAGGATGGCCAAAGAGACTAGGGCGCAGACCCCCAGCAGGGGGCAGGAACAGGGTGGCATGTGTGGGCAGCGGGCCCACGAGGCCTGCAGACAGAAGAACCAGGCTCAAAGGGACGGCAGCAGGGACTGGCCGGGGCCTCAGGAGACTCTCTAAGCAGCTTCCAGACATGAACTTGTGGCCAGCCCAGCAGCGCACAGGCTGGAAGTGAGGTCTGGTGAGGAAGCAGGGCAGACCTGGGGGAGGGAGGAAAAAGGAAAAGGAGAGAAAAGTCCCAAGCAGGGAGTTGCAGAATCCTGTGCATTGTGAAGTCTTCTAATATGTTACAAATAAACGCATCTAGAATGTCTGTGAAAATAACTTAATAACACACAAAGACCCATGTGATAGATCAAGTGGAACAAACAAGTTCCCACAGTAGATAAGTCCCGCTCCTGTATGAAGCCTGTGGCCGAAGTGAGTCTTGGCCAGTGGGGTGGAAGTGTGCCCTCCCTCTGTCCCTCTTGGGCTGACCAGGACGTGGATACAGCCTGTGAGGGGTCTTGGGCACTGCAGCCCAGGGCAACACTCAGGGACGGCCAAGCACAGAAGAAAAGCCTGGCCCCCAGGACTGGGCAGGCGGAGCCCCTCCCCGCCCCGGCAGTCAGGCTCATGTGGGGTCTGGTTCTGAGTCTCTGTCACAGCAGCTGCACTGGAGCCTCACTCTGGTTACTTTGGTACTAAGACTGTTCTTACCCGCGTCTCGATTATCTGTATGTTCTAAATATTTTATAGGGAACATTGTTGGTCCAGCTCCTCCGAGGTGCTGCAGACACTGATATGGGACTAAACATGCAAGGATTTTATTAGAGGGGTCCTTTTTATCTGTCTGAGAGAAACTGGGGAGGTTGCCAGAGAGGGTTGAGAGCACCAACACACCCGTGCAGGTCTGACCCCATGGGAGGGTGGTGGATCCAAGAGCCCCAGACTGCCATGTAGGTTAGGGAAGCTTGGGCAAGGCCCCAGGGCTGGGGTTCCTTGAGCCAAAGTTGGCCGTTAGAGGGGTCCAGGTCTCCCAGAAGCGGCCTGCCCTAGCGTTAAGGGCTGGGAGGCAGCCCCTTGCAGGAAATGCAGTGATGATTTCAGAACACAGCAGCTGAGCCTCTGTCAGTGAAGCTCCCTGTGGTGGAAGGTCTGTGAGCTGCATTCTCATGGCCTCCAGAAACATGCAGGTGTTGGGGAAAAGTCACATGCCAGGCAGAAGTGCGCCCAGGTCACTGAGAGGGTCCAAGCCTGTCACAGACACAGACCGGTCACCTGGAACATTCTGGCCACCATGGGCCACCAGTATGTTAGATGCAAGAGTGAACTGTTTTCATTCACAACGCTTATGACACCAAAAGTGTGGAGCTTTTTCTCACCAACCAATTCTCCCAATCTCTGGACACCAGCCGGGTGTCCAGCAATTCAATTCAATTCTGACACCAACTCCCAGAGTTAGCGCAGACCCCACAGGTTGCGGGCTCACTCCCACAAGACTTCCCCCACTTCAGACACTAACCACAAGTCCCAGGTTGTCACCGGCTCTTCTGACCGAGCCGCTATAAATTCCGGGGTTCACACAACACCCCTCACCTCCTCAGGTTCAATAACTGGCTAGAACAACTCACAGAACTCACTTACTGTTACCTGTTTATTATAAAGGATGCAACTCAGGAACAACCAGAGGGCAAGGAAGGGGTGCTGAGCTTCTATGCCCTCTCTGGGCTGGCCACCCTCTGAGCACCGAAGTGTGTTCACAAGCTTGGAAGCTCTCCAAACCTCAACTAGTTTAGGGTTTCATTATGTAGGCACGAATGATGATATCACTCACCACTGGTGATTAACTTAATCACCAGCCCCCTCTCTTAATCACGAGGCTCCTGCCCGGAGGAAGGCCAGGAGAAAGTTCCCACCCTCGATCCTGCCTTGGTCCTTCTGGGGACTAGCCCCCATTTTGAAGCTATCTACAAGCCCCCAGTCATCTCATTAGCATATAAAAGACACTCTTACCACCCGCAAGATTCCAGGGTTTTTAGGAGCTGTGTGCCAGGAACTGGAGACAAAGACTAATACTCTTTTTTCATACCACATAGTGTCCCAGTTTCACCTGACCCTGCCAGACACATTTGCGATCATGATGACTCAGAAACTAAGGAACTCAGAGTGGAGTCCAGGGGTCCTCACTTGGGAGCTCTTGGGCAATGACCTGGGCCCTTCCCACCCAGACTTCAGAAGCTGCAGAGGTGGCCAGAAGCACGGCCAGGGCAGCACCCCATGCCCTTCCCTGCTTCCATTTTACAGACAGGGAAGAGAGCCTAGAAAGCGGAAGAGATCCTAAAATGGGGAAGAGCCACACGCACAGCGCTTGACAATTGAGAGAGAAAACGGGGAAGAACTGAAGGTCAGTAGATCAAGTGGCACTGCTGACCCAGAGGGCCGGTCACCCCGCCTTCAGGTAAGTGTCTCAGAACTGCTGCTTCCCCAGGCCACGGTGGTGGTGTAGAGGAGCTGGGTTCAAAGCCCAGCTCCACCACCGGCAGGGGGAAGTAAAGGCTTCTCAGCCTCCTGTGCCTCAGCTTCCTCCCCGTGAACGGGGGCAAGCGCAGCCTTCCTCGCCCAGCTCGGGGGCGGTGAGTGGGAACCGTGGAGTTTCCGGGGTCCTCGATGTTACTGGGGTCACTGTCGTTTCTGCTGCCTCCTGCCGCGCGCGGCCCTGGCACGGTGTGCTCAACTTGTCCAGTAGGAAAGCACTGACCAATCCCTCTATCGATCGACCCCTCCCCTTTCGGGCGTCACGACTGCCCGCACCCGCCAAGCCTCCACTCTGTGGGGTTGCCGCGGACCTCCCCTACCCCGCCGTTCGCTGGGACCACCGCAGCCCGCGTCCAGCAGTCAGGTCCGCTCACCTCCGCGCACGCGCGCCCGACCCCCTGCTCACCTCCGCGCACGCGCGCCCGGCCAGTAGCAGCAACTTCAGGATCCAGCGCACACCCGAGCAGCGGCGGCGGGTCACGTGACAGCTCCCTGCGCAGGCGCCCTTAGTGAGTGCTCGCCTCCGGGCGTGCGCCCTCTGGTGGCGGGGCGCTTGGGGGCGACCTCGCCCTCCTTGGGCCTCGGCGCCCCTGGAACGTGGGAGGGGCTTAGGGGGCGCGCACCTTGTAGGGGAGAGCTCTCGGGGGAGAGGCGGGGCCTCGCCTTTTGGGGTCGCAGAGGACGCTACGCCCCAGCATGAGCGAAGCCTCAGCATCCTGGCGCCGTGCCGGCCGCCCGCCGAGGCACGGCTCTGCGAATCTAGCACCCAGACGACAAAACAGCGAAAATTTGGAAGCAACTTAAGTTCCGAAAAGGAAAACATTGTCATAACCCATAAAATCGACTGTCGTGAAAATGTTCAATGACAAGGAACTTTTCGTACACAAAGTCTCATGTTAAGGCAAGCTTAAAAAAAAAAAAGAGGGGCAAGCTTGCACAGCAAGAAACCAACACAACATCGTAAGGCAATTATACTCCAATAAAAATTAATTAAAAAGAAAAAAAAAGGAGAAAGCTTTCCAAAACGACATACAAAAGCCGGACCCTGTGACCTTGTCAGGTGGAACCAGGCACAGAAAGCCCAGTGCAGCGGTGTCAGAGCAGGATTGAGGGCTTCCTCGCTTCTTTGTGGGTTTTGCATTTCTGAAATGTTTTAGAATAAATAAAATTTTCTCTCATATTCAGAAAAAAAGTTTTATTTTTCTGCTGAAAGTTTAAAATTACTTTGTAGAACATTTTCCCTTTAAACTGCAGAGAAGGCATAGGTAGCAGGGGCTCAGGAATCAGTGTGGGGGGAGGAGCCCTGGCTGGAGGAGGGGGCGGGACAAGGGGGCAGACAAGGAGGTCTGTGTTCATGCACCTGTGTGGTCTTATCTCAGGCATTAGGCTTCCAGACGCAGCCAGGGGTTCACATCCCCCTGGACTTGCTCCTGTAAGCTGGGAATCTGGATTTAACCCAAGCTGGGAGTGGGGGCAGGAGCAGAGACCTGGGTTTCCAGTTTTACTTGGAGGAGTAAGCCCAATGTGGGAATACGGGTTCGCGTTCACTGACACTGCCTTTGCAAGTGGAAGACTCACCGAAATGCAACTGGAAACGCTGGCATTTGACTTGGTTTAAACTGCTGGGTGGCTAAAAAAAAAAAAATTCCTACAATGCTGGCCTGTCTGTTTCTCTTAACTGGTGTCTCTGAGGGTAGAAAGATTTGAAGTCCCTGATGATACACAAAACTGATCTCCTCCTTGGGGTGGGCACTCTCTAGGGCCCGGATGACTCCAGCCTGTTGCTGATGGACCGGCTGACCTTGAGCAGGGCCTCCTGGAACTGGGGGTACTCGTCCTTCACGTGGTGGAGGATGGTGCTGATGCTGGCCAGGCGGTCGTCCAGCCGCTTGAGCTCTGCCAGCAGTGATTGCTTATTGCGGAGCAGGAAGCTGTACCGCCCGTCCTTCACGGCCTGCAGGTGCTTGAGGCGTGACTGCAGGGCCACGAGCGTGGAAAGGTTCTTGGGTGGGACAAGAGACCCCGTGTCAGGCTATGCACATTAAAAAGAGGACACCCACTGGGCTGGCACGAACTCCAACTCAAGGACATGCCAGAGGAGAACTTTGCAGGAACGAACAGCTGAGGGTGCCGAGTCTCCCGATCCAGGCAAAGAGGCTGACATGCATGGGGTGGAGCCTGGACCCTCCCTCACCCGCCGTCCAACCTGCCAGGTGCCAGGCCCGGCGCCCACCACTCCCATCTCAGCTGGTCAGGCCCCAAACCCTGCAGCCCTGCTTGACCCCTCTCTTCTGCTCACACCACCACATCCAATCCAGCAGGAAATCCCACTGGGGCGACTTTGAAATTATATGCAGAATCTGACGGCTTCGCACTAGCCCCAGGCTACCCCTGTTCCGTGCATCCCCATCCTCCTTAAGTACCATGATGGCCTCCAAACAGGTTCCCGTGTCCAATCTGGCCCTCCCATTCCATACTCAACATCAGAGCCGAGCGATCCCGATAACCCCCAAGTTACTCCTCCCCCCACCAACCACCTCCCCTGAGGGAGAAGCCATAGTCATAGGGTGCACCCCCAAGCGTGCAAGCCCAGGGCCCTTGGGCAGTCTCCCGCTCCTGCTGTACCTGGTGCCCCCCTACCTGGGGGTGCTCACTCCCTTGCTCCCTGCAAGTCTTGACTCCAATGTTGCTTCCCCTGTGTGGCCACCTCAGACCACCCTACTTACAAGTGCAGCCCCCATCCACCCGATGCTCCTTCTCTGCTCCCTGTTTCTCCGGAGTATCTATATCACCATCAGATATATGGTATCTTTTTTCTTATTAGTTTTGTTTATCACCTGCCCTCCCGCCCTCAGAAGGAGGGCAGGGATTGTCACCTTTTCTATTCTAGTCTGTTGCCCTGGCACCCAGGACAGTGCCGGCCCATGGAGACTTCATGGGAAACATGAGGTGGACGACAGCAGTAGGCAGTGCTGTGATCAGCCTGGGCTTAGCTGGGCCGGAACGGGCCTTGCTGCTGGGTTCCTGTGGCCCTGGTGGCCCTGGGGACTTGCCTACCTGTCGCTTGAGGGCTGCCAGCTGGTACAGGTCAGCTTCGAGCTCGTCGGCCTTGGCCTGCATCCTTGACAGCTGCTCCTGTTTCTCCAGGAGGGAGTCGCTCACGGATTTTTGAGTTTCTTCCAGTTCTAGGATGGTTTGGGTGCACTCCTCGGTGGCCTGGGGGGTTAGACAGGAGCATCCTGGGACCCTGCCCACCGGTTATTCAGCCGACAGAGCAGAGTCAGGCTGGGAGGACCCCCAGGACCCTCTATGCACATGATCCAGGAGGATTCCCAAAGAGGGGGTGCAGGAGAGTATTGGGGGTGGGGAGGCCAGCAAGGGAGCCCTGGCCGGACCCTCTGTGGGGTGGGGCGGAGAGGAGTCCGTCACCAAGCTGGGCAGAGGAGGCCCCTGGGGAGCCACGAGGGGTCGAGAGGGATGGACGCCAGGAGTGGCCAACGCGACAGAGAAGTGCACAAACCAGGCCCGGAAAAGGCCCCTCTGCGCCTCCAGTAACATCCAAATGAGCAGTTGGATCAAGTCTGTCATTTTCGGCTACCTTCCGTCATACAGGGCTCCCCCTACAGGGGCTATTCCAACATTCTCCATTCAGTCCTCTGGGTGATGCCACGAGGTGAGGACCCATTTCACAGGTCAGTAAACAGAGGTACAGAGAGGTCGGACAACGTGCCTGAGCCATGAGTGGAAGAACAGGGCTGGGACCCACGGTGGGGCTCCGAGGCCGCTTTCTGTCTCATGTAACCCTTGCCTCTCAGGGAGGGGTCACTGCTCCTATCTCCACTGGCAGACGAGGAAATTCAGGCATGGAAGGTTTCTATACGCACTGAGGCCACATAGCTGGTCAGCAGGGGCTGAGGGAAGTCTGAGCCCAGAGCCCAGCCTGGTGATCACAAAAGGAGGGGGCACTGGGGCCATATAGCTGGTCCCCGCTCAGGGCAGGGCACACACCACATGCTCAGTCGATGTGGCCTGGTGGATGGGGACATGGGCTCGAGTGGGTGCCCTCCACGTTCCCACTGGCCCATCCCCAGCACCCACTTGGGGTCAGTGACACAGGGACTCGTGCCCTTCACCAGCACTCCATACTTCCCTGATGCCATTTCTGTGAGGCAGGAAGGTGGAGAAATAGGGCCACCTCCAGTCCTAAGCTGCACCCTCCCTATATAGATCTTCTGTTAAACCCAAGACAAACTCCCAAAGAGAGCCCCTATCAGAGCAGGACGTTAGGGGCACTCGGGAAACACCTACTGATCTGGCACCCACTGTATCTTGACCCAGAACCAGCACGTGGGGTGTGAGGCTCAGGCTTTTGTCCCCAGCACAGAAGAAAGCAGCTTGTCTGATTCTGCACCCGAGCTCCTTCCATCCCCCCAGCCCCCACTGTCACTTCTCTGTCTCCTAAAACAGCCCTGACACAGCAGCTGTGACCATAGCTCTGGGAATGAGGGGAAGAAGAAGAGGCGGTGAGGCAGGTGGGGCAGGGAGCGACCCACCAAGAAGCAGGCAGGAAGGACAGAGTGAAATCGCAGCCCAAGCTGGGGAAAGTACATCAGAAATACGGCCCTGGCCAGTAATGTCTGCACGCCTGCCAGCGGGGCTGGTGACACAGGCTGAGCGCCTGTGGACAGGTGGCCCGCAGCATGGCCCCTTCCCAGTCGCTCGGCTCCCCTACCTTGTGAATGTCCCTGATCTTCCGTCTCAGCTCGGTCTGCTTGTGGTGGAAGTCTGTGCGGGTGAGCAGATTCTTGTCCATCTTGCACTGCCCCTCGGCCCGGGTGGAGATGGTCTCTCTGCGGGCGACAGCCAGCTCCATGTCCCGGATCATCTTCTCCTGCTGCTTCAGCAGTTGGCCGTGCTTGACCTGGGTGCACAGGGCAGAGGGACCTCCCACCACATCCAACTGAACCATCAGGGAACCCACAAGGGTGATGTCCCCAGGGGAGAAAGGAACCTGGGGGCTTAGTCAACTGGTCAGAGTGATTTAAGGTCCATGTAAAGAACACCAGGCAAACAGGGCAACGCTGAGAAACCGTCAGAGACCAGGGCAGGTGGGGCGACATGAGGACAAGATGTGGCCCGGGGTTGGGTCCTGGAGCAGAAGAAGGACATTAGCCAAAAAAAACGGTGAACTCTGGTTAGAATTTGTAGTTTGGTTAACTGTATTGCACCAAGGTTAATTTCCTCATTAGGAAAAACGCACAGTGGCTTTGTGAGATGGTGGCGTGAAGGGCCTATGGGGCCTGGGGCTGGGGGCTGGGTCGTGGTGGGAGCCGGGCCGCGAGGGGCGCCAGGGAGCTTTCTGCAGGGGTGGACGTGCTCTACGTCTCCACGGGGTGGTGGCTGCATACGTGTGCACTGGACATTTAAAATAAGTTCATGTTACTGCATGTAAGTTGTTCCTCAATAAAGTTGATTCAAAATAACAAAAGGATAGACAGGCAGGAATCCCCAAGTTAAGTTAGGAGTGGTGGTGGGACGCCTAGCCCACGAGGTTTAAAACAGAGCAAGAGTGACAGTAACCAAATGCTCTGCGCTGGCGCGAGCCCGTCAGAATAACTGTCACAGCAGAGCAGAGATGCAGGACAAGGATGGCATCCTCATCTCCATCTATGTGATCAACGTGGCCGTTCAAATCAGTGAGAGAAGCACAGATCATCTGATACATGCTGCTGGCATAACTCACTCCCCAGCAGAGAGAAAATAGAGATGGACCCCTATTCACAACATACCCCCAAACAAATTCCAGGTGGCTTCAAGATCTAAGTATGTGCAAACAATTGAAAAAACTCAGGAATCTGTTTGTGTAACCTCGAGTTGGGGAACCTTCTTAACAGTACAGGAGACCCAGGAGCCATACAGGAAAAGACTGATACACAACTAAACACTAAACACATTCTGAGCGGAAAGAGACCATAAAAAAAATGTGTAAAGGCAAGCAGTAGACCAGAGGTAACGTTTAGAATAGGTATTAAAGACAGGGGTTATTAACCCCAATATACAAGGAGGTCCTAAAAATTGCTAAGAAATAAGAAACAGGAAAATCAGGCAAAGATATAAACAGGCAACCTCCCGAGGAGGAAACGCCAAAACACACACACACATATACACACAGGCACACGCGTGTGCTCAGTCCCCCACGTGTAAACCAGCAACGCAAATCCACTGAGAAACCCCTTTTCATGCAGTGGGTCGTCAAATATTATAGACCGATAAACAAATGAGTGACTTTAGCAAAATCACAGGAACAAAGTCAATGTACAAAAGTCCATTGTATTTCTGTACCTTAACAATGAGAAACTGGAATTTGAAAATTTTAGAAAGTACCATTTACAATAGCACCAGAAAACACGAAACACTTAGGTATAAATCTAACAAAACATATGCAAGACCCGAATGCTGAAGACAAAACACTAACAAGGGAAATCAAACAAGACCAAGTAAATGGGGAGACAGATACACCTGCTCATGGGCTGGAAAACTCAGCAATGCTAAGGTGTCAATTCTCTCTAAATTGATCTGTAGCCTCAAATCCCAATCGTGATACCCACAGGAACTTTTGTAGAAACTGACAGGCTGATTTTCAATGTTTTTGGAAAGGAAAAAGATATTGAATAGATAAGACAATTTTGTAAAAAAGAACAATGTTGGGGGAATCACATTGGACAGAGCCACAGAAATCAAGACCGTGTGGATTTGGGCTCTTGGATCAGTGGACACAGCAGAGGGCCCAGAAACAGACCCACGAAAACAAATATGGTCACTGATTTCCACAAGGGTATCATTGTAACAATTGTTTATAGTGACAAAACAACAAACTGGAAACAATCTGAATCTTCACATCAACCTAGGAATGTTTCATTAAATTCTGTTATATCCATAGTATAATCTGCAACTGTTAAAGAAAGATAATGTCTGTATTACTTTTTAAAAAAATAAGTTGCTGAATTATATGTACTATTTTTGTTAAGGAAAACAAAACAAAACAAAACCACAACTAGGAGGGAATGGGGCAGTAGCCCCATCCGTCCATGTATGTGTGTGTGTGTGTGCACGTGCCTGTGTGGGTGTAAGCTCTGTGGTAGAGGGTTTGACCTGCTGCAGCTTCTGCGGTTTGAAAAGTCAGTTAAATGGAGTGTTTTTTTAAAAACTTATCAGCAGTAGATGCATTTGATCAGAATTCCTCTGGACTCAATAGCTAGCGGGGTTATTATTAACCACGTAATTGTAAAAGTGATGTCACATTTGTTTTTATTCCCTGCTCTCATTTGTATCCTTAAGGCCCTGAACCTTTGGCTCAGTGACAGCCTGTGATTTAATTACCAGCCTTTTCTCAAGGGAATGAAATCCAGCTAAAGATGACAGTAGAGAGAAAACATGGCTCGGAAGGAAAAGGTGGGTGTGTTCCTTGAACCCTTTTACTGAGTGAGAGTCTTTCTGGTCCAACGGTGGGATACATCTCACAAATGGGTCATGAGATTGGGGGGTGGGGGGGCGTGTCACAGCCAGTGTTTAAAAATACTGGAGTGCATTGCTTGCACAGACTGAGGGTAAAATAGTAGTTCATGAATACTGTGCAGACAGCTGTGTGTCCTGTAATCATTTCGGTGCAGTAAGAACAAGAATTGCACAGGCCCTGACGCAGGAGGTCGGCAAGGGGAACAGCGAGTTTCCTTGTGCTTGGGCTGCAGGCTGCTGTGCCTGAGTGGTTTCCTCCCAGGACCCCGAGCTCCCAGGCTCCCCACACCTCCCTCCTCCCACCCACCTTCATCCTGTGGATCTCGGCCTTCATGGCCCGGATCTCTGTCTGGCCCGTCTCGGAATCCACTGAGGCGCGCATCTCTTTTGCCAGTTGGATTTTTTTGTCCCAAAGCATGATCTGGTGTCTTTAAGGGAAGGAGAGGCAGTGTAAGAGCTGGAGAACGAAGGGGTTTTCTTTCTGATGCTTCGGTGAGCACTGTGTGCTGTGCTTGGGGCGGGCTCCGAGCACAAGGAGCAATGTCTGTAATGGGCTACGGGAGACCCTCGCCTTCCCGTCCATGAGGGGCGCCCTCGCCTAGCAGGTGGCCTGGTTAATTTGCAGGCACCTAGGCAAGGGTTTAAATAGAAACAAATGTTACCATTCTGGGACCAGAAGGTGAACTCAACCCCAGTGCCCACCACCCTCACTGGGGGGCCGGGGGGGAGCGGAGGAGAAAACAGATATGTAACTTTAGGAGAAACTGAGAAAAGCAAATATAAGTGATAGCAAAAGCCTAGATAGACGAAGAGCCTGAAAGCTATTAAAGTGTTAGCAAAGACACATGCCCCCCACCCCCTGTGGTCTGAATGTTTGTGTCCCCACCCCCCAAAATCCACATGTTGGAATCCTTACGCCAAGTCTTGGGATGGTGATGAGGTCATGAGGGTGGAACCCCCATGAATGGGATTAGTGCCCTCATGAAAGACACCCCACAGATCTCCCCCTCTCCTGCCACCCTGTGAGGACACAGCAAGGAGTCTGCAACCCAGAAGAGAGCCCTCACACGACCATGTAGGTACCCTGATCTCAGACTTCCAGCCTCCAGAACTGTGAGCAATAAATTCCTGTTTATTGTTTATAAGCCCCAGTCTGTGGTGTTCCGTTGTAGCAGCCTGGGGGGACTAAGATCCTCTGCAAGCTCCAGGTGGTGTTATGTGTAGATTCTGTCAAACCACAGGGAGGGGATGATCCCTTTGACACTCAGCCCCTTGGCAATCACATGGCACCAATCAGGGTGCATGCATACAGTACCCGCTCAGGAGCCCTTGCAACTGGAGATACAGATCTATGTGCACCAACGGGGAAGGACATCCACAGAAAAATATAAGGTTACTTCAAAGGGGGACATAGAGACCAATCTCATTTTTGTTTAAAAAAAAAAATGAAAGAAATACACAGAGAAAATGGTAAAGTAAGAGGGTTGGATTAAGTGTGATTCTCCTTTCTACTCTGCACATAGTGTTACGGTTTAAAATGCTTACCGTTGGGTCTGGATTACTCTTACAATCAGGCACCAGAAAGATCATACAGTTTTAAAAAAGTCTGTCCCAAAGGAAGCCATTCTGTTTCCAGCGACCACGATCATGGGTCTGGCGGGAGGGCTGCCCTGAGCGCAGGAGACAAGAACCCCACTCTTCCCCGGGATCCCCCTCGGGTCCCAGAGCCGCCCCCACCTCCCGGGCCGGTTTACGTGGACGGTGGCCTCCCACGGCTCCGTGGGGCAGCGACCCTGGGACCGGAGGCGCCCGGCACTCACTCCGCCTCCACCAGGCTGTTGAGCACGGCAGCCTTCTCCTCCCTGAGCTCGTTCAGCTTCTCCTGCATTTCGATGGTCTCTCGCTCCGAGGCCTGCATGGGGAGGGGGCGGCTGAGGGTGGGGCTGAGGGCAGCGCACACCTGTTCCCCTGCCCTGCCCCCTGCCTGCCCACCGCGGGCAGGAGCTCAAGGTGGAGCCCACCTTGAGCGCGCGCACGAACTCGCCCTCGGTGGCCAGGTTGCCCTGCTGCAGCTCCTCGGCGCTGCATCGGTTCTGGTTCATCAGCACGTTGAGCTTCTTCAGGTCGCTGTCCAGGTCCCTCATGTGCCGCTCGATCTGCTTCTGCTCCTTCTTCTCCTGGTCGATCTTGTCTGCGGGGAGGGCGGCCGGGGGTCGGGGGTGGTCCCTGGGGGTAGTGATCCGGGTCTGTGCCCAGAGCGCCCTACGGCCCCGCCGACCTTCGGGCACCCCCGCCCAGCCAGAGGAGGCCAAAGGGTACAGGGTTGGCGCTCAGACACCAAGCCCCTAGGAAAGACCAGCCAAGCTCAGGGGCAGGGCCGGAAAGCAACGACCCTGACCACCAACAGGGGGGTTTGGGTGGCCCAAGGGCAGGAGCAGCAGGCGGCAGGACCTCCGGGGAGAAGTGGGCATGACGCGTTCAGGCCGAGTGGGCCCTGGACACCAGGCAGCACTTCCTGTGGGGCTGCAGGGCTGGGCTGACCAGGTGGGACCAGGTGGGACCGGGACACCACAGCAGGTGCTGTGGAGGGGGCTGGGCAGGGGAGCTCACTTTCTATCCGTAGTTTCTTCTGCTCCAGGATGTGGATGTCCTTCTTGGACATGTCCAGGGAGGCCAGGTGCTCCTCGCGCTCCTGCGTGACCGTCACCATCTCCTGCTGCAGTCGGAGCCAGGTCACCTGGGCCTGCGTCACGCCAGCGTTGTGCTCCTCGATCAGCTTGGTCAGCCTCTTGATCTCCAGCTCCAGGGGCCCCACTTCTTCCCCCTGAAAGTGATGTTCACCAGAAAGCAGAATGAGCCTCTAAATCTGGGTGGGCTGCCGAGGTTGGGGACCCCTGAGATCATGTGTCTGTACGACGAGTAGGGGGTCTTTACTCAGAGGGACCAGGGACCCTGTCACTGGGTCCCCTCCCCTGAGGGCCCAGGCCATATGGCCTGACCTGCTGTGGGAGATATGGGTCTGGGGGTCTGTGACCCCTTCCCCTCCCTCCACTGGCCGGGCCCCACCATGCCCCAGTCTTGGGGCAGGGGCAGCAGGGCCTCTGTCACCCAAAGGGGCTTTGCAAATTGTCTTTTAACAGCACACTGTCATGGGTTAGGGTCTTTACTCCCTTGGAATCCACTCAGGTTGCAGCTCTGAGACTGCACTCTGGTGTCGAGGTCTACCTGAGTGCGCCCCCAGCTGCCCATTCTGCTCTGGGACTTGAAACTGTTGGTGGGTTCCTCAGGTCAGCGATACCTGGATAATCTGTAGGACTTCAAGCCCCAAACTCATCAGACCACTTCACTCAGAGCTGCAGTCAGTGGGTGAGATCCCGCCTGCTGCCTGTCTTCGCATAGCCCGTGGGCCGCACAAAAAAATCAGAAGAGAATTTTGTGCCAGGCGGAAGTTATATGGAATTCAAACTTCAGGGACCCTAAGTTAGGTTCTACTGCACACAGCCACACCTGTCTGTTTACGTACTGCCTGTGGCTCCTCCTCATAGCCGCTGGGGTGAGGGGTTGCAACAGAGACCATCTGGCCTGTAACACCTGAAATACTGACTATCTGGCCCAACAGAGAAGGTCTGCAGACAGCCCCTGAGTCAGAGCATTCTGCACAGACACATGTGCTTCACCTGTAAGATCGGCGGGACAGGAACGCGTGTGTCCTACGTGAGTTCGTTTCTGAACATAAGAAGTTCCTGAAATGGCCAGGCATAGATATCAACCCGAGCGGCCTCTCCCGGCCCTGGGGTCTTACCCCGAGTTCAGAAATCATCTGCTCCAGCTGCTTGTTCAAAAAGTTGATGAGGCCTTGCTTTCTCTCAATCAGGATTGTGCGCCTGGAGATTTCATTTTCACTGTTTGTGATGAGGTCGTTGACTTTTTTCACTTCCTTGTCCAGCTCGGCCAGTGTCTTCTGATGCATGTCCAGCCTGCAGCTGGTGTTCGTGATGTCCAGGGTGGTCTGAGCAATGTCACCGTCAATCTTGGAATGATGTGTCACCTGAATTAGCAGAAGGAAACATGTCTGAACTTTTTTTCTCTTTCTGGGAGGCTCCAAATGAGCTGGTTGGCTTCTTGTTTCCTTGATCCTCCGGGTATTCATCTGGAGAAATTCCAAAACATAATCAGGAGAGGAGGATGTTGGCTTTCTCTCCACCTCATGACCTGTCAAAGGACCTACTTGTTGGAACCCTAATGATTTCTCACAAAAAAAGAAGGCTAACATTATTGTCTCTTCTTATCAAACAAACAGTAACGTGCATTGAAATGGGGAAATGTGAAAATACAGATGATCACCCATAAATCTGCCACACAGCTAGCCAGCATCACTATTTAGAATCTATCCTGCTTTCCCGACTTTGTATATAAACCCCTCCCCCCCACCACCAAAAGAAAAACAGGATCACACTCTACATATAGGTTTGTAAGCCACTTTGCAATTTGACAAATTTCACGTCATGTCATTTTTAATGGCTGTGTAATACTCAGTCATATTTGTAACAGAGATTAGGAAGCAAGTCACAGCTGTCCCTGGGAATGTCATCTGTTCCACAATGATCATGGGGCACTGCTCTTGACAGCTCGTGTGTTTTGGTGAGGAAAACCAAGATGCCTGCCTTCTTTGAGCTTGTCAATCTGTTATCAACATTCCGACTCTAAATAATGCTGTGACAAACACCAACTTCTAATTTCTATTTGATGGGACAAATGTCCTTACATTTCACTGGAAAAGCTGGACACAGTCCTTGAGAGAAAAGATTGTACTGTGGGGTGTCACTTGCCACTTGGCCGGAGGCTTGTGACCCTGGGGCTCTCGCCAACCTTGGTTCTGGGGGTGGGAGCTTCGGCCCAGGGCAGAAATGCCCAGGGCTCCTCGGGGCTGCCACTGTCCTGAAGGCTGGGCCAGCCCACCCTGCCTCCTCTGTTGGCTTCCTAAGACAGATTTGCTCCATTCTTTCCTACAATGGAGGGTTGATCATACGGATACTTGTGAGAATCAGGGAGGGAGGCAGCTCGGGCTCACTTTGGGATCAGGGCCCTTTTCCCCGAGCTGTGGCTCTGCCTTGACCTTGCTAGCCAGCCCCTCTCCATTGGTTGCCCACTAGTTCCTGCCCACGCAAATCCTCAGCTCTCTACCAGCCTGTGGCTCCCATCAACTCCTAGTCTCCCAGGGTCATCTCTGCCCCTCCCCACATGACCCCAGCTGGCTCTGTCACACATGCACTCTCTGACCAGCCATCGTGCATGGCTTTCCAGGACATTCCTAGGTTTAAAGCCAGACCCTGCCAGCATCTCAAGTCACCCAGCTCCTTGCGGTCACACCTTGGCCCCTCTGGCCCCTCTGAGCTCTGGCTATCCACCTGTCCCTTTCTTTGCCAAGACCATCCAAGGTCAATGGGTCTTCACAGGGGCCCTGCCTTCCTCTCTACCCCAGTGCTAGCCACCCTGGAAGGGCTTCAGTTCCTAAGTCCCCTTTCAGCCACCAACCAGGCCAACCAGAGCACCCCGACCTCCCCTCAGTCCCCTCGGGCTGTTTGTCCCCTTTGTTGAGACCACCCTGGCCTCCTCCTGGGACATCAGTACTGCTCCTGAACTAACTGTGTAGGCCCCATGGTTCACCTGTGCCTGCCCTCCCTCTGGACCCAGCTGTGGATGATTCTGTCCCTCCACAATCTCTGCTCCTTGTCCCAGATATGCCCACCCTGTCTGCCACCAGCCCATGGGGTGTAATGAGCAGTTCGGGAAAAGTGCCCCCTTTCCAGAGCTGGACTTGCATCTGCTGGCTATTGTTGTAACAAATGCTGGCCCAGGACTCTTTACTGCCCTCCTGTGGACATGGGTGGTAGTACACCTGCCACCCACCAATTGTTGCAACAGATGCTGGACCAGGATTTTACTGCCGTCCTGTGGACATGGGTGGTAGTCCCAGATATGCCCACCCTGTCTGCCACCAGCCCACGGGGTGTAATGCGCAGTTTGGGAAAAGTGCCCCCTTTCCAGAGCTGGACTTGCATCTGCTGGCTATTGTTGCAACAAATGCTGGCCCAGGAATCTTTACTGCCCTCCTGTGGACATGGGTGGTAGTAATGGGCTGCCCACCAATTGTTGTAACAAATGCTGGCCTGGGACTCTTTACTGCCCTCCTGTGGACATGGGTGGTAGTAATGGGCTGCCCACCAATTGTTGTAACAAATGCTGGCCTGGGACTCTTTACTGTCCTCCTGTGGACATGGGTGGTAGTACATGGGCTGCCCACCAATTGTTGCAACAAATGCTGGCCCGGGACTCTTTACTGCCCTCCTGTGGACATGGGTGGTAGTACACCTGCCACCCACCAGTTGTTGCAACAGATGCTGGACCAGGATTTTACTGCCATCCTGTGGACATGGGTGGTGGTATACTTGCTGTCCACCAACTGTTGCAACAAATGCTGGACTAGGACTCCTTATTGCCCTCCTGTGGACATGGGTGGTAGGACATGTGCCACCCACCAATTGCAACAAATGCTGACCCAGGACTCTTTACTGCCCTCCTGTGGACATGGGTGGTAGTACACCTGCTGCCCACCAATTGTTGCAACAGATGCTGGACCAGGACTTTACTGCCCTCCTGTGGACATCAGTGGTAGTACACATGCCGCCCATCAATTGTTCCAATGAACGCTGGCCCAGAACTCTCTACTGCTCTCCTGTGGGCTTGGGTGGTAGTACACCTGCTGCCCACCAATTGTTGCAACAAATGCTGGACCTGGACTCCTTATTGCCCTCTTGTGGACATGAGTGGTAGTACATGTGCCGCCTACGTGGGTGGCTGGGGAAGAGGGACACCTGGGGGCCAGGGGACCGGCCTCTGTGGTGCTGCAGCAGGGCCGGGCAGGTTTACTTCACACCCACCACACTCCATAGCTTCTCCAGTACACACTGCCCCCCACCCCCAGTTTTGCTCCCAGCAGGTAGTCTTGCCCCCACTTCCCAGAATAAGAACTGGAAATACTCCACCAGCATCAGCTAGGGCATCTCAAGGAGATCCAGGCATGGGTGGTCTTGGTTCCAGCCCTGTCTCCCTGGTTCCTTGGCACACCAGGCCAGGAGCGAGCTGGTCTCCTCCCAGGTGTCTGGGAGGGGTGAGGTGCTTCAGGCTGCTAGCCAGATAGACAGCAGCCCCGAGGCAGGGGTTCACATCACAGGAAGAGCCAAAGAAGAAACTATTTAAGTAACAAATTGCTTTTCTAAGGACACAGGGACCCCCCCCCACTCAGAGAAAAGCAAGACCCCTGGGGGAGCAGGAGAGAGCTCATGACAGGGGTAGTGGAGGGGGTCCCCAGGCCAGGTGGGCCAATCACATTCACTCAGGACCTCCAGGCACACCCTGGGGAGGCAGAGGCTTGGGCAACTCCACAATCCATTTAAAATGTTCCTACCAATTTGACCAGGGTTTCTGCTGCAGCAATTTATCCTCAGACATGTGGACAAACATGTGTGAGCAAGCATGTTCAGTGCTGAGTTATTTATAAAGTTTAAAACCTAGAAACAACCTGAAGTGTCTAATGAGAGAACTGTTGAACAAAACACATACATTTGTAGGATGAAATGTGATGCATAAGCCAACATGTACTTTTTCTAAGAATATTTAATGGAAAATGTTATGTTGAATGTGGTCAATAATGTAAAATAAAACACTACATACATAGTGAAAAATTCATTGACAACTACACTTGTTTGTGCACTTTTCTCTCTGTGTTGTATTTCATTAAAGTTAATGTAAATGGATTAGAGTGGATTAAAAACTGGTATATAGTAAGAGTCCTATGTCCTCTAGGGTTGTGTGTGCACAGGTGTCTTCACACGTGTGTTCATGTATGTGAACATGTTGCACAAATGTGTGCATGTTGGCGTGTGTGTGAACAAGTGTGCGTGTGTTTGCTCACATGTGGGGATGTGTGCACGTGGGGATGTGTATGTGCACGTGTGTTTCTGTGTGTCTTTGTGTGTATGAGTATGACCGTGTGTGTTTCGAAAAATTTCCAGAGGAAATACACCACAATTTCAGAAGAGATTATCTCTGGATGGTGGGACTGCAGCTGTCTTATTTTCCTCCTATGCCTTTTTGTACTTCTAGGTTTTCTACAATAAAAATGCTTTCCTTTTCAACTAGAAAAAAATGAAAGATGAATGAACATGCTGAGTGCCCCTTGCTCCCGCCCATTCCCCCGCATGTGGTCTGTTCCCTGAGAGAGGCGCCCCAATGCCTGCTCTCCCTGAGGGCACCTGCCTTTCGAGGCCCAGGTGTGTGCAGGTGGCATACCAGGTTGGTCTTTTCCTTCTGGAGCTTCAGGATGAGCTGGTGGAAGGACTTGGTCATCTTGTTGGAGGTCACGTGCTCTTGCAGCTTCTCCACGATGGAGGCATCCATCTTCCTCCTCAGCTCCAGCTCATGCTGGATGGTCTGGTGGAGAGTCTGCAATTCGCCCATGGTTGCCCTGTATTCCTGGAAAGGAAGAGCTAGAGGGTGGGTGCTGTGAAGGAGGTCGGGGAGGCTTGCCCTGCGGGTGGGAGACATGACCGTACCATGTGGGCCTTGCCCAGTGTGTCCTCCGTGTCCAGCAGGGTGAGCCTGTAGGTGTTGAACTCGTTCTGCAGGGCCTCCTCCTTGGCCAGGCACTGCGAAGTCAGTTTCTGCATCAGGCTGGTTTCTGTCTCTGCCCGGTTCAGGATACTGGCCAGCTTCTCGTTCTTTTCTTCCTCCTTTATGATGGATTTCTTGTAGGCTTCGAGCTCGCCATCCATGGACTTGACCTGATGCTGGCATTCGCTGCCAAAATTGAAAGAGCAAAGCTAGGACATCGGAACACCAATGTGTATGGTGGTCCCTGCTCAGAGGAAGCTCACAGAGTGGAGAGAAAGAAATTAGGAAACCAACTCTTTTAATAGTAGTCGAATCTTTTTTTTTAAATTTTTTATGACGTTCGCATATTATTTATTTATTTATTTATTATTTTTTGGCTGCACCGCATGGCATGTGGGATCTTAGTTCCCTGACCAGAGATCCAACCCACACCTCCTGCAGTGGAAGCATGGAGTCTTAACCACTGGACTGCCGGGGAAGTCCCAATAGTAATCGAATCTTGACTAATATTTTCTAATGTATTAGAACTATTATCCGGGACTTCCCTGGCAGTCCAGTGGTTGGGGCTCCATTCTTCCACTGTAGGGGGCATGGGTTCAATCCCTAGTTGGGGAACTAGGATCCTGCATGCTGTGCAGCCAAAAATAAAAAATAAAAATAAAAATAAAAGTTAAAAGAACTATTATCCATCTCAAGTCCAAGTCTAAAACTCTTCTAATATTGTGATTATGGGAGGGGGAAAGGGCAGGAAACTGTTGCCTTGTGCTTGTGGGTGGGGAATGGTTGGCGCCAGCCCATCTCCTTTAGTCATGACCATAACCCTGGAAAGGATATGCTGTTATCTCAGTTTTGTACTCGTGAACACGAAGCTTAAAGCATTTGAGGCACACAGTGAATGGTGTGGCTGGGAGGAACACAGGTGGCTGTCTCTTCAAATCCCCTCAGCATACTGGTCATGGAAATACCCATAAGTAATGTCAAGGTAAAAAATGCAGATCCTGGATAATGGAATTTGCATTTTTGTGTGTGAGACATTTTTTCCCTTTCATTCTGTGCTGTCCTGCTGTACTTTAAGCATGCTTTTCTCTACTTATGGTATCTTATCCTTTGAATAAGTTCTTATTCAACAATTCAAAAAGTACTTTCTTCTTGAACTAGAATAATACCTTCCATATTTTTCTCACATCTATTCCTGGGCCTTGAACTCTCTTCCCCAAGCAACCTGTTACTGTCTCTTAAATGTCTTGCCAGATATATTTTGTGCATATATAAACATTATGTTTGTGGGTGTTTATGTATTTCTCTCCACTTAAAAAATTACAAGTGGAAGCTTAGTATATCCTATTCTGCACCTTACTTTTTCTTGTGTTGTATCTTAGAGATATTCATTATCAGTGTACATAGAAATTGCCTTAATTCTTTTCAATGACCAGATAGTATTTTAAATATCTCATTGGTATATGATTAGGCTCTATCCAGTTTTCTGTTCTTTCCCCAATTTCACCAGTATAGCAATAAACACCTGCACACATTAAAAAAAAAAAAAAAGATACTGAAGAGATATGCTGTGTTCACGCAGCAGAAGATTCAATATTATGAAGGTGTCAATTCTCCTCAAACTGCTCTATAGTCTCAATGCATTTCCAATCTCAATGCCAGTAGGCATTTTTCCCCCAGAAATTGACAAGCTAATTCTAAAATTCATATGGAAATCCAAAGGACCTAGAATAGCCAAAATAAGTTTGTAAAAGAAGAAAAAGGACTCCCAGTGTCTGATTTAGAGACTTTCTATAAAGCTGTACTTATGAAGACAATGTGGTATTGGTGAAAGACAAATAGATCAATAGAACAGGATGGAGAGTGTACACACACACACACACACACACACACAACTGACTGATTTCTGACAAAGGTGCCACAGTATTTCAGTGGAGAAAGGATGGTCTTTTCACCAAGGGTGCTAAGACAACTGGAGATGGACATGCAAAAAAAGACTGAACCTCAGACCATAATAAAATTAACTTGAAATAGATCATATACCTAAATGGAAGAGCTAAAATTATCAAACTTTAGCAGAAAACATAGAGAAAATCTTTATGACTCTAGGTCAGGCAAAGATTTCTTAGAGAGGACATAAAAAGCATGAACTATGAAAGAAAAAAATTAATAAATTGGAATTCATCAAAATTTAAAACTTTGGCTCTTCAAAAAACACTGTTAAGAGAATGAAATTACAAGCCAGCCTGGGGAAAAATATTTTCAAAATACACATCTGGTAAAGGACTTGTATCCAGAACATATGAGATGAGAACTCATAACTCAATAATCAGATAAACCACTCAGTTTAAAAATGAGCAAAAGAATAAAATACCTAGGAATAAACCTATGTAAGAAGGCAAAAGACCTGTACTCTGAAAACTAAAAGACACTGATGAAAGAAATTGAAGATGACACAAACAGATGGAAAGATATACTATGTTCTTGGATTGGAAGAATGAATATTGCTAAAATGACCATACTGCCCAAGGCAATCTACACATTCAATGTGATCCTTATCGAATCACCAATGGCATTTTTCACAGAATTGGAACCAAAAGTTTCAAAATTTGTATGAAAACACAAAATATCCTGAATAGCCAAAACAATCTTAAGAAAGAAGAACAGAGTTGGAGGAATCACACTCCCTGACTTCAGACTACACTACAAAGCTACAGTAATCAAAACAGTATGGTACTGGCACAGTAAAAAAGACACATAGATCAATGGAACAGAATAGAGAGCCCAGAAATAAACCCACATACTTATGGTCAATTAATCTATGACAAAGGAGGCGTGAATATACAATGGAGAATAGACATTCTCTTCAATAAGTAGTGCTGGGAAAACTGGACAGCTACTTGTAAAAGAATGAATTAGAACATTCTCTAACACCATATACAAAAATAAACTCAAAATGGGTTAAAGACTTAAATGTAAGACTGGATACTATAAAACTCCTAGAGGAAAACATAGGCAGAACACTCTTTGACATAAATTACAGCAATATTTTTTTGGATCTATCTCCTAGAGTAATGGAAACAAAAGCAAAAATAAACAAATGGGACCTAGTTAAACTTAAAAGGTTTTTCCCAGCAAAGGAAACCATAAACAAAACAAAAAGACAACCTACAGACTGGGAGGAAATATTTGCAAATGATGTGACTGACAGGGGATTAATTTCCAATATATACAAACAGCTCAAACAGCTCAACATAAAAAAAACAAACAACCCAATCAAAAAATGGGCAGAAGATCTAAATAGACATTTCTCCAAAGAAGACATACAGATGGCCAACAGGCACATGAAAAGATGCTCAACATTGCTAATAATCAGAGAAATGTAAATCAAAACTACAATGAGGTATCACCTCACACCAGTCAGAACGGTCATCATCAAAAAGTCTACAAATAATAAATGATGGAGAGGGTGTGGAGAAAAATTTACATTCCACTGTTGGTAGGAATGTAAATTGCTGCAGCCACTATGGAAAACAGTATGGATGTTCCTTAAAAAACTAAAAATAGAGTTACCATATGATCCAGCAATCCCACTCCTGGGCATATATCCAGAAAAGACAAAAACTCTAATTCAGAAAGATTCCTGCACCCCAGTGTTTATAGCAGCACTGTTTACAATAGACAAGACATGGAAACAACCTAAATGTCTATCGACAGATGAATGGATAAAGAAGATGTGGTATGTGTGTATGTATATATATATATATATATATATATACACATACATACACATATGGACACACACACATATATATGCAATTACTCAGCCATAAAAAGAATGAAATAATGCCACTTGCAACTACATGGATGGACCTAGAGATTATCATACTAAGCGAAGTAAGTCAGTCGGAGAAAGACAAATATATGATATCACTTATACGTGGAATCTAAAAAAATGATACATATGAACTTATTTATGAACTTATTTACAAAACAGAAATAGACTCACAGACATAGAAGACAAACTTACGGTTACCAAAGGGAAAGGGGGTAGAGAGATACATTGGGAATTTGGGATTAACAGATATATAGATAAACGATAGCACAGGGAACTATATTCAATACCTTGTAATAACCTACAATGGAAAAGTATATATATATATCTGAATCACTTTGCTGTATACCTGAAACATTGTAAATAACTATACTTCAATTTTTAAAAATGAGCAAAAGACACCTTTTATCAGAGAAGATATATGCATGGCAAATACTCACATGAAAAGACGCTCAATATCATTGGTCATTAGGAAGATGCAAATTAAAATCTCGACAGGACACCACAACATATCTACTAATGGCTAAAATTTAAATGACGGCACTATTAAGTGTTGGTGAGGATGAGAATGGCTGGGAATCTCAAACGCTGCCAAAGTGTTTCCCAAAGTGGTCTGTTCCATTTTGCATTCCCACACCAAGACCTGCACACAATGTCACAGCAGCTCTGGTCATGCTACCGTCCAAACTGGAAACAACCAAATGTTGATATATCCACACGAGGGACTACTACTCAGCAACTGATCTTGTAACATCAGGCTGACTCTCAAAGCACTGTGCAAAGTGAAAAAAAAGCTAGACAAGAAAAGCTACGTATTGTGTGATCCTGTTTATATGACATTCTAGAAATGACCAAACTATAGGAACAGAAAGCAGATCAGGGTTGCTGGGGGCTGGAGGTGGGAAGAGGTACTGACTTCTGGGATGCAGGAAATAGCTGATATCTTGAGTGTATGATGGCTACTTGCGTCTGTCCATTTGCTGAACTGAACTGTGCTCTGAAAAAGGATAACTTTTTACATAACACTAATAATTTACATAATAAATTTGTACATAAATTATCCTCAATAAACCAAACTTTTAAAAGTTACTCATTTTCTTTTTTAGGAAGTAGAAGCCTTATAAATACCTAGAATTTGACAATAACAACAACAATAAGACATCCAATATTTATGACACAAATCTGAACACTCAGTAAAACATGCATGGGGGAAAAGACACCAGAATGCTAGCTAATCAACTGTCATTGTCACAAAAGGAGAAAGACTGTGGTATTTTAAATCTTTATCTCTGTTTTTCTAATTTCCTGTAATGTGATCACTTACCCTTGATAAAAATTATTTTTAAAAAAGACACACTTGGGAATCCCCTGGCGGTCCAGTGGTCCAGGACTCGGCACTTTCACTGCTGTGGCTCGGGTTCAATCCTTGATCAGGGAACTAAGATCCCACAAGACCCACAGAATGGCCAAAAATAAAAAAAGTAATAAAATAAAAAAGACACTCTTTAAAAATGTCCTTCATAGAGAACAAACTGGTGGTTGCCAAGGGGGAGGGGGTTGGGGGAGGGATGGAGTGGGAGGTTGGGGTTAGCAGATATAAGTTTTTATATATAGGATGGATAAACAACAAGGTCCTACTGTAGAGCACAGGGAACTATAGTCAATATCCCATGATAAACCATAATGGAAAAGAATATTTAAAAAATGTCTACATATGTATAACTGAATCACTTTGCTGTACAGCAGAAATTAACACAACATTGTAAATCAACTGTACTTCAATTAAAAAATTGATTAAAAAAAGTCCTTGATTAACAGATACCAGTGGAAAATAAACAGAATGAAAAGAACTGGTGGAATCTAGAATATGCCTGAAGCTTGGCCCAATCCATCTGAGGATTAAGAGGGAACCTGTTACAGGATCTCAAGGCGATAAAGCTGACAGATTAACACCCAGCAGAGGTGCTGAGCCCTGCCTGTCCCACACGTTTCCTGTCAGGAGGTATGACAGAGGCAGATACCAGGGCACAAGGGGACCTGTTTGTGTCCCTATCCCTGAGAGGGTGTAAATTCTAGGCAGGGTATCCCCCCCATCCCAAGTTAAGCACAGTATAGTCTTTGTATTTTCTGGCTTGTTCTGAGATGTTTCACATGGAAATGACCCATTTGCTTTGAATGTATGACTTTCAGTGTTTGCTGCAGCCTCAACATGATTCTTCACCTGTGGTTGGGAGGCACTCCTAATGCGACTTTGTCACTAACTACAAAGATTCCGTAGGAGCTGCTGCCTTTCAAGTCTCTGTGTGGTAGGGACCCACAATAATAGAATATGATTGCTTACACACACACACACACACACACACATACACAAAACACACACACACAGGAAGTGCTGGACAATGGGGGGGTCCCTGTGGGGGGCACAGGCCATGAAACTCCCAGCCTCAACCTTACTCAAGGTCGACGTTGGGCAGGAGGAAAAAGCTGCCCACAGGCCAAGGCCTCTCCTGCACCAAACACAGGACAGCATTGAGGGGGCAGACACAGCGGGAGTGGGCAGGCCAGCAGCCCCAGGGGGCAGGGTAGAGAGGAGCCCAACCCCACAGCCCTGAGCCCGCCCGGTTCCTCCACCTGCGTGTTTAAAGGGAAAGCAGATCCTTAGCCGGACTTTGCCTGGACAATTCCATGATTCTCCCTTTGGCTTTCTCTCATCGACTCAGGGAAATGAAGGAAACGAGTATTTTTAATCCAGCATTACCCATGTAAAATGGCTTGTTTTAAAAACAATCAGTCCCTCCGTTTCTGTTTTTCTGAGGTCGAGTCGAGCTATGATGTGCTCGCTCCAGAACCGGCTTCCACATCTGGGCCCCAAGCACCCTGGAGGTTTGGGGAATTCAGGCAGTGCTGTGTCTGGAAGCCTCTGTCTCCAGCACCCCGCCCAGGCTACACGTCCAGCCCTCGCTAGAAGTGAGAGGGGAACGCGAGGGGGGCCTCTTCCTTCCCTTTTCAGGGAGATTAAAGCAGGATTTCGGATGGAACTCAGCCCTCGGCAGAACAATAGAGAAGGGATGAAGTTTCTGCACACAGGTGGTGAAACTGCAAATCAAAGGGACACCTTTATCTGCCCAAGATAAATACCCCTTTTTCTTTCTCTCTCTCTCTCACTGTTTCTCCTTAATCCTCCCAGGAAATCTGAGCATGAAAGCTTTGCTGCCCTGGTGCTACGGAAAGTTTGAAAGGATTTAAGAAACACTGAAATCTGGGTGAACAATAAGGGGGCTTCAGGGCGGAAGCTGGGGCCGAAGGGCTGCGGGGCTGCAGGTGCACCCCTTTGTCCCAGGAGAGCCGAGGATGGGCACTCCATGCTCACCTGTGAGGAGCTGGGCGTGGAGTCCACTCCGCACCTGCCTCCGCATTCCCACACTTGTCACGAGCTCTCCCCGCTCGCCCAGACACCCCCGTGGTCCTGAGCCACCTGGCCCACCTCCATGGCAACCAGAAGGGCCGCCTGTACCTGAGTGCCTCTTGGATGGTCTTGTGAGCCTCGTCGCGATGCTTCATGCCCACCAGGCTGGTGGCCCACTGCTGCAGGATGCGCTTTTTCTCCATGTTGATGGCATCTATTTCCGTGCAGGCCTGCAGTGGAGCGTTGAGGTTACTTGGATGTTGGTCTTATGTCATTAAGCTCAGAGCCCCAAAAGGATGTCGGAGAGCCCCGAGCTTCCTGAATCATCTTCCTTCTCTGTTACCCAGGCTTTTCTTTATCTGCATCAGCAGAAGGACACATGTCAAATTAAACATGGCTCTAAAGACCTGTCTAACACCTGCCTGAGCCTTGAGCCCCAGCTGTGACACGGGAACAGTAACAGTACCCACATCCTGCGGCCGTCGGATCAGAGGGGATGGTGCCTGTACACCCAGCACGTTCTTAGCTCGACCACAATTGCTGTGTCGTGTGGTGCTCAGAATGTCCTGATGGTCATTTCAGTGGAATCATTGCAATGTTAGCAAGTTGGCCTCGTGCTGATTCCTGGAAGGGGCACTGAGTGGGAGCTCGGGTGAGACCCCCATTAGGCCATGAGCATCTCTGTGGAGGTGATGAGTCCCAGCAGCGTCTGCTCTTGGTGGATGTGCATGGTAGATGCTGGAGGAAGTCAGAGTGGCCTTGAACACTCACAGGGACGATAAAAGGGTGGAGCTGGACGTGAAAGGAGGCGTCACCCCTGGGGATCCCACTCTCAGGTGTCAGGGCTTTAAAAAATCATCTATTCATTATTATTATTATAGAGCATAAAGTGGTATGAATTAATTATACCATGACTGGTGAGACATTTCAGGATTTGGGTAAGTTATTAACTGAGGAGGTTGCTCTGTGCCGTGGAGTAGGTTGTGCACTGCCCAACAGTGCCCGGCCGAGGCAGTAGGTACCAAAACCACTGGGCTCCTCCCCAGGCTGGGCTCTGCGGGGCTGGTCAGCCAGAGGCAGGTGCCCCCTGACTCCCCAGGGCTGCCGGACGAGGGCCTGCTGACCAAGGTACAGGCTGAGATGCAAAAATCGAGGCTGAATTCAGTCTTTAAATGTTCTAAACACACTCCTCATCAAAAAAAGTGTTTATTCTACTCAAATTAGAATATGGAGATAAGCAAAAAGAAAATAAAAATAATCCCACAACTTAGAGTTTACCATTTCTAACACCCCGGTGTTATATTCCTGTGTGTGTGTGTGTTTTGCGTGTGTGTGTGTGTGTGTGTGTGTGTGTGAAAGCAATCATATCCTATTATTGTTTTGTAACTTAGTATTAAAAAGTAGCGGGGGGCTTCCCTGGTGGCGCAGTGGTTGAGAATCTGCCTGCCAATGCGGGGGACACGGGTTCGAGCCCTGGTCTGGGAAGATCCCACATGTCGCAGAGCAACTAGGCCCGTGAGCCACAATTACTGAGCCTGAGCGTCTGGAGCCCGTGCTCCGCAGCAAGAGAGGCCGCGATTGTGAGAGGCCCGCACACCGCGATGAAGAGTGGCCCCCACTTGCCGCAACTAGAGAAAGCCCTCGCATAGAAACGAAGACCCAACACAGCCATAAATAATAAATAAATACAGTGTAAAAAAAAAAATTGCCATCAACTGGTGGCTTAAACAACAGAAATTTATTTAAAAAAAAAAAAAAGTAGCGGGACTTCCCTGGTGGTCCAGCGGTTATGACTCTGCGCTCCCAATGCAGGGGGCCAGGGTTCGATCCCTGGTCAGGGAACTAGATCCCATATGCATGCCGCAACTAAGAGCCCGCAAGCTGCAACTAAGAGTTCGCATGGCACAACTAAGATCCCACGTGCTACAACTAAGACCCGGTGCAGCCAAATAAATAAACATTAAAAATAAAAATAAAAAGTAGCATATCGTGAATGGGTTTCCATGCCAGTAAATATTTATTTTATTGGTGGGATAGTCCTCCACTGCATGGATATATCATAATTTGTTTAACCAATGTCCTCTTCTTGAGACTTTCTTGGTTATCACATACAGCACTGTGTCCCCAGTGACTCTCTATTCATTTTGTTCGTGAAGTATGTAATGTATACAGAAATTTTATTTGCATGCCTATTCTCCCTGGAATGAAGTCCAAACAGTGATATTTTGGGAGAGCTTGCTGGGGAGCGGGGTGGGTGTCCCTGACATGCAGTACAGTATTGCCCTTGAATAAGGATCTTGATGAAGACAGACTGCACCCCCGCCATCAGTACGGGAGCCCCAATTCCCCTGCCTTGTTCATCTTTGCCAACTTGGTGGGAGAACCCCTGTCCCGCTCTCGTCTGTCGTCAATGTCTCTGTCGTACCTGCCATGGGACCCCTGTTCTGGGTGCAGGAATGCAGGATGAACAAACGTGGGACGGTCCTGCCCCGATGGCACACAGCCAGCAGGGAGGGGCGGGAGGCAAAAAAGACGTAATGAAAGAAAACTACAGCATCGTTGTGTGTGTACACAATCATCACAGAGCAGAATCGCACACGGCAGATTCTGAATTGATTTTCAAAATCTCTTTACACCACCAAACTTACTGGTGTTATGCTTAGAAAGGCCTCTCCAACCCAGGGCTTTATAAATATTTATCTTTTTCTTTCTTCTGGTACAGTTTCCCTTGTTTCAATACTTGATCCCATGTGGAATTTTAGTGTGTGGTATGAGGAAAAGATTTTATTTTTTTCCCCAAATGATTAACCAAATGTCCCAGCACCACCGGGTGCATAATTCACTTGCTCTCCATTAATTTATAATCCATGAAATTTCTATATAAATGTTTCCTTGATTCTGAGCTCTCTCACAGGCTCCCACAGCCTACCCGTCTGTCCCTGACTCCAGTAATTCATTATTTTAGTCTCTAGGGCTTTATAGTATTTAATGCTAGGTGGACCCACCATTCCGGTTTGTCCTGGACTCCCCTGGTTCTAGCCCAGAAAGTCCCACGTCTCGGGAAATCTGTCATTTCTGGGAAAACTGGGACCGTGGGCCAGCCTTCATGAACCTTCCTCCCTGGACAATTCTCTGCTAGTCCTCTGAATTTATTTTTCAGATAAAATTAAGAATCACTTTGCTAACTAAGAAGTTTTTTCCCCCCTGAGATTCTGATGGGAGCACATTCTAGGTTA
Source organism: Balaenoptera musculus (assembly GCF_009873245.2). Taxonomy (NCBI): domain Eukaryota; kingdom Metazoa; phylum Chordata; class Mammalia; order Artiodactyla; family Balaenopteridae; genus Balaenoptera; species Balaenoptera musculus. The sequence continues at coordinate 10,882,140 of NC_045804.1, read as the reverse complement.
AGTATATTCATAGGTTGGCAAGCACTGGACGCTTTCCCATGTGGACCCAGGTGTGTTTGTTCATTTGTTCAAGCCCATTTGTCTCTCCTTCAATAAAAGTGGGTTGTTTCCTTTGTGTCATCACTGCATGTATGAATGCAGATGGTGACTCACAGATTAAAAAAAAAAAGGTCACAGCCACTTTGGTTTCCAGTGCTGGCCACTGAACTTGGAGCTGCACTGAGCCCGTGCCATCCCTTACTCCACATGGGAAGGGAGATGTGGGCACTGCCCTGGAGCACTGGCTGCCCAGGCTGAGAACGGGTAGGGAAACTTCAGCCCTCTCCGAAAGAGGCCTGCTGTCGCTAAGGAACTTGCTAAGGATGCCCCAGCAAGCAGGACAGAATGTCCCAGCTCCTGAGAGGCCTTTCAGTCTATCACTGGCTACAGTGGGAATAAGAATACCGGCCATCAGTCAGCTGGTATCTACTGTGTCCCCAACGTGGGTCAGCCAGATGCTCTGAGATGCTTATGAGGACAGACAGATGTGCAGGAGGCTGGCCGGCTAACTGGGGGCTCAGTCAGTCTCCTTGCAGGCATGCAGGCACTGCCTGGGCGCTGCCAGATGGCGCTTGTGCCACTGAGCGCTTACCTCGCTCACTGCCTTCCTGAGTGTCCGGGTGTCCTCAGCCTGCGCGCGGTACTGGGCCTCGAACAGGGCAATCTGTTCTTCCAGCTGGTTGGCTCGGGTGGTCAGCTGGTCCACGTGCAGGTCCTGGAAGGGATGGGACGAGGTGCACAGTGAGATGGGTCCCCAGCAACCTCAACCCACGTCAGCAACCCCATGCTGGGCATGGCCCCCAGGGCTGCGGTATTCACGCAGGGGCAGGGCTGATCAGATCAGGAAATCAAAGATGTGGCAAATAGTCACACGGGCGTCATCTTTGCAGAATACCTGCTGCTTCTTCTCCAACTCGGCCCGCATGCGCTCAGCTTCCGACTTCTTCACGACTCGCTTCATCACCCGGATGTCGTCACGCACGTCCTGGTCTATGTTCTGCACGTAGAAGAGATGCAGAGCCAGGGTCTCCATCTCGGTTTGCAGAGCTGCCACTGGGGAGAGAGGGGGAGGGTGTCCCAGCATCGCACACCGGACATCATGGAAGCAGCACCCCTCCCCCCACTGTGGGGTGGGTCTGGGAAACAGCCTTTAAACTACAAAGACCCATACCTTTTGCCATCAAAGACTTTACAGTCTAGTTGCAGAGACGAAATATATGTAATGTATGCCCACCAACTGCAATAAGCCCTCCATTCCCACTACATATTAGAGATTCTCCGTGTCTAAGGATGTTCTGAAACAGTGTCAAGGTTACGAGGCCTCATGTGAATTTTACAGATTTCTTACCACTTAGAGGTTGGCAATCTCAGGTACAGTCCTAAATCCCCTGGGAGGAAACCAGCCTGAAGGGTGGGCTGAGCACCACTGGAGTATGGGTTCCTTGGAACGAAACCCACATGAGATTGATTTATAAGCTAGAACACCAGTTTATTTAGGGAGATAGACTTCAACCAGTAATTGTTGGCTCACTTGTGTAGAGCACTCCTTATTCAGTGGGTAGATCTAAACAGAAAATCGATTTATAGATCAAAAGGCTGCTGGGTGACTATCATGTTGGAGTTAGGTGATTTTGAAGGATGAACTTAAACTTGAAAAAATTTTTTTTTTAACTTTTACATCTAAGATGACTGTGAAAACCCTAACACTAGAGAATTCTTTGGCTCCTGTGTGGGTAAGAGTTATGGGGGAGGGGAATGGAGCAAATGCAGGGAAACGAGGGGGGAGGTTTTGTAGAAAGAGTGGTTGCCGGGTGGACTGGGGTGGGGGTATATTTGGGGAGAGGGTCTTTAAAGAGGTAATTAAGATAAAATGAGGTCACCAGGGTGGGCCCTAACAACTGGTGTCTTTATGAGAAGAGTAGGTTAGGACACAGACACACAGAGGATGACTTTGTGAGGATACAAGGAGAAGACAGCTGTCTACAAGCCCAGGAGATTGGCCTCAGGAGGAACCACCCTGCCAACACCTTGATCCTGGACATCTGGCCTCCAGAATGACAAGAAGACAAACTTCTGTTCTTCAAGCCGCCCAGTCTGTGGCCCTTTTCTATGGCAGAGGGCGCCAACTAATCCACCCCCACCTGAATCAGAGAGCTCACCCACCCATCCTTCAGGGCACTCACTTCTGCCCCTCTATCCTTTCCTGGCTGAGTGACTGAGAGTCAATATTTCAAATATTCTTTTTAATTTGTATTCTTTCAACATTAGTGAAATCAAGTCTATTTTCACAGTTTGAAGACCAGCTGTCCTTTTCCTTCTCTGACTTGCCCGCTCATACCACTGGCCCTTCTTCTAGGGGTGGGATAGTCGTCTTTTACCTATTAGGCTTCAAAGGGCCCTTCATGTAATAAAAACAGGGTGGCTAGTCTTAAATGCCTCCCATGACCTCTGCCCCCAGTGTCACTCCTGTGATTGTGTTTTGTGGCAAAAAGGGAAATGATCAGGTGGGCCTGACCTGAGCAGTTGAGCACTCTAGAAGCAGAGTTTTCTTGACCTGGTGTCAGAAGAGGAAGCCAGAGAGATTTGCAGGGTCAACGGGATTGGTTTAGTGTGAAATAGGAGTCTAAGTGTTTATTTTCAGGTGGTCAAATGATCAAAAATATTTAGTGATTTAAAAATACAACCTGTACTTTCAATTTGCAGTAAATAGCTAAATTCCTGAGTAAATTTCCTGGAACTCCCTACTCCGCACTATTGATCTGTTTGCCCATTTTTTCTCTAGTGCCATTTTGTTTCTATTGCTGTAGATTGATACTGTGTTTTGATACCTGATAGGACAATTTCCCTTCATTATCCTTCCTTTTCACAATTTTCTTGGATATTCTTGTGCATTTAGTGTTCCAAGTGAACTTGGAACTTGAAAATCATTGGAGAGATTTTTAGGTATTGCATGCATGCATTGATAAGGGAAAAAAGCAAGGAACAGAGCAGTGGGTATAATATGCAGCTACTTGTGTAAAAAATATAGAAAAAAATACCACAACCCTTGTAACTTTGCTTTTATATGCAAAAACATCTTTAAAAGAATACACAAGAATCAATAATACCGTGTGCCTCTGTGGCAGTGGCTGGAGGCTGGGGCGGGGGAGACTCCAGAGTGCCTTAATTTTGTATTATTACTTCTTGAAAATAATAAATAACTATGTTAAATAAATTCAAGTTCACCCAAAACATCCCATCGTGGATTTTAACTGGACTTGCATTGAACTACTTATTAATTTGGAGAGAAATGACATTTGTATCCTCTCATCTGGTTACATGATTGTTCCATTTATTTAAATCTGCTTTATGTCCTTTAGTAAAATTTTATTGTTTTTCTTCAGATAGGTTCACTTGCTTCTTGTTAGACTTATTCCTCAGTATTTTATAGTTGTTATAGCTATTATGGATGAGGTTTTAAAAAATTATAATTCATAATTGGATATGACTGGTAGAAAAGAAAATTATAGCTCTGGTATTCAGTTACTTTATAGATTTCTTACTGTTTTTTTCATCAGTGATCTTGAATCTGCTAGGTAAACAATCATACCATTGGTGGAGAATGAGTTTCATGACTTCATACCCAGAATCTATACTTCGTTTATTTTTCCTGTTTTCTTTCATGGCTGGAACCTCCAAAACAATGCATCCTCGTCTCATTCCTTAACTATGATTTCTCCAGGGCTTTCCTCTGAGTAAAACTGCCTTGTTAGTGGCTGATAAATACTTACAAACAACTTTCCTTCTACCCTAGTTTAGAATGGACAATGAGTTTTATCCAAACACCCATTTGACATCCACTCAGAAGATCTATTTGTTCTCTCTCCTTTAAGAATATAATGCAATGAATCAGTAGATTTCCTAATTTCAAATTATTCCAGAATTAAGCCCTCTTGACTAGGAAGTATTTTTCTTTTCATATATTGCTGAACTTAATCTTTTGTTGCTGAGTAAAAATTTAATATTTGCTAATATTTTATTTAGGATTTTTACACCTCATAAGTAGGACCACTTTATAGTTTTCTGTTTTTGTACGTTGTAAGCTTTTGCAGTAAGGATTATACTGAACATTGTAAAATAAGCCTGGGGGTGGGGGTGTGGTGTCCCTGGTGGCGCAGTGGTTAAGAATCTGCCTGCCAATGTAGGGGACACGGGTTCAAGCCCTGGTCCGGGAAGATCCCACATGCCACGGAGCAACTAAGCCCGTGGGTCACAACTGCTGGGCCTGCGCTCTAGAGCCCGCGAGCCACAGCTACTGAGCCCACGTGCCACAACTGCTGAAGCCTACGCACCTAGAGCTGGTGCTCCACAACAAGAGAAGCCACCGCAGTGAGAAGCCCACGCACTGCAACAAAGAATAGCCCCTGCTCACTGCAACTAAAGAAAGCCTGCACACAGCAAAGACCCAATGCAGCCAAAAAAAAAAAAAGCCTGGGAAGAGTTTCCCAAATTTTCCACCCATTTGTGGGTTAAATAACATAGGAAGTGTCTGGTTTTGTCCTGTCTGTAATTCTATGGCATTTTTTCCCTTTACCTTTGGAATTTAAAAATTTCACCAACTATGTCTAGGCATGTTTATTTTTTCTTCCACCCATCTGGCCCTCCATGAGTCTTTACATCTGAAGATTCATCTTTCTTGAACTCACGCAAATGTTTTCCTCTGATGTCACTGGTTAATGCCCCTAATCTCCTGGAATTTCTATCTCATGGATACTGACTTTACCAGACCTACCGTCCATGTCTTTTATCTCCTTCTCAAAACGTCCATCACTTTGGGTTTTTGCTTTGAATTCTGGGCAGAATTCCTCAAACTGACCTTTTAGTACACAAGTTCAATTGTTCAATTTCCAGCAGTGCTGATTTGCCTATTTAGTACTTTGGGCGGGGTGCGGGAGGTGATTCTATTTTTTAATTCCGAGTATCCTTTTCCCTAATAGTTGGTTCTCATTTGACTGATGAGATGTCCTCTAAAATCTCATGTCGAACACCAGCTGGCATATGCTATGTTTTCGGAACCCGGTCTGTGTCTGTGGAGGCGTCCGCTCTCCTGTCTGGGGATTGACGCTGATGAGTCACATTTGGATGTGAAGGTTTACTGACTGGTGGGCTTCACGCCCCTCCTAAGTGAGGAGGTCAACCCTGGACATTCTCCAGAGGCCAAGCCCCACGTTTCACCTACGGGACAGTGCAGTGGCGGCACCTGGTAGGCAGGGCTGGGACCGCAACCCGAGTTCTTTAGCCTGAAGAAGGGAGAAACGGTGCCGTTAGGTGGGTCCTTGCTCCTGGAATTCTGCCCAGAATTCAGGAGCTTCTGCTCCTGCTCCCTGGTGACTTCCAGAAAGGACAGAGTGTCTACGAAGATGTCTGGATCTTTCCAGAAGCCCATCCACACCTTGAGGATCTGATGAGGGGTGCTGGTGGGCACTCACTTCTCCTGTGTGGAGGGGGTGGGGGACCTGTGTCCTCTTTCAGACTGGTCTAAATTCTGTTATATCTGGAGGATGTGGCTCCATTGTTTTAGTGTGAATGTCGTGCTCTTCTCTTTTTGGTAGATTCTGTTAATTTGGTGACACTCAGGGAGGGTTGCTCTTCCCCAACTCTGTCCAGAAAACTCTCCTGCATTTCTCAGGGTCCAAAATGCTTCTTTCCATCCACAGTTGGGATATACGTGTGATTTTGGTTTCTCCCAAATTCTTTTAGGTTATTTTCCCCATTATAATAGTAATACAGAGTTGATAAAGAAAGTTGGAAACATGAAAAAGCACAAAAACTGAAATAACCTGCTGTGACCACACTGTTCACTGTGGCCCACAACCTCCGCTCCGTGCAGAGCTGTTGCTTCGGTAGGAACAGTGCACGGTGACTAGTCGCACCCTCACTGTCTCTTCTGCTCCAAAGCCACCTATTCCGCGTAATCTGCCACACATCCTGGGGCTGCAGGGCTCTGGACCATGGGCTCCTGCGCTTTGGATTGGCCTCACCTATAACTCCCCACCTATTTAAACTCTGCCCATTCCCGCTCTTCCCTGCCTCTGGATACCCTATCTTCAACCCCAGCAGCCCACCAGCCTCTCCAGCATTTTTAAAAATAATTAATTAATTAATTTTTGGCTGCATTGGGTCTTTGTTGCTGCGCGCGGGCTTCTCATTGTGGTGGCTTCTCTTGCTGCGGAGCACAGGCTCTAGGCGCACGAGCTTCAGTAGTTGTGGCACACTGGCTTAGTTGCTCCGCGGCATGTGGGATCTTCCCAGACCAGGGATCGAACCCGTGTTCCCTGCATTGGCAGGCGGATTCTTAACCACTGCGCCACCAGGGAAGCCCGCCTCTCCCGCTTTTGACTCCAAATACCCCGCCTACAGGCTTTCAGTGTTTGCTACTTTGACTAATTAGGTGCATTTTAAGACATTTATGTCTTCCTTCCCCCAAAAGTTTGGGAACCCCTCCAGTACAGGAACACAGCTTGTCTTTCATGAAGCCCTGTGACGGCATGTGGGGACAACCCTCGGGGTCATGATGGCACTTGGGAACACCCCACCAGGTTGCAATGGCATTCAGGGATACGATGGCATGTAAGGATGCCCCTTGGGGTCTCTATGGCACATGGGGCCGCGCCACGGGGCCGCCTGCGAGGACACGGGGCCGCCTTACGCTTCTTGCGCTCCTCGTTGGCGGTCTCGCAGGTCCTGGCGTAGAGCAAGCGCACGCTCTGCAGCTCCTCCTCCTTCTTCCGCCTCTCGCTTGCTGTGATTGAGTGGCGGTCGTGGCTCTTCTCAAGCTGCATCTGCAGGCGGGCCAGGTGCTGCTGGACCCCGTAAAGGTCCACCCCCAGCTCCTGCCGCTGGACTCGGCTTTGCTTGGTGGCCACGCCCTGCACCAGAGAAAGAAGCTGGGTCACGGAGATGCGGGTGCACAGCCAGGTGGAAGGCGGGACAGGTACGCACCAGCTCTTGAAGTTCCAGCCTCAGTTTCTCTATTTGCCGGTTAAGATAGTTCTTCAGGGCAGCCTGGAATCTTATCATCAGGGGCTAAAACAGTGGAAGAGCACAGCCGGTTACTGTGCTGTCCCCTCCAGGGCTTAGCCTAAATTGCCACAACTCCTGGCAGGGGATGGCAGAAATGACTTCCACGCTGGGTGCTCCCCACTTCTGCCCAGGATTCTTATTCCAGAAGCCACAAATTCAAGGCACTTGTGGTCTCATCCTAGGTACTGAAGGACCTGAGTGCAAAATGACAGGGTGGGCTGGAGCAGTGGTCCTGGTTTAATCCCTGGGGCCAGAGGGCAGCGATGAACAGTGCCTGGCATGTCAGCACCAAATGAACCCTTAGCCCCTTTTCCCAGTGCAACCCTGATCCTTCCCGTGGTACCGGGAGCACCAAGTCTTTCCAAAGAGGTTCATCCAATCAAGACCTGCCCTCCCCACTTGCCAGAGGGGTGGGACACTCAAAGCAGTGGCTATCAGTGGGGGTGATTTTGCACCCACCCAATACCCAAAGTCTGGAGACATTTCTGGCTGCATGTTGACATGCTGCTCAACATCCTACAGTGCCCAGGAAGTCCCCACCACAAAGAGTGATCCGGCCCCAATTGTCTATAGTGTGGAGGTTGGGAAATGCTGACTCTGAATGAATGAACTTAAAGGGAGAATAAACTTTACAAGAAGGCAGCTCAAACCCTGCAGATAAACCATTCAAGGAGCAGGTGAGACCTGAGTGTGGCATTTGCCGTGGAGGCTCGGGGCAGGGCAGGGCAGGGCCTACAGGGCAGGTGTAGGAGTGTCTCTAAGTCCATCTTCGTCTGCATGGGGCAAAAGCAAAACTCCAGAATGTTTCCTTACATGGTTTGGGTCCAAAACCACCAGCTGGGATCTGTCTTCTTCGGCCTCATCGCTGGCCTCAGACTCCACACTCTCCACCAGGCCTCCTTCCTCGGCCATGCTTAACTGCTGGATCCTGTCCAGGAATGAGGATGTGGCTCCTTCCCTGGGGTGGGCATCAGGCTCTGGGGGGACGAGTAGGGGGGAACAACAAACATCACTGAGGAGTTAATAGAGAGAGCGCTTCTCTGGAGAATTATCAGGCAAAGCTGACGCCCAGTTTCGTGCAACATGATGGAAAAAAGAAACAAAAGGCACCCCTTTGGCTTAGGGTTCACAAGTGCTATTCACAGGGTCTTCTGCTCATGAATTTTCTACTAGCTGATTCAACACATTCTGTAGAAAGGATTGCCCTTTAAAGGTAGACAAGAAGGAAACACATTTTGTTGACACTTTTTAATACATAAATAGTGAACAGAAAGGTGGCTTCTTAATGATGGACTAGATTTTTTTTTTTTTAATGGAAAACAGATATGATTGGAAAGAAATCAGTGAGGCTCTAGTTTCAACTTTTCTCCCTTCCTGAGCTGGAGAGATCCTGTTTTGTTTCTAACTCCTTTAGATGTGTGCTGTCTGCATGTCGCTTGTGAGTGATGTGAGGCTTTGTTAGCTGGACTATCCACACACACCCATCATATGGAATATAAAAAAACCCAATCTGCTTTCCCATGTACTCAACACTGGGATACCGGAGCCAAGTGGAAAGACAGGGGTATGCCGGGAAAGCCTTGGAAACTCAGCAAACAGACACATGTTTAGGGGTGAGCTCCCCCGAGACCAGAAGGCAGTGAGACATTTGGCCAGGGCTGTGGGCGTCACCGGATCTTGGTCCAGGCCTGGTTCTGCCACTTACACGGATAGGTTACTTAATGACTCTTAGGGTCTCTAAAATGGAGAACAGTGCCTACCTCACTGGGTTAGTGTAAGGATTAAATGAGATAAAACAGAAAAATGCTCCACATGTGTTATCCATATCCGTTAATGATATTTTTATCTTTTGGCTCACAGCCCAACAGGAAACAAGGTAACAGGTGGTGAATGAGTGGCAGCCCTCGCGTAGAAGGGCACGTGAAGTGGCTTGTCCCACAATACCTGGCTCCTGTGTGGAGGGGCCCTCTGTAACCAGAGGCGGCTCGTCAAAGTCCAGGGATGTGTCGCTGCTCCCCCGGCTCTGTCCGAGGCGGTGCTGAGCCCCCAGAGGGAAGACCTTCTGCCGGAGCGCTCCCTGGGATTGTTTTTAGAGCAAAAACAACCAAATCTGAATTTATGAGGGTTTAGTCAGGACTAAGGAGTTAATTCATTACAGTGTTCAATTCAACATAGTTGTGGACTTCCCTGGTGGCGAGGTGGTTAAGAATCCACCTGCCATTGCAGGGGACACGGATTCGAACCCTGGTCCAGGAAGATCCCACATGCTGCGGAGCAACTAAGCCCATGCGCCACAACTACTGAAGCCCGCACGCCTAGAGCCCGTGCTCCGCAACAAGAGAAGCCACCGCAATGAGAAGCCCACGCACCGCAACGAAAAGTTGCCCCGCTCGCCGCAACTAGAGAAAGCCCGCGTGCATCAACAGAGACCCAACGCAGCCATAAATAAGTAAATAAATAAATTTATTTTTAAAAAAATAGAATACTGTTTGCATAACATTTGGCTTTTGCAAATGGTCAAAACAGAAAACACCTACCTCCACCCCCATGAGGAATCCGGGAGTGGTCTCTTTCTGTCTAGATCTGTAGCAAAGTGTAAACGCTGAGGCATGGGTGTGCGCTGGACGTGGGTTTCTTTACTCCCAAATGCTGCTCTCTCCAAGGATGGTAAGCAACACCTCTGAGCATCCTCTTTATAAAAGGAGGCTGGAAAGCCTGAGCCCCGGCCAGGGTCTCCCAAGAGGGCTGTTTCTTCCCTTCTTTCAAGCTGTTTCACTTTAGGGACATTTCCATATGAAAAGGTTTTCCCTCAATAGAAGCACCTGGCTCCATTTTAGCTCTAAAGGGGACTCTTGCAATGATTATTGTTGACAGTAATTACTGCTGCTGATGAATAGGTGAATATTAGTAACAACAGACAATGACCCTGCACAAGACCCTGCAAGGTGGATGCCAGTCATTTCTGTCATCTGTAGGGGAAGCAGCTCACAGAAGCTGAAGCCCTTGCCTAAGTTCGCACAGCCAGCCAAGGGCCAACTCAACGCCCAGCTCCTGTTCTTTCTAATTGTACTTCCTCAGGTGATGCTGCTTCTAGAAATGATTTCTGAGGCATCCAGAACCACGGTGACATTAATGGGGGCCCAGAGTCCAAAGCCCACCTCTGGGGTGTCCAGAAAGGGCTTCTCCTAATGAGACGTCAATGAGGTATCAGAACACGCTGATGACACAGCAGCTCCTACTCCACAATTAAGTTACTTCTTAAGACTGAGAGTTGAGGGCTTCCCTGGTGGCGCAGTGGTTGAGAATCTGCCTGCTAATGCAGGAGACCCAGGTTCGAGCCCTGGTCTGGGAGGATCCCGCATGCCGTGGAGCAGCTGGGCCCGTGAGCCACAACTACTGAGCCTGTGCGTCTGGAGCCTGTGCTCCGCAACAAGAGAGGCCACGATAGTGAGAGGCCCGCGCACCGCGATGAAGAGTGGCCCCCGCTTACGGCAACTAGAAGAAGCCCTCGCACAGAAACGAAGACCCAACACAGCCAAAAAATAAATAAATAAATAAATAATAATTAAAGGTGCTAATAATTTAAAAAAAAAAAAAAAAGACTGAGAGCTGAGAGGAGAGAAATAGGGTTCTCTCTTTGGGCTTGTCTCTGCCCTTCTGGTTGATCAAATTTGGAGACTGTTTCTTTGTGAGTTTTCTAGAAACTAGACTCGAGGATGGAAATTGGTTTTACAGCTCAACAAGTGACCTATACTTCAACACTCCTGGCTATCTTTTATTTATTTACTTTTTGGCCATGCCTCACGGCTTGTGGGATCTTAGTTCCCCAACCAGGGATTGAACCTGGGCCCTTGGCAATGAAAGAGCAGAGTCCTAACCACTGGACTGCCTGGGAATTCCCAGTCCTGGCTATCTTAGAAAGGAGGGCACTGTTTTGTTGTGTTAAATTCTTAAAAGTGGTTTTGATCATGTACTTGTCATTTGTAATTATAAAGCTTAATTAGGGCTCATCGAATATCGAATTGTGTCATTCTCTAAAGTTATTAACTCTTTTAGGTTTCACAGGGTGGGGAGGGATTGTCACTTCACCGTTCAGAGCAAGAGTGACCGTCTGCCATCACAGCTGCATGCCTCTGGGCAAGGAAGTCCCTTGGCCCCTCAGTTTCCTCACCTGAACTATGGGGATAATAATAGTTCCCACCTCACAGGGTTGTTGTCAGGATTCACTGAAACAACACATGTCAAAGGCATTGAAGTGTCCAGCCCAGAGTCCATGATGGAGAAACGTTATGCATTCTCTTCCTGCCCCGCCCTGCCCCTCACTTCCCTTCTAGAACAATCAAACCTAAAGCCAACAGGTTGGCTTGGCCCAGTGTGGGGTGATGAGCCTGGACAAGGTGAGGAGAGCAGGTTCCAGAGACTGTCCCCGAGGTGGGTCATGATAGCACAGCTGTCAGGCCTGGGCCTGCTGAGGAGGGGTCCCGGTGTGGAGAGTCACAGCCCAAACAATTGGGGCCTGGCCTGGGTGGGGTTGGCCCAACAAGGTGATGAGGGTGTCCACAGTCAGGGTGGCCCAGTGAGGGTGTGTGTCTGAGCCTGAGTGGGGTGAGGGGTGTCCACATGGGGGCAGGGAAGTGCAGTGAGGGTTACATTCGGGGGATTGATCAAATTAATAATATGTTAAGGATAATAGGGACCAGGTCTCCTACTGTTGGAAAAAGGAGTTAAATATAGAAGAGGAGAAAACTAGCAGGAACCATGTCAATGGTGGATTGGAATTAGAGACGTTTTGATGTGAGCTACCTGTATGTTTGTATGTGTATGGTGTGTTTGGGGTCGAGGGTTCTGTGAAAAGAAACCAAGCTCCTGGAGAAATGTCTGGTACTCAGGCTGGGGCAGTCTGTGCCAGAGAACAAGAAAGTGCTTAAAGGATGATGGTGGTTAAAAAAAAAAGAGAAAAAAAAGAATGGTACTGATGTGTCAGAAAGACACAAAGGCCAATTTGAATGGGCTCACTGGTCAAATTGGGAACAATCTGAGCCTCCATATAAATAATGATAGTAATGAATTATAACACAGTGAATGAAATGGGAAACAATGAGTTTCCCATTTGTTCCCATATGGAAACAATGAGTCCATACAGATATGAAAATTTACATGAATAAATTAAAAGTTTAATGAGGAATGGATGTTACCATAGTTTCAGAGTATCCCTCCCATGTTTATCTCAGAATGAAGAGTTGTTTTAATATTTGAAAATCAATCAATGTAACCACCAAATTAACAAACTAAAAAAGAAAAAAACATGATCCTCCCAATAGACACAGAAAACACTTTTGACAATAGCCAACATCCTTTCATGATTAAAAAAAAAATCCACAAACTAGGAATAGATGGAACTTCCTCAACCCGACAAAAGGCATCTATGAAAACCCACAGCTAACGTCATATGCAACTGTGAAGATTGAAAACGTTCCCCCTAAAATCTGGAAAAAGGATGTCTGCTCTCACTACTACTATTTGACATTGTACTGGAGGTTCTAGTCAGTGCAATCAGACATGAAAAAGAAATAAAGGGCATCCAGATTGGAAAAGAAGTTAAACTGCCTTTTTTCACAGACAACACAATCCTTTTCGTGAAAAGTCCTATGGATTCTACAAAAAAAAAAAAAAGCTACTAGACCCAACAAGGGTGATTAGCAATGTTGCCGAATATAAGACTGATATACAAAAATCAATTGTATTTCTATAAATTAGCAACAAACAATTGGAAACCATTTATAATGGCATCAAAAAATGTAAAATAGGAAATTCCTTGGTGGTCCAGTGGTTAAGACTCCATGCTTCCACTGCAGGGGGCACGGGTTTGATCCCTGGTCTGGGAACTAAGATCCTGCATGCCACACACCGTAGCCAAAAAAATAAATAAATAAAAAATAAAATAAAATATTCCACAAATTCTTTAAAAAAAATGCAAAATATATAGGGATAAACCTGACAAAAGATGTGCAACAGCAGTACACATTGCTGAGAGAAGTAAGAAGTCCTAAAACAATGGTGTAATCTGTTGTTGTTTTTTCTCATTTGAAATAAATATTCACTTTCCTATCTTAAACCAAAAAAGCACCTTCTCACACAGTGTTTCTTAAATGCCTAGGGGTGAGGGGTATCTTTACAGTGGATAAGGCTGACACTTTTTCATCAAGTGATCCAAGCCAACATCATCAATAATGGACAAGCTGAAATGATGCATCACCTGGCAGGACACCAGGAGAACACAGCATCCTTCTGTGACATTCCTGCTCAAGGATCACAAACCAAACCTGGAAACCTGGAAATAGCAGGCAAAGCCAAACTGATGGACCTTCTACTAAATAGCTGGACTGTGACCTTTAAAAGTGTCAAGGTCATCAAGGTCAAGGACAGATTGAGAAGACTAAAGAAACTGGGCAGCTGAAGGCAACACGCAACTCTGAACTGGAGCTCTGCTATAAAAGACATTACTGGGACATTTGGTGAAGGAGGCCTGAGGATGACTGGGTAATGTAATATAATTTCTTGATTTTGATAGTCATTATATTGTTGTTTGTGGGAAACATACATGGAAGCATTGCGAGGCAATGGGGTATCAGATCGACAGCTTATTCTCAAATGCTTAAAAAAATTAAAAGTTCTTCTATGGTACTCCAATTTTTCTGTAAGTCTGTGCTTGCTTAAAAATTAAAAAATGAGGGGACATCCCTGGCGGTCCAGTGGTCAAGACTTCGCCTTCCAATGTAGGGGGTGTGGGTTCGATCCCTGGTCGGGGAGCTGGGATCCCACATGCCTCTTGGCCAAGAAAACCCCAAAACAGAAGCAATATGGTAACAAATTCAATAAAGACTTTAAAAGTGGTCCACAAAAAAAATCTTTAAAAAAAACTTAAAAATGAAAATTATAAGAATGTAACTATTGTCATTATCTAGAACTGCACTGTCCAGTATGGCAGCCAGTTGTAACAATTGGTTATATAAATTTAAATTAATTAGAATCTTCAAAAAATTAAAAATTCAGTTCCTCCATCTCCCTGGCCACATTTCAAGTGCGCTATAGCCACACGTGAGTGATGGGTACCATATTGGACAGAGCAGATAAAGAGCATTTCCGTCAGCATTTCCGACAGTGCTGCTCTAGAGACTGGACACCTAGATGCCCTTACATGGAATGTTCCCAACTTGGGCTTGGGAACAGCAAGGGAGGGTCCAGACACTCTTGGCATCTGATGGAAGATCCTGAGACCTAAGTTTACTAAGGCATTTCTAACAGGGATTGCAATGTGAATTATTTATAGTGTACCCTGAGTTCCTCACATAGGGGTACAAGCAACTTGAGCAGTAAAACACTTGTGTAAAACAGACCTCAGGCTACTCACCGATTCCTGGTCCATTTGCTCAGATGAGCCTGATACTTGCTGGGAGGGCTCTGTGGAGATGACTCCCGCTCCTCTGGATTTGGATGGGCCGGGGGCCTCTCTGTCTTCAAGACCTGTTTTCCTCCTTGCTCTTTCATGCCGGCGTGTGGGGCCAACTTCATCTCTGGCCACCTCCCCAGGACTGATGTCTGAGTAAGCCAGATCTGGAGAAGTGACTTCCCCTTCAGGGGCCGTGGCTTCAATATCAGATTCTAACTCCTCTTCAAATTCGAATTCCTCTTCCGTTTCCATTTCCCCTTGGATTTTGACTTCCTCATCGTCTTCATCTTTCCCCTGGGCTGTGACTTCCCCATCATTTTTGATTTCCCCTTCAGAATGCTCTGTAGCACCCTCAGTTTCTTCATTTCTCTGGTCACTGCTCTTCTCTATCGGTGATACCTGTAGCCATGTAGCAGGAAAAAAATCAGGATACAACGTATAAAGGGTCTTGTGAGGTTTTATTCTTAATAAGGTAATTACACCGATGGGAAAACTGCAGCTACACACTGAGCATCGCTAGGAGATTATGTTTCATGCTTTAATTTATCTGCTCTCTGTTTTTGGTAATTATTTTGCATCCTTCATTACAGGAAATGACCTCTGAAAAACTCAGGGCAATCTAACTGTAGGATATCCGAGGCATTCCTGAAGAGCCACCAACACTTCAGAATGGGGTGGAAGGAAATTGAGCTTCTCTGCAAATGACTTGAGTCTGTTCTAGAGCAAGGTCATAGGATCATCGTACAATTTTCTTGAGAAAGTCTGAACTCTCTTTAATTCTTAGTAAATACAGCCCAGAATAATTCACCCCATAAGGAACTTTACCCTGTTGCCTTCATGATTCTGGTCCTCTTCTCCTTCAGAAGATTTGCCTTCCAGGTGAGACCTGGTGGCAGAGAAACAATTTAACAGTCTCAAATAACATCTTTCTTTTTCTTGGCATTTATCACCTCCTTGATGTCTGTATATTTACTTATTTACTCGTTAATTATCTGCCTTCCCTCTAGGCTGATGGCCATGACTTTGTCATTAACACCAGCACTAGATCATGCCTGTCACATGGCACAAAAGAGTCACTCCAAGAATGAATGAAAAATGCAATTATCGAAACATTAAAGGAACAGGTAGATTACCCCAGAAAAGTCACCTTAAATATACCTCTGTCTGTGACAAAACTGGGGAAAATAAACGCAAAATAAGAGAAAATTGTACAAAAAGGACAAATACTCTAGAAACTCTTGGTTAGTTTCCCCGTGAATTTTTTTTTTTTTTTTTTTCCATGCCTCAGAGCACATGGGATTTTATAATAGTTCCCCAACCAGGGATCAAACCCGTGCCCCCTGCAGTGGAAGTGCAGAGTCTTAACCACTGGACTGCCAGGGAAGTGCCAATTTCCCCATGATGTAGCTAGTACAAGAATGTCACATTTTAAAATTGTTTTTTTTCTAATTAGAAAAAAACTATATATTTTTAAAAAGTAAAACTAATACAGAAATATGTGACAGACAATGAAAATCCCCTGTGACTTCTCCTCTCCTTCTCAAGATAACCAGTGGTAAAAGTAAGAGATTTAAGGGTATCTTCTTTCAAATATTTTTCTATGCATTTAAAGCCACCCACCCACCCAAATTAGAGATCACACTATATATACTGTTTTGCATTTAGTCTTTTCATTTATTGTGATCTGGACTTCTTTCCATGTCAGTACATGTAGACCTACCTTAAAAAAAAAAAAGAAAAAAAGAAACAATACAGCAGTGTCTAATGTAAAAGGTTAAATTCTTTAAAATAGTTTCTATCCTTTTAAACAAAGCATAAGAGAACAGAGGCCTGGTGGCTGTATTTTTACCTTACTACGGTCTATCTGTGTGCTCAAGGCATTCACGGTGGGGCTGCCTGACCACAGGGGCCCCGGCCCATCGCCTGCCACCTCCAACCCTGGTGAGGGGGAGGGAGGCGGGAGGCGGGGCTGGTGCTCCCTCTCACAGCACCTCGCTGTGGCAGCATCCAGTACAGAGACCCCTGCTCTCAGGGCTCTGCAGCAGGGACTACCAAGCACAGTGGTTGTCATGGTTACTGTGGGACAAGCAAGTCCCGGGTTTCAGCGAGTGGA
The DNA here is from genome assembly GCF_009873245.2 of Balaenoptera musculus. Lineage (NCBI taxonomy): Eukaryota > Metazoa > Chordata > Mammalia > Artiodactyla > Balaenopteridae > Balaenoptera > Balaenoptera musculus. Next base: position 10,865,476 of record NC_045804.1, on the reverse strand, counting down.
GCGCCCGGAGCGAGGGGAAAAGGGGAGGGTACGGGAGAGGACAAAGGGACGCGAGGTGAGAAGGGAGAAGGGCGCGCAGGAATGTGGGGGTGGCCGGGGAGGGCAGGAAAGGCCCAGAGGGTGGGGATGGCAGGGGCAGAGGAGAGGGGAAAGGGACATGGAAGGGAAGGGGCGCCTAGGGGGCTATAGAAAGGGGGAGGCGTGGGGGCCGCTGCGAGACCCAAGGTCCCTAGGCCCGCTTACCCGCCAGCCCGGCCGCCAGGCTCCGCCATCTCCCGTTGCTACGCGACGCCGTCAACATCCGGCTGGCGAGGACCACGCGCAGGGCGTGCGGGGCGGACGGCCTTTGTGCCATTTATGTGCATTAGAAACACAGAACATCTAACTATGTAAATATATTAAAGGATAAATACGCATTTTCTCCATCTTTATCTCTAAGACCGAGCTCTACCCCTCCTGGCTCAGTTTCTGTAAAGCGACAAACATGTCAACGTGCGTTCAGCTGGGCAACTCCGGCTCCCCGGGGGATCGCGCAGGGCACTCGGGGAGCCGGGGACCTGGGACGGCTAAGTGCCCTGAGGGTGGCAGGCGGAGGTAGGGGCACGAGGGGCTCCGGAGCCGGCTGCACCTTCGGATGCCGAAACCCCTCCTAGTGCCCGCCTATCCATCTCCAGACCTGGGGGGCTCAGCACCCCTTTCCCGGGGTTCCTGCAAATAATTCTTGGCGGAAGAGGGATGCCCCGTGGCCTCCTGATGGGTGTTGTTCTTTTCCTACCTCAAAATAGGAAAAACAAACGCAGAGGGTGGAACAGAGAGGGCGAGCACGCACATGGAGCGTCCTAGGGCTTCTGCCTTCACTCTGGGGGCTTGGGGCTTCCCTCCGGGGCAAAGTCCTGGGGCCGGAGGCCCAGGCGGGCGGTGAGGCCCGGAATGGGATGCGGACGGCTGGGCCGGGTCCTGGGGTCGGAGGGCGGAAGGTGACTTGGGCAGTTCCACGGCCGGGTTGGAGCCCGTTTGGGACCTGGGGGTTGGGGGGCTGGCCTGATTGGGCCGGGGGCCGGGTTGGGCCGGGGGGCGGGCCGGGGGCCGGGCCTCGCCTCGCGTCCCCGCCCCACCGCTCCTCACAGGCGGCGGCGGCAGTGGCGGCGGCGGCGGCTCCGGGAGCCGGCGCGAATCCGGCCCCCGGTGCGGGACCCGGGTGGGTATCTGGGGCAGGCCGGGGGCTGCGGGGGCGGGGTCTGAGGGGCCCGCGGGGGACCGGGCATAGCCCCTCCGCCGGACGGGGTGGGGGCGCGCGGGGCGCGTGGGCCTGCAGCCGCGGGGCCCGGGAGGGGCCGGGGTCTGGCCGCAGCCCAGAGAGGTACAGGGCCGGAGCAGGAGCCGGGCGGGCAGGAGCACGGCGGATCACGCGGAGAGATCCCTGGGCCCCCTCTCCGCGGCGGATGCGGGCCCCTGGGGCCGGGAGTGGGCCTACTTCGGGAAGATTCGGTCTCTGCCTGTCTGGAGCTTTGGGCCGGAGAACTTGCGGTCTTTGTCTGGCTGGTCGTCAGAGCACGCGAATGAGAAGTTGTAGGGGCCCGCCGTTCGCCGACACAGCCCCCTAAAGTGTGCATTCCACCCGCACAGCGCGCGCGCTTAGCATTCCCGGCCTTAGGGTGGGTGGTCCGGCTGTTTAAGAGCCGCATGTCAGGAAACTCACTTCCTTTAGGAACGGGCTCTTCCTCCTGTTCTTTTCTTTAAAAAAAAAAAGAAAGAAAGAAAAGAAAGAAAGAAAAAGAAAAAGGAAAAAAAAAATAGGCAATTTAAGATTGCTAAATATAACCTAAGGAACGCTGCCAGAAGCGGTGAATCTTGAAATCCTGTTATTCCCACACTCGGAAGTTGGTGTCATATGTTGGCCACAGTCTAGTTCAGATTCTATTCAGAAATAGAAAACGACATAATACGTTCACTTTCCTTACCGTGAAGTTTGTTTTACTGCCTCCTCAAGTTCATAGGAGAAGCTGGGTTGGTTGGCCAGCCCCTGTGACTGGTCCCACCGACCTTTCTTTACCACCTGCAGGCACCAATTCTTTAATTTGGAAAGAAGAGGGAAATGGTTCTCAAAAAACGCCCATATGATGGAGCATATTATCAAAGGGCAGGTGCAAAGGTCCAGTTTCGTGAATTCCATTCTAAATCTGTCACAGATTGATTAGAGAACTTTAAAAAAATGTGTGTTAGTTTTAGAAATTCCTCATTAGAAACATTAATGTTTAATTGATTAGCAAACATTAAACACTTTTAAGAACCAGGAAAACTTTTGCAAAGAAAGGATTATTAAGGTTAGGAATGCATTTTAGTATTAACTGTGAAGCTCGTTCATGGCTATTCATTGTTGATATTCGGAGGCTGGTTCTCTGCTGAGTACGCTTGGCTTGTGGAGTGTTTATGGTGAGCAGTCTCAGAATATGACTAAGGAAAGTTCTTATCAGTAGAATTTTTTAATCCTCCAGACATGATGATTGTTGTGTAAATAGCATCTGATTATCATGCATGAATTCACTGAACCCACTAAACAAACCCATAAAGTCAGTACTGAGGTTATCCCCATTTTACAGGTGAGAACACTGACACTTAAAGTAAATTCCCCAAGTTCACACATCCAGGAGTGACAGTAATAGAGGCCTTGGGCCCAGGATGCTTCAGCTCCAGAAAACCACTGTACCACACTGCCTCCCCTCTTGTAACTGGCCCCTATGATTCACATGCACACACTCTCCCTGCCCCCCTTTTTGCAGACAAATAACATGGTTCACTCTGCCAAGTGATTCATAAACATGCAAGAGAGTGGGGACTAATCCATGTCACCACTAGCTGCTAATATCAGTTCAGTTTAATCTGTAAAGAGCTCCCTAGGCCTCAGTGTAAAGGCATCTGAGAAGACAGCCACTGGGTTTGCAGAACCCTACCTACAAATGTGCTGATCTCCCTGCCTCGGGCTTTGGGTAGCTCAGTGCACTGGTTAAAAACATGGCCTCCAAATGTAGACTGCTGGGTTCAAATACCAACCCTGGTACATAGTACTGACTTAATACCTCTGTGCCTTGTTTTCTGCATCTGTGAAATGGGGGTAATACCACCTACCACAAAGTTCTCTTGCAACAATTATCTAAAATACCTAGTACCTGGCACATTTGAAGTGCTTGTTACTATAAATTTTAAATTATTATTAATGACCATCATTTGGATTTTTCACATTTAACTAGATTGGTAAAAATGTTCGGTTTTGTTTTCTGGTTCCATGTGTATGTGGGCCATCAGGTGGAAAGCTAATCATAAGCAGAAGTGGAATTCTCCATTTAGGTATATTTACATTCTTATCTTTGTAACTTTGTGTGGTGCTGGGTCCCTGTGGGCTGTCCAGGGACCAAGGTGATCAGGTTGCCTGGCAACACAAATCTGGAGTAGAGATTTTAACTTGTCCCCCCACATCTGGCTGAGGGTCCCCAATTTTGTTATTTACAGGCCTGAATCCTCTCCTGTAAGATTAGTGAATTAATTTCATACAGTGGTACAGTTGGGGAGGATGGCTTTAAACGTGATGGATTTGTAGCAGTGGAGTGTAGCAGTGGTTTTATTGGTGTACATGGTATTGTACACTGTTCTATTGTATCTGTATTAGGTTGATGAATACAGTCTCATACAGATACAATCCATGAGGCCAATGCACAGAAAAGAAGGCACATACTTTTCGCTCCAAAAAAAAAAAAAAAAATTGGGGCAATAATATAGGAAATCTTTTCCCATTCAATTCGGTGCTGTTGGTTTTGATGCTACCGACCACCCACGTACCCTTTGGGCACCTGGTCTTGCATCTCTAATAAATCTGCTTTGATGAGCTGTCTGATGATATCTGATCTGAAGCATGTCCTTTACTCCAATCTTCTGAACTGATAAAGACATCCTCAGAGAGGAGAGAAATCAGGTCACTTGCAACTACGTTCGACGTCTGCCTGCGGTAGCTTCAGTCATACAGCTAGCATAAGGAAAGAACAGAAAGGACCCAAATTCATTATCCAATCTGAACGGCACGCCCTTCTCTGCCTGAGCCTTGGGCGGCGAGTCTGAGCAGGTGTTTAGAGTTGATGTACAAGATGAGGAATCTGTATGGACTCACCTGACCACATATAGAGATGTGGCAGTGTCTCTTCCATGCTCTTTCTGGATTGGCTCCTATAGAAACCACCATAACATAGGTGCACCCTGAGCCTGTGTCCGCACCTGCTTGCACACCTTGGTGTGTGTGCTGGTTTTCCACTGAATGACCCTGATCCTGATTTCAACAGTCTGATAAATTGGTCTTTACACTTTCCGGCATTGGAATCGGAGCAAAGCGCATACTTAACAGATGGCATTGGACACCCTTTCATTTTTCAATTTCTGTAGCTAAAATGCTTTCCCTTGAGCAAGATCGGTTGTGTTGCATTCCAGGGGTGTTGTCAGTACATTTTCCCCCAGTTTGATTTCTGTTTTGTGGTACATTAGCTACTCCTTTGCCACAGACAGTGAGAACCTCTGTGTGTTAAAGTTTACAGGCACAGTATAGAAGTCAGATGTACCTCATCCACTGTGGGGTCAGTCATTGCTTTCCTGGCTGGATTTGCACTTATCCTTGCCTTTTGGGTATAGTCCTTCCTTGGTCCTCAATCCTGACTCATCTTTAAGTCTGTTTCTTCTTGCAGGCCCCCCTTCCTTGGCTATTTGAGGGAAATGGTATTGGGGGGTTTGCTGTCGAGGGGCACAGGCAGCAGATGGTTTCTCTCGGGAGAGGCAGAGGCTTTGGGACTTTCCAGGCAGTGGTGACAATTGAAGTGACAACTGGACAGTTGGAAGAGGAAAGTCACAGCTAAGCAGGCCACCAGACCTCCCCTCACCCTCATTTCTGAAACTGTCTTCTCCAGTTACTGCCTCCTGAAGGTCCTTTTTCCTTATGGCAGTTAGCGCAAGCCTCGGGCTCTGGAGTTGATGCCCTAAGCGTCATTCCTTCAATTTAACTTCAAGTCGATTGTGTTGGTCCTCATTTCTACACAGAGGCCCCACCCACAGCAGCCCTATCTTTGGGCCACAATCTTTTCCTTGTGAATCCTGAATGCGTGTGCAGCAAATGTATTTCTCTTCTGCAATAATCCCATAATTTGAAGTTAAATACAACTGAGAGGAGGGGTGATATCATCTCACAGGTGTCTTATCTGGGCAATGAGACTGAAGGAGACCCACCTTTCCCTAAGAACGGGGTTCCTGATCTGCAGGATTTATATCACCCAGTGAACCTCAAAGCTCGGGGTTCCCAAAAAAACTGTGGTGCACGTGCCTGGTTCTGGGACGGTAGAATGAGCTGGGGCCTCCTGCGAGGTGTGTTAGCAGCAGATGTTTTGTGGGAGGAAAACGATCCTTGTTTGCGTGTGTCTGGCTCGTGTTTAAGATGGCATTGCCTTGTCCCAACTCTGTGTTGATTGGGCTTTGAGGGCAAAGCAGATGAACCGGTTTCTCCCAGCCACATGGCAGGTGACCAGAGCTCAGGGCATTTTGCTCCTGAGCAGTGTGACAATGACAAGGCCAGGGGAAGACTGTGGACTTTGCCCCATGACACGTCCCCCTAAGGATGCAGTGGCCCCACTCCCTACCTGCCTCCCCCTAGCTGCTGCAAACAGCTGTCACAGTGGGCGTGGGCTGCGACCCTCAGGTGTGTAGGAACTGCCAGCTTGTGAGCTGCTAGGACCGCACCTGTCCTGCTGACCCAGGGCGGCCCCGAGGCAGGCACACAGTACAGAACAGTGAACGGGAGAAGTCTGGGCAGGGCGTTTTCTGCTATTGGCTCCAGGCTGCCCTGTTTCTTTGGTCTCACTAGGAAGGTTCAAGAGACGTTTGCACCTTTGCTCTATTTGTTTTCCCACTTGGGAATTGATGGAGCCTCCAGCACAGGAGCCACGGCTCTGGCACTGGTCTGTGTGCAGCTTTTCTCTGTCCTGTCCTGCTGCTCCCTCAGAGACACGGAGGCCAGGTCTCCCCTCTGCAGGGTCCAGGCCTGGGTAGTGGCTCTGAATGGGGGTTTGATGGTCAGTGGAGATAGAAAGCCCACCCTACCACAGGTGTAGTGTGGTCGGCAGAAGAACAGTCCCCACAGATGTCGCTTCCTAGTTCTGGGAACCTGTGAGTGTATTAGGTCACGTGGCAATGGGGATTAAGGTCGCAGATGGAATTAAGGTTGACAATCTGGTGACTCTGAGGTGGGGAGATTGTCCTGGATTATCCAGTGGGACCATGTCATCCCAGGGTCCTTGAAAGTGGAAGAGGGGGCCCAGAGTCAGCGTCAGAGTGATGCCCTATGAGAAAGACTCCACTCACATAGCTGGCTTTGAAGGAGGAGGAAGGGGCCGTGAGCCAAGGGATCTGGGCGGGTTCCAGAAGCTGGAAAAGGCAGGAAGACAGATTGTCCCCTGGAGCCTTAGGAAGGAACACAGCCCTGCTGACACCTGAGTTTAGCCCAGTGAGACCTGGGTTGACTTCTGGCCTCCGGAATTGCCAGATAATACACCGTTGTTTTAAGTCCCTATTTTTGTGGTGACTTGTTACGGCAGCCATGGGAAACCAATACACTCGAGATAGAAGTGCTTTGTGAAGGAAGTGGGAGGGGAGACTTGTGTCTTTTCTAAATGGTGTCATTTCTTCGTCCGTGTTTTGCTCATTTCTGGCTTTTGGTGACTTTGCCTGTCTGTCTAGAAGGACTCTCTTTCCCTGGATATAAATCACCAAATCTTGGGGGATGAATTTTGGGTAATAGATGCCTTAACTTCATCCCTGGAAACATTAGCTAGAGGAGAGCCCCACCCCTCACTGCCTCTGGGCCAAGTGTCAGTGGCCAAGTGGCCCCTAGGGGGAGGGAGGAGGGAACGTGTGTGGTTAACAGCAGGCCTGCCGCTGCCCGCTGGCTCCAACCCAGCAGCAGGGCCAGTTCTGAACAGGGCTATGAAAGAAGAAATCTGCTACCCTTCCCAGCCCCACCTACTTCTCCAGGGGCTACTGCCGTTTCTGACATCTTTTTTCTGCAACCACCCCAAAACCCCCCTCCTCCTGGAAGCAAACTTGAGCTACCTTCATCGCCAGTGTAACTTACTGCTGCAAGCAACAGAGCACCAAGAATAGTTCTCAAAGGTGTTCTAATTCTTAAAGACTTGCAGGTTAATAGGAAAGAATGACTCCCTAGTCAGGGAGTTTCTGCAGAGAGTCTTTTGTTTTATGAGGGTGTGTGTTTTTTCTGAGGGGAGGCCAAGTTGATCTTTCCTTTGAATTACACAATAGCCTATTTTGCAAAAATGTCAGTGGTCGCTGACAGCTCAGAGCAGCACAAAATTCAACTTGTAATCAGGTATCGATCAGAGATGGTTAAAAGCCAGCACTGGCATTTTTATTTTATACCTTTTAAAATCATTGCCCTTTTTTTTTGTACACCCAAGCTAATACACATTCCAGATCTTGGCCTGACTCCATCTCTGTATTCCTTGTGCCAACTGCCAGGTTGGCATCGCTCTCCTTTCCATCAACAAAAACGTAGCATTTGGAACTCTACTGAAAATGGCATTCTGGTAGGCCCTTCATAAAAGGATCTTCTCAGAGATGTCTTGGACTCAGGAACTTATAATCTAAAATCAACAATATTGATGAGGACATAAAACCATTTTAAAGTAATGATATTAAGGGAACGCAGTCGAGGAGAATGAGGTTTTTTTAATCATTGTCATTGATCTACCTGGAGCTGTTTCTTGATCCACCTTCATCTCTCAGAATTTGGGGAGAGGATTTATAATATTGGTACAAAGTGCTTTGAGCATCTCGAGCTGCTATTTTGATTTCAATTAACTCTAAGTCCTTACTAGAGATGTGAAAAGTCAGACGGCTGTTTCTGGCTATAGGCTTCACTGGTTTTGTGTGTTTTAGGATCTCTGCTGTTGGCATTTAAAGATTGTGCTATGTACCCTGGTCCCCTACTCTATCTGGGTAATACGGAGAATAAGTCTGGCCCGTAGAAAGGCCCCAGACCTGTGAAGGGGACCTGGGTGTTCTGCTCGCTCTGGGTTCTGTACCCGGCAGCCTTTCTGGAGCACAGTTTTCTGGTCTCCCAGGGAGGTGGGGATCTTTGTTCCCTGCAGGACACCGGGTCCCTAAGGTAATGGGTGTAAACTGCTTTGCACATCGGCTCAAGAACTATTCAAGGTCGTGCGTCTTATGGATTCAAGGACATTAGGAAGATCTCCCATCAGGTTGTTTGGTCTTTGCCAGGCCCTGGCATTGCTGCTGGCAGCCTGCTGTCAGTGCGGGGGCCAGAGCTCCCTTTGTTGCCGGCCTCGAGCTCCCTGTCCTTTTCCTTGCCTCCATCCACACGATTCCACCTCAGCCTGGCCTCTTTGGGTGCAAGCTTCCTGGTCCCAAACGTCTTTTTAAAAAATTAATATATTTTATTTTTCAGGACAGTTTTAGGTTTACCAGAAAATGAGCAGGGGGTACGGAGAGTCCATATACCCTCTCCAAGTTCCACTATTATTATTTTTTCATTGTGGTAAAGTACACACGGCAGATTTTGAATATTGACCACTTTGAAGTGCACAGTTCTACAGCATTACATGCATTCTCACCCTTGCGCGGCCATCACCCCCATCCATTCCCAGGACTCTTCCGTCCTCTCCACCTGGGCCTGCTCCTCTGGCTGGGAGCTTTCCCTGTGCACCTGCTCCTGCTTCTCCTGGTGGCGTCTTCCAGACAGCCCCTGTCATCCCAGCCTGCAGTGCAGGCGCCAGGCCCTTGATTAGCTCTGCCTCCCTCCCTACCAGTCTCCCCTCCGTTTTATGTGCCCCTGGGAGGCATCAGCCCTCCTCTGTGCCTGGACATCACCCTCTTCCTTGGCCTGAGCCCCAGCCCTGACATCCTTTAAGGATCTCCTCCACTGTTTCCCTCAGAGCCCTGCCCCTTATGTAGTGCTCCCCAGAAACCTTCCAGCTGTGCCTCCTGCGGGCTGTGATGTGGACCCTCATGTGAAGCAGTCACATGCCCCCCACAGAGCCCATGAGTGCCCTGGAGGAGACAGGGTGCCCCTCCCAGGCTGCCCCTGTGTCTCTGGCCCCACCCCCTGCCCTGCCCCCAGCCTGTTAAATCCTGTGGGAGCGCCCAGTTAGGACATAGCCTCAGGGTCAGGAGAGGGGGGCACATGTGCAGAGGGAGCCCACGGGAGCCTGCAGGTGGGGCATGAAAGCAGGGTTGGGTGGAGGAGGGGCCTGGGGCCCCAAGGCCAAGACCTTTCCCCTCTAAGGCAAACTGTTGAAGCCCGAGAGCCAGCCAGCAGGGGGGCTGGGAGAGGGATGCAATTTGGGCTCTGCAGGGGATGCAGCTGGTCAGGGAAGTGAGGGAAGCAGGTGCTGGGGGCAGGCCCTCCTCGTCCCTACCCTACTCCACCGAATCCCCTCCCCAGCCCTCCCCAGCCCTCCCCCAGCCTCTGACCTTCTTCCTCTCTGCCCAAGCTACTGCCCATCGGAAGCCCAGACCTGCGCTCTGCTCTGGACGCAGCTTCAGCAGGGCAGTGGTCAGCACACAGGGAACAATCCCAGCAGTGGGCAGTGAAGGTCCAGGACGGCTAGACCTTAGAAATCTAGGAGGATGACTTAAATGATAGTATAGAGGGGCCCGTTGCTTCCCAAGAAGGGTTTTGGTCAGGTGGATCTAGAGACCCTAGGGGAGCTGGGTGCTGTCTCTGCACGTCTGTGGCTTATCTGTGAAGAAGGAGCCCCATGACTCTGACCGTTAACCTTCCCACCGTCCCGGGTTCGTAGGGACACCCCTGAAGGACAGGCAGGTACACAGAGAGCTGCCCTGGGCCAGACCACGATTAGTCAAGTCTCGTTGCCAGAGCAGTGGGCACTGAAGCCCAGGGGCCTCCCCTCGGGGTGTCTCTGCAGGCGGTTCTCCAGTCCACGCCGCTGGACACGGAGCTGCACGTGCCTCTCCTCCGGGTGACACGTGGGCTGGAGCCGTGTTTATTAACCCAGTGACAGATAGGCCCTGGGCTGCCAGTGAGGAGAGGGCTTCTGCAGTCTTGGATCCACCCAACACCCACCCCTTAATCCTGTTTAACATCCAACTGGTGACAAACCAGGGGATGCAGAGGGGGGTGGCCCTGGGCAGCCACTGACGTGTCATTAATGTGTGCTGATAAAGCACAGCCTGAGCGTCAGAGGGGCTGGTCTACCTTCTGTCAGAGCCCAATTCTCCACCTTCCTCTGGGGGTGGAGGGGAGCAGTAGGTGAATGGTTCCCCATCTCAAATGGGGATGGTGTCACCTGGGCGCCCCTCTCCCCCAGACCTGCTGGGTCAGAGTGTAGGGACTTGCCCAATGAGTTTCTTAAAGCCCCCTGGTTTGGAGAAGCACTGCATCAGATGACCTTAGGGCCTCCGGGCACCAGTGCTGTTTCCGTCGAGCTGTGGTTTTTAGCAGGCCCTGCTTGATGTGGGGCAACTGCACCCCAAGGGCATTGTCCTGGGCTTTGGGCAGGGAGGGCCTCCATTCTTATCTGGGAGGTAGCCTGGCAGCAACTGTGCTCTTCGGGATTCTTTTCCTTCCCTCTCTTCTGACAGGGTGGGGGGTAAACTCAGATTTATATTCACCAGCTGGAGGACTCGGATAGAACTGCCAAATTAGGACGCTGCCAACTCAGATGGTGGGAGCCGAATAGAAATTCACACTGAGCAGGGAACCCAGCCTCTGCTGACTCGCAGGTCGTCGCCTTCCCCACGGTGGTCAGCCACAGGACGCGAGCTGTGATGGTGGAGCTGGGGGCCGTGTTGGGGGGGACTGTGGTCCCACGTGGTAAAGAGGACGACAGGTGATCGTCGCTCCCCACCTGGACGGAGGTGAGGGGCCTCTGGCAGGACCCGCTGGGTGTGAGGCATTCTGGACCCACGGGCCTTGCATTGTAAATAGCAACAAGGCATCTCTTTAAACAGACGCAAAATAAGGCAGTAAGGGGGATTCGAGGGGAAAGTACTGCAGGGGTTGGGGATGCAGGCAGGGAGGGTGTGTTTGGAGAGCTTGCTCTAGGCTCCTTCCTTTGGCCCAAATGAGGAAGCTGTGGCCGGTGGGGCCCTGGAACGGCTGGGGCCTGAGGAGGGCAGCTCTGGCTGGGCTCAGTCACCATCTCAGCTGCCGATGAGCAGAGCCCGGTTTACAGTACAAGCCGGCCTGTAATGAGAGTGGTTCTCACTGGAGCATGTTGGTAGTGTGAGAACCATGTGTGTCCATCACGTGTGCAACGTGGTAGAAGACGAGAGGGTGCAGACCAGTGCACGGACCAGGCCACACAGGTCTCTGGGTCATTGCTAAGGGCCCCCTCCTTTTAAGTTTCCCGTAAGATTTTACATGACACGCACCCCACCTTTATTAAGCTATATTGATGTCCCTATTTTTATCAAGTAACAGTACACAGTAAAAACAGGAAATAGCAATAAAAACAACATAAACACTCATTCAATGAGCTGGTGAATAGTTAACATGTGCGGCCTTTTCAGGTAAATGTATACTTTGAATTAGGCTTTTTGAAATATCAAAAGTAGTTAATTGAAAATGGACATCATAAGAAAAATAGATGAAAATATAAGCCAGTGATGATTGGATCTTTGGCTTGAGATGAATGATATAAAGTGTAAAAGTGATAAAAAGTAATCACTAAGGAAAAGTTATCATCAATTTGCCTAGAAGTTTAAAACCTCTGTATTTCAAAATGAGTAATACAGTTAAAAGGCAAATAACAAATTAGGAAAAACATACATGCAGCAACTATAGCAAAGGATTAAGATCTTTGCTATATAAAGAGTTCTTTCATATCAATAAGAATTCTGACACCCCAGCAGGAAAATTGGCAAAGTAAACCAACAGACAATTCACAGGAAGAACACAAATGTTTAATAAACATAGGACAACCTGCTCAAGTGAACTGATTATCAGAAAACCATTTTCCAATGACCAAATTAGCAAAGATTCAAATCCCTAAAAACTATGGTACCTTTTTGGAAATCTATTGGACATTATGTCAGGGGTCCAGTTTTTCCTCCTAAGGAAATAGGAATCCCAGAAATTGTCCTAAGGAAATAGTGAGGATACAGGTACAGATTTATGTATAAAATGTAAAGTTTATTATTTAAGTAGCCACTATTTGGAAACCAAATATCTAATGATGGTGGCTGGCTCAAGAATGGTGCATCCTTGTTTTATATTTATAGCTATCAAGATGGAGGGTTGACATTTTGAATTTTTAAATTAGTTAATAATGTGGTGTATTAGTATTCTGTGGCTGCCATAAAAAGTACCACAAACTGGGTGGCTTAAGCAACAGAAATTAATTTTCTCACAGTGTTGGAGGCTGGAAACCTGAGATCTTGGTGTTGAAGGGTTGGTTCCTTCTGAGGCCTCTCTTCTTGGCTTGTAGATGGCTGTCTTCATGTTCACATTGCATTCTCCTTGTACACCAGTGTCCAAACTCCCTCTTTGTAAAGGATACCAGTCACTGGATTAGGGCCCACCCTAATGACCTAATTCTGACTTGATTGCATCTGTATAGAAGCTACTTTCAAATAAGGTTGAATTATGAGGTGTGGGGGTGAGAACTTTAACATATGAATTTGGGGAGGACACATTTCAACCTATAACACATGGGAAAATATATGTATGTTATAACTGAAAGAAAGGTATGGTATAATTCCAGTGGGTGGTTTTGTTTTGTTAAGATAGACACGGAAGATAGTAGAAAATACACAGATTATTTTTGGATGGTGCGAGTTAAGGGACACGTATTCTTTATACTTCTCTGAACACGTTTCATAATCTAAAAAAAGAAAAAGCTTTTAAAAAACAGGTCAAGGATTCTCCACATCTAGTTTGACAGAGAGCAGAGGTCGGGAACCAGTTTTAATTGAGATGAAATAGGCTCACAAAGGGACAAATACATTGAAAAAATAAATGAGCATTGTCTGAAGAGAGTAAATATTCGTGGCTAACGTTTAACAGACGGGCTGGACCTACCCAGAGGCACGTTGTCTCCCGCACCGAACAACCTGGGGGTGGAACTGGGGGGTTGTCCTCGCTCACCCAGCTTGCAGGGGCAGGGGTAGGAGCCAGAATTCCACGCACACAGGACAAAGGTCTCATGTTCAGGTGTGTCCGCTCACTGGCTGACTTGGGGTGTGCGGCCCCTGTTTTCTCGTTTGCAAAACTGCGCTTCTAGCATGTACCTTCCAGAGCTGCAGTGGGGTTTCACAGCCGATGTGGGGAAAATGCTATATTGTGAACACTTGTATTTTGGAATCTCCTTCAGAGCTTCCGGAACATTCTTTTGATTATCCTCAATGGTGGCAAACCGTCTTAGCTTAAAGATGGTGTGGTTTTTGGACTCAGCTGAGCGTTGTTTGCAGCACATTCTGGAGGTTAGGGCGATTAAACTAAGTAATACCATTTGAGGCTCAGAAGGAGGTGGGGCTCCAGACCTGCCCCAGCCTCACCCAGCAGGAGGCCACGGGCCCCAGGAGGCCACTAAGCACCTGGAAGGTGGCTAGTGTGAACTGAGGTATGCTTAAGTGCAAAATGTACACCAGATTCTGGAGATTTAAAGAATGTAAAATAGCTCATGAGTAATTTTTCCATACTGATTACAGGCTGAAATGATACTATTGGGGATATAGTGGCTTAACTAAAAATATACTGTTAAAATGAATTTCCCTCATTTCTTTTTTACTTTTTAAAAATGCGGCTACTAGGAAACTTAAAATTGCATATGAGGCTCTCATTGTATGTCTTCTAGGCAGTGCTGATCTGGAGAAGGGAATTCTTTTTCTTGTATGGCTCATTAACTGATCTAGTAATTCTGGAATGATTCTTGAATTCTAAAAATATTCCGGACAATGGAATGAAGTCATCATTAGAATAAAAGAATATAGCTTTACCAGATGATTAATTGGAAAGAAAACACATATTTTGATGTGTAGGTTCCAGTGTGATTTATTTTAAGTTTCGAACATTGGTTGTCAAGCGTCGTAATGTGCCTTGTGTGTTCAGACAGCACTCAGTGGTTAAGACGGTGAGAGATGCCCCCTCGACCTGGGGAGGCCACAAGGCTCCCCCAGAGCTGGGCCCGGAGGAGGATTTGGGTAGTGAGGAGCAGCCCTGCCCCGAGTATCCAGAAAGTGGTCTGAGCCGGGGGTCGGCCACGTATTGCCCGTGGACCAAATCTAGCCTTCTTCCTGTTTTATACAGTGCGCGAGCTAAGGATGGTTATTATGTTTTTAAATGGGTGAAAAAACTAGAAGAGTTTTCTTGTGTAACGTCAGAATTATATGGAATTGGCTTGAGTATCTATTTAATAAAGTCTCGCGGGACCACAGGCATACCTGCCCACGTACTGTCTGCTTTCACACAACAGGGCAGAATTGAGTAGTCTCCACAGTGACCGTTGGGCCCACAGAGGCAAAAATATTTCCTGTCTGGCCCTTTACAGAACCAGCTTGCCGTCCCCTGGACCAAGGGGTCAACTTGATTCTGCAGCCCACATTGAAAGTGGTGTCTCAGGCATGGGGGATGCCTGAGAAGGGGTGGATTCGGGGCCCTGGATATGGCCGAGAATGGAGGGGCTTCTGTGGCTCAGGGCTGAGGAGGCGAGGACCCCAGCTGGGCCTGAGTCTCCAGGGCTAGTGATTTTCAAGGTCATCCTGACGTTGGGAACCTCAGCAATGAGAGAGAAGAGAGTGATGGGTTTTTCTGGGTAAAGACGCAGGAATGGGAAGGGTGACTCTTGGGCCTGCAGGGAGCTGTTAGAAGGATGCTGTGTTTGGGAGAGTTAGTTGCCGTGGAGGCAACTGGAAATATGCAAAGAGACGGGAGATCAGACCAAGGGGGCACAGAGGGACACCCAGAGAGCCATAAGGGCCTGAGGATCCAGCCTTGAGCTGCCTGGTCCCAGGACATTGAAGGAAATTAGCACTGAGACAACCGCTACCCCGCTGAGCCAGCTGGACCCCCAGCCCCCGCCCTCTGCCCCAAGAACCCGTCCAAGCACTGGACACAGAAAGAACTCCATTTAGGGAACATCCTAAATCAGCCCTGGATTTAGGGGTAAATGTACAAAGTGTAGAGGGTGCAAAGAACAATATAATTTAGCCTGAGAACCCCCTCCAGTTGATTATTCAAAAAAGTTTTACTGTGGTAAAACATACATGACATAGGGAATTCCCTGGCAGTCCAGTGGTTAGGACTCCACGCTCTCATTGCCGAGGGCGCGGGTTCAATCCCTGGTTGGGGAACTAAGATCTCGCAAGCTGCGTGGCGTGGCCAAAAAAAAAAAGAGGGACTTCCCTGGTGGTCCAGTGGTTAAGAATCCGTCTTCCAATGCAGGGGACTCAGGTCCGATCCCTGGTCGGGGAACTAAGATCTCACATGCCTCGAGGCAAATCAGCCTGAGCGCCACAACTACTGAGCTCGCATGACTCAACGAGAGAGCCCACGTGCCACAAGCTACAGAGTCCATGCACTCTGGAGCCCACGCACCACAACTAGAAAGAGAAAACCCACACGCCACAACTAGAGAGAAGCCTGCGTGCTGCAACAAAAGATCCCGTGTGCTGCAACTAAGACCCGACACAGCCAAAAATAAAGAAATGGAGGGAGGGAGGGAGGGGGAGGGGAGGGGAGGGAGGGAGGGAGAGAGAGAGAGAGAGAGAAAGAGAAAGAAAGAAAGAAAGAAAGAAAGAAAGAAAGAAAGAAAGAAAGAAAGAAAGAAAGAAGAAAGAAAGAAAGAAAGAAAGAAAGAAAGAAAGAAAGAAAGAAAGACCACTAAAAATAACCACAAAAAAAATGACATAAAATTTACTCTCTTAACCATTTTTAACTGCACAGTTCAGTGGCATTAGGGACATTTGGGTACACTGTTGTGCAGCCATCACCACCATCCATTTCCAGAACTTCTTCATCTTCCCAAACAGTAACTCTCCCCATTAAACACTAACTCCCCAGCCCCTGCCCAGCCCCGGGCACCTACCCTTCTATTCTCTGTCTCCATCAGTTTGACTATACCAGGTACCTCATATAAGTGGAATCATACAATATTTGTCCTTCTGTGACAGGCTGGTTTCACTGAGCATGTCCTCAAGGTCCATCCATGTTGTAGCAGGTGTCAGAATTTCCCTCCTTCTTAAGGCTGAATAATATCCCATCGTATGGACAGACTGCATTTGGTCTATCCATTCCCAGTCAATAATTTTATCATACCGGCTTCAAGTCTTTTTTTTTCTTTCTGAGAGCTTGAGTTGCAGCCCCTCTGCGACGCTCCCATCCCAGCCACCCCACCCCACGAGCCTGGCCTGCACCCTGCCCAGCATGGCCTGAAGTCTCGGACATCCATGATCTCTGACCAGGAAATAGCTTTACACACATCTCTTCATTGACACAGGCGACATCATGCCTGTGGTCATCCTACTCCCAGCTTGGTGGGCGGCCGTCATGAGCCCCACTGACGGGAACGTCTGGTTGGTTCACATAGCTGCCTGGGCTTTTGTTTCATTTTTGCTGGAATTAAAATTGCTTTTTGCCAGTGTGTCGGGTGTTGGGTTTTCATTTCATGTTCTCAGTCCTTCTGTTTCCACTTCTGTGAATCGCCTGCTTTTTCTGTTGGGATATTGCTCCTTTTTTGCAGGGAGTCTTTAGGAATTCTGTATATATTTTGGATCTGATCCTTTGGTTTCTAGTTTATTTTTTTAAAGAATGAGTTGTATGTTAACTTGGGTCCTTCACCTATCACTTGTGACCCCTTCCCAGCTGAGGCAGCCAGCGTGTGTTGGGACGTCAGGCTGGGCTTTGGGATGATGAGGACACACAGGGCAGGTGAGGTGGAGAAGGCTGGGAAAGGTGGGAAGGACGAAGGAGAACCGGGATGTTCCCTGGGAAGCACCGCAGATGGCTGAGAATCTCAGGAAGGAAGGGACACGGGGTGAACTCTGTGTCCTGGAGGTTTTGAAATTGCTGCCGTGGGAACAGATTCCTCTAGACCAGTTCTCTCTCTCTCTCTTTTTTTCTTTGGGCCACGCTGCGCGGCTTGTGGGATCTGAATTCCCCGACTTGGGATTGAACCTGGGCCCATGGCAGTGAAAGCGCCAAGTCCTAACCACTAGACACCAGGGAATTCCCTAGACCAGTTCCTAACAGGGTGATTTTGCCCCCTGGGGACATTTGCAATGCCTGGAGACAGTTTTGGTTGTCACAGTGGAAAGGGGTGCTAGTGGAATCTGGTGGGTGGAGGCCAGGAATGCTGCAAAACACCCTACAATGGACAGGACAGCCGCCACCACCAAGAAGGACTCAGCCCCAAGTGTCCGTAGCGCCACTGTTGAGAACGCAGCTCACCCTCCGTACGGCCTTGTGCTAGCAGGACCCCTTCTGTGGTTCCACAGCTTCTGTTTCCAGCCTACTGGTGTGGGGTAGGATGCTGCCCCAGGGATACCCAGTCCAAGTTCATGACCTTGGCCATGCCTTTTCTCTCTCTTCCTCCCCCAGGCAGGTCTGGTAGAGCCCCGCCTGGGCCCAAGTGTGCAGAGGATGGAAACACTCCCCCGGCAATGTCTCTGGGCCGCCTCCTTCGCCGAGCCTCCTCCAAAGCCTCGGACCTCTTGACCCTCACCCCCGGTGGCAGCGGTGGGCCCCCTTCCGTCCTGGATGGGGAGATCATCTACTCCAAGAACAATGTCTGCGTGCACCCGCCAGAAGGGCTGCAGGGGCTGGGGGAGCACCACCCAGGTAAGCCCAGAGTGGGGTCACAGGCCTGGGGTCACATGCTGGGAGAGGAAGGCTTGGGGTCACAGACCTGGGAGGGGAGGGCTGTGGGGTCACAGGCCTGGGGAGAGCTGGCTGATCTCTCTAAAGTTAGCAAGCTCCTGCGTCACTTCCCCATTTGCCCCAATTTCCCCATCTGGGAAGCAGGCCAGTGACCTTTGACTCATGGAGGGTAGGCAGGACGGTTTAAGGGGAATTAGCCTGAATTTGCAAGTAGAAGAGGGCATTTGAGCACTACAGGGCTTCTGGGAGCAGGGAACCCCCTGCTCACGGGGAGGGAAGCCAGAAGGGAAGCAGGGCATCCTCTTCTGCAGGAACCTGCCCAGTGAGACGCTTTCCGCCAGGCCCCCTTGAGCGTGTGCAGGAACATAGCCCTCAGGTCAGTCTTGGTGGTTTCGTCCCTTCCTGCAGTCCTGAGTGTGGGGTGAGGACTGAGTGGGGCATGAAACAGGCCTAGGAATCTGGGGACGTGGAAATCTTTGATCCTGCGCACCCTCTGTGCTTAAAACCTCTGTTTTGAGATTGGGGAAGAAAATTCTTAGACTCTGCAGGGATGGAGATGGAGGAGGGTCCTTTCCTGACCCTCCACATGGGAGCCCGGAGTTACCCTGAGCTATTCCCGGGACACTCCAGCCCGTGGCTCTCCTTAGTCCCAGGAGTGGGAAACTTTTCCTGTAGTGGCGGTGACTTTGCTATCTTTAGCCACAGAGAAAGAAACTACATTTTTTCCAGGGCTCCAGTTGTATTCTGAGCCCCAAAACGGCAAGCTTCCTTGTGCACTAAGGGAGTGGGCACAGATTCTCTTTGCAGGAGTGTCACTGACTGTGACTGTCCTGAGGCAGGGGGCCTGGGGGTGTTAGACCTGGTTATGGCAGCCCGGCACTCACACCTGAGTCCCTCAGCCCTGCTGCTCTGAGGAAACATCAAAAAGATGGGTTAGTGATACTAGAGGCCTGTGTGGTCCTTTGTCATTTGCGCAAATGACTTGCAACAGACAAATGTATCGCTTTATGTAATTTGCACAACAACCTCATGAGAGTGGCTGGAGCCTGGGCAGGCCTGTCTCTCGGACAAGGAGGCTGGTGCTCAGGGGTGCTCCCCAATGCCAGCCTGGGGTGAAGGTGGGGTGAAGGCAGGCCCTGGGCTCGTCCTGTGGCCTCCCTAGGCTGCCGAAAGGTGCTTCTGTATCCCCAGTCCCAGTGTACCTGCAGCCTGGCTGCAGCCCACCTGAGTCCAGACAGAGGTCCCACATCAGATGTCAATACATTTAAAATTCTGAATTATAATCAGATCTGGGCACTTTAATGCATGCAAATTATGTGTCAACAAAATACTGAATAAATAAATTAATAAAAAAGACAAGTTTAAATTATACTAATGAACTCTTTGAAAAGTATTCTGTCCTCCTGCCTTGATAAGCATATCTTTACAGTCACCCGGACAGTTAGGTGCAGACTTAGAATCACCAGACCCTCCAGGTTCCAAAGTAGGAAAGCCGGCTTCTGGCCCCAGCTCTTTCCTGCACTACAGGGGCCCCGGGTGTTCTCCTGGGGACACCAAAGCCCCATCCACGGCCCCCACATACAGCTCAGGTGGGAAGCCCCGAGCAGGCCCTGGAAGCAGACTCTGAACTGTGAGGGCAGGGGATTCCAGGGTCCTGGTCCCTGGAGTGTGCTCTAGAAGGGGGTACAGGCTCTGGGTGGCATGTCACCTTGACCCTGTGGACGCCTGACCATGCGCCCAACTCCGAGGACTTGGGGTGCCAGGTACAGAGGTTCTAGCCCTGGGTCTGAGGGTGTTACATTTACATTTACATTTGCATAAAACAAATAAAATAGCAGCAGCCTTTGGAGGGCTTCTGGTATCATCCTGTTGTGATGGGAGGCAAGGGAGAGGGGGCCAGAGGTCTCAGGCTCCCTTCCCAACCCAAAGCCACGTGATCTGCGGGTGTGGAGACACTTGGCCTCACCCGAATGTTATCCTTCTACATAACTGGCTGACAGCCCTGGAGTTCCCCCCACCTCTTTTGGAAATGGGAGCCAGGCTAAGGATTCTGGGTTGAGCCAGAGCCCTGGGGCATGAAAGGGACCCCAGCTCCTGCCCCAGGGGCTTCTCAGAACAGAAACCAGGAGGCCTGGGAACCTGGTGCAACAGACCCAAGAGTCAGGATGCCCCGAAATGGCAGGTGCTGCAGGAGGAAAGGCCACCTTTCCCCAGACTGAGCAGTCAGGGGCCCGAAGAGCCCACCCACGCACTGCCGGTGGCCTTGGAGGATCGCTCTTCTCATTTTTGTCAGCAGTGCAGGGCATGACATCGAGATGGCCCCTTCTTCCAAAACAGTGGTAAGGAAGAAATGCTAAGAAGCCACAGCCAACTGGAAAAGGCCCAAATGCCACTCATCTTGGATTTATTCTTTTTGGGACATAACAATAAAATCTGCTGCCTGTATCCCTCCTAAGATTGTGGTGAGGCTGTGAAGCCAGCGGGGCTTCTGGGCCCCTGTGTTCCTCCCCAGTTCCCTGGGCTTGCCCGGACCGGGAGGCTGATGGAGGCAGGCAAGCTCTGGAGCCCCCAGACAGTGGGCGGGGTGGGGCTCTGAACGAGAGGAGGAGGGAAAGCACAGGACAGGCTGCTGCTTGAGGTCCCAGGCCCACTGGATCTGCTAAGTGTGTGTGCTTAGAAAATGCCCACAGCACTCATTCATCCTGAGCTCAACTGTATCCCTCAGGTATGTTTTCTTAGAGCCAGGCTGTGTCCGGAGCCTGGCTAGTCTGCACAGCCCCACAGTTTTACTAACCCAGGTGTGGCTCCTGCGAGAAACCAGGCAGCGGCACTTCGTGCATGGCCCTCCCTAACCGTCTGTGCTCCTGACCCCTCATAGGCTACCTGTGCTTGTACATGGAGAAGGATGAACTGCTGGGGGCCACCCTCATCCTCGCATGGGTCCCCAACTCCCGGATCCAGAAGCAGGACGAGGAGGCGCTGCGTTACATCACCCCCGAGAGCTCCCCCGTGCGCAAGGCACCCCGCCCTCGGGGCCGGCGTACCCAGAGCTCGGGGGCCCCCCACCCGCCGTCCCCCATGGAGCCCAGGCCCACCCTAATCCCCAGAGATGAGGACATCCTGGTGGTGGCCCAGAGCATCCGAGACCCCGAGCGTGTCAGCCCTTCGCCCGAGGACGGGGAGAAGCTGGCCCTGGGCCTGGGGACAGACAGCTCCCTCCTGGCCTCTCAGCCGGCCCACAGCGACTCGGGAATCTTGTCGGCGGTCAGTTCGCAGGACGGGACGGAAGAGGGCCGGGAGCCGCGACCCGAGGCGGGCGAGGAGGAGGGCTCCTTGGAGCTGTCGGCCGAGGGCGTGAGCAGGGCCAGCTCCTTCGACTCAGACTCAGAGGCCTTCTCTTCACCCTTCTGCCTCTCGCCCATCAGCGCCGCACTCGCAGAGAGCAGCAGCTCCGTGTTCCTGGAGAGCGAGAGCGGGTGAGTTCCTGACTCCCCACTGCCTCTCTGGAGCCAAGAGCAATGGCATTTGTCCCCGCTCTGCTCACTGAGCGCTGAGGATGCCTGCATCCCATCCCGCAGGCACCAGAGCCTCCGCACCCTGTCCACTCACTTCACACCACCCTAGGGGATTGTGATGGATGCACAGTCCAGGGGAGGGGTGCTGGGGGTTCCCTCCCTCTTCTCTCCCCTGCCCTAGGACTAAACATTCCCTGCCAGGTCTGACCGGCCCCATAACCCCGTCTAACCCCCCTGGTGCCAGGCCCCAGCAGTCCAGGTGTCTTTTGTGCTCATCTCTGGAGGAGATGGTCGGTCATCCCACAACCCCCAGGCAAATTCAGGGAGCCTGGGTGGTGGCCGAAGGCTTGTGGGGGAGGCCTGGTCCCCAGCCAGGCTCTGTGCTCTGCCTGGGGCCAAGCCAGGCACGTGGCCCGGCCCGCCAGAGGGGTCCCTAGCCTGTCTACTTCTCACACCCTCAAGCTGTAAGAGGCTGGAACACAACCCCAGGGGGAAGTTGGCAGCATTTACTGTACAGCCCCAGAGCCCAGGGGAACCAGATGCCTGGGCACACTGGCGGGCTCACTGGCCACACAGGCAGGGACCAGGAGGGGCAGCAGTGAGACCCACCCCCTGCCTGATTGGGGAGGGTTGTTGCAGTCTCATGGTGGCCACCACACAGTGTCGTTAGGGGGCCTCAGGGCCTCCCAGAGGTAGGTGTGCACAAGGCTCATGAACCACAGGCTTGGGCTAACCCAGAGCAGCTGGGGCAGGCCTGGCACGGGCAGGTGTGGGACTTCTGCCGCCCCTTCTCATGCTCGGCTGTGGTCCTTGTTCTCATTAGATTTCTAGGCTAATAATGGTGATGATAGTAAGCGCTGACATAATCAAACAGTCAGCACACAGTTATTGAGCTCATGATATGAGATGGGCATGTGATAAGTGTGAATGGTCTGAGCTTTGCCTGGGCACTGGGCATGTGTGCCATGGATTAATTCTTTTTATGCTCACAACCATCCCAAACCCTGTGAGGTAGGTGCTAACATCACCCCCTGTGTACAGAAGAGGAAAGCGAGGCTCAGAGGTTAAGGAACTTGCTGGAGGTCACCCAGCTAATTTAGGAGCTGAGCCAGATTCGATCCCTGCTGGGTCTACACCAGACCTAGAGCACATAAGGTCACATGAACTGATGTAATCCCAGGAGAAAAGGAGTAGGGCGGAGGAATGCAGAATGCTTTGCTGGCTTCAGCGGGAAGGAATTTGAGATGGATTCATTCCTGTTTTCTTCCCCTCAGTAAGATGTGGTCCATTAAAGCCCAAGGGTAAACTGATAACATCCGTCTCAAGTACTGGAGGGTGCATGTAAGGGGAGCGGTCAGCTGTAGCCAAGGACTCCAGTGCCCCATGAGGTTCCCTGAGTCGTGTGCTGTTTCCCACCAGGAAACCAGGCTGAGAACGTAACTCAAAGCCACACCTGGGTCCCACAGCCAGTGGGGCTCTGTCAGCGCTCCCCCTGGTGGTGCCACACTGCCAGTCACTCCCCACCCCCCTCCCTCAGCCACTTTCTGTCTCTATGGATTTGCCTGTTCTGGACATTTCACCTCAATGGTATCATGCAACTTGTGTCCTTTTGTGTCTGGCTCCTTCCTTAAGGTCCATCCAAGTGTGTCAGCACTCTGTTTGTGTGTCTGGCTAATATTCCCAACAATTTCCACCTCCAGTTGGATTTGGAAGCATTATTCTGTATCGCGTGCAGACTCCTGAGCTAAAGCTGGGTGGCGTCTGTCAGGTGTGAAAGTTTGGCTGCCCCACCATGAGTCCTTTCTGTAGTCATGCTTTGGGAACCCTACTTTTACCTTCCAGATCCCTGCTCCACCCAATTTAATTTAGGGGTCATGTTTCTGCTTAGAGCTGCGAGGTGTGCTCGGAAGACTAGTGTTGTGAGGGAGCTCCCTCCTTCGCCGTGGAGCTCCAACAATTCCATATTGTTTGCTTTTCTGGCCCAATCAGTCCAATTCAGCCAAGGCTTTGGGCTGGGGCAGGATGGCCATGAGTGAGGTCCCTCCCTGCCTCCCGGGAGCCTGTGCTTCAGTCAGGGGCTGATGTGGAAACAGCCTGTCTTTGAGACGGAATGAGAGAGGTATTACATGGAGGCACCCTGGTTCCTGACCCAGCCGTGCTTGACAGGTTGCTGAGAGCTTAAAAAAAAACAGATGTGATTCCAAAAGGGGCTGGGTGGGCCCTGGAATCTACATTTCCTGCCAGGCCGTCCCTGCAGTTCATGTTTACTTGCTTCTTTGCTCTCGGAGCTGAGTTGCAGTTTTGTCTCCCCACCGCATCTGAGACCTGGAAGCAAAGCTGGTGCTCCTCCACTCCCTCCCTCCCACAGCTCCTGCCCTGTGATGGGCCTGGAAATTTGGACTAAATGGTCAGTAGTACTGGGTGCTATAGAGCAAGGCTTCCCAGCCCAGCAAAAAACAAGAATGCGCCAGGCAGCTTTGAAGGCTCCTGATGCCCAGGCCACACACAAACTGATTGAACCAGAATGGCTGGGATGGGGCCCGGGCCTGGGCAGTGTTTGACCTCCCCAGGGGTTTTCAAAGTGCTGCCAGGTATGAGAACCGCTGCTGTGGTGGGGAGCCCGGGGAGAGAGGCGTGGGCCTTGTGCCTCAGGCAGAGGGCATCTGGGGCGAGATCCCAGAGCGCTGGCATCTGCTGGACCAGACACCCCTCAGGGAGCTTGTCTTTGAGGACTTGAATGCACCCATAGCGGCTCCTGGAGCAGAGGCTCCTAATTTAACCGGGAATTGGCTCCCTGGGAGGGGAGCAGGCAGGCTGGCTCATGGGATCCCTCTGGTGGCAGAACTGAAGAACTACACACGGAGGCTGAGCCTGGGGCTGGGGCTGGGCGAGGAGGGGGAAGCAGCCCCCATCCGAGAGTCCCCTAAACATTTTGTTATGTGGCTGGTAGTTCACAGAAGGGCTGAGTGGTTAGAAAGGCAGTGTCCATTCGTGTGCTACCTGCGGGGTATAGCCCGGCACAGCCTCATCCCTAGATGGCAAGGCCACCTGCCATAGCCACTCCACCAGCCCCAGCACAGTGATGGCTGGAAATCCTTGACTGTGTGAGTGTCCAAGGACTATTGGGAAATGGGTGGGCAAGGAGAGCTGTGCTGCTGACTTGTCATCGTGGACCCTCCTCCCATGGAGATCTGAGTTATACAAGCAGGGTTTAGGGTCTGTGGCTCTCAGCCCCGTACCTTCCACAGTGTCAGAAATCAAGGCTTTGGATTGAGATGAAGGTGAGGATGTCCACCGACAAGATAAGTGGCCATCCCATCATTTGCTTCTGTCCTGAGAGGTACCCAGTCTCAAGGGCCAGTTGGATGAGGGTGTAGTATAACAGGACCCCCATGTGGACCCCCATGTGGCGTGTCAGTTGCTCCCCCTTGGGGACGTGTGTGGCGATACATATGAGCTGAAACACAGCTCCCACTCCCTAAGTCAAAAGGTCTCTTCCGGAACTCGTCCTAAGAAATAATCTAAACTACAGAAATAAAGCACATTTGCATGAAGATGTTCATCATGCTATTCTTTACAATGGAGGAAAAAGGGGAAGAATCTAGAGAAGGAGACCCATCCATTACAGTTTATCTTCCAGGTCAAGGGATTTTTAATGGGGGTCCATGAGCCCCCTGAAGTCTTACACCGCTTCCTGTGTGTGTGCTCGTGGGTGTGCATTTTCCTGAGGAGGGGGCACCCTCCGACTCCCCAAAATGTTCAGAACCCTGGTACTGCCAGACGGAAGAATGTGTATTTGTAAAGGCTGTGCTGCAGCATGGAAATTTATAGTGCATCACAAACAAAGCAGGTAGCAAATGATGTGCACATTTTGATTGAAATCTGTGGAAAGGCCTGATGCATGAATGAGGCGGGCCAAGCAGTGCTGCCCACTAGAACTTTCCAGATCTGTGCCTTCGAGGTAGCACCACTGGCCTGCTCAGCTAGGGAACACTTGAAAGGTGGCTAGTGTGACTGACACACTGAATTTTTAATTTTATGTGATATTGATCGAGATAAATTTAAGTGGCACATGTGACCACTCTATTGGACAGCACAGGTTGAGAGGAAGCTGTGCCAATATGTCAGGATAGCGTGGTTACGAGTAATTTTTTTCTTTTCTCATGTTTCAAAAATGTTACCGTGTGGTTATATTAATCATAAACCCACACACAGCTTAGACTGGCTCACCCTTGTCCACTGTCTTGCATGCTTGTTTTTTTATTTCTGTTTTTTTTGGTTTTTTTGGCCGTGCCGCACGGCCTGTGGGATCTTAGTTCCCCGACCAGGGATGGAACCCATGCCCCCTGCAGTGGGAGCACAGAGTCTTAACCGCTGGTCTGCCAGGGAAGTCCCTTGCATGCTTGTTAATGAGAAGACCTCCTAAGACCCTGTGAGGTCCTTCCCATGAAGCTGATGCTGATGGTCTGCCACCCGCGTCCCCAGAGTTGTCATCGGTGCCCCCACCCCCAGGGTAAATGTGTGCTGTGTTTCCCCTCTCTCATCCCCTCCTTTGTCATTCTTGGTGTGTGTTCTTGGGGCGGCCATCCCAAGTGAAGGGTGGCGTTCAGGTTGCAGAACGAGCTGGGTGGCCTGGCCACGCAGGGACTCTCGCCGTGGCTTCATTGGTGCAGTGGTCCAGCCAGCCCAGACGTGGGTCCAGGAGAGCCGGGTACAGCCCCAGGGGGACACGGGCTGCCTGCCCTTGGGATCCTGCTCCGATGCTCACCTGCCCCCTGACCTCCTCTCCTCTCCTCTTTTCCCACGCACGCGGTGTTTTGGCCAGCCGGCCCCAGCAGGCTCCCCCTTCCCCAGCCTCCCTCCAGCTGGAATGTTCTCCCCTCCCCTGCTGAAACCCCAGCCAGACTGCGGTCTCCTCCGTGACCCCTGCTCGCTCTACAGAGCTCCTGCTGCTTTCCCCTGGCGTCTCAATTGTGTGGCATTTAACATATGCCGCCTTGTGCTGTTGCTTTTCCGTGAGACTTACCTGTCACCTGGACCAGTGCCGTCCTATAGAACTTTCCGTGGTGATGAACGCTGTCCCGTGTGGTAGCCGCTGGCCACATGTGGCTGTGGAACCCTGGAAATGTGGCTCTGGCAACTGAGCAACTGGATTTTTAATTTATTCATCTTCACTGAATTTAAAGTTCAATAGCCACAGGCGGCGAGGGCTTTGTGTTGGACAGTGCAGGTCCAGACGAAACAGTGCTTGTGAGGGGGATGGAGGGAGTAGTCACACTCCTGGCAAAGAGTAGCCCCTCAAAATGCTCTGTCAAGGGAAAAAGGGGAGAAGACCAGAAAACTGAACAGGTGTTCCCCCCGACCCACGCAGGGGCTAGCTTACTAGGGGGTGGGTGGCAGGAGGGGTCACAAGCCGAAGCCAGTGAGGAGGCACGGTGACAACGGATGACAGCGCCCACCCCGCAGAGGGAGCCAGGCTGAAATAAATGGCAGCTTAAGTGCTTTTTGCCTTTAGGAGGAAAAGGCTCTGTGACACCAGAGTATCAGCCGTAAAGGCTGAATTATTCATACCTTCTCGTTGTCATTGGTGTAACAGGCCCTGCTCCTTCTACCCTGCTCTGGGGAGAATCCAGCCTCTGAGAAGGACCTGGAGCCCATGAGCTTGGTGGGCCAGGTCCAAGCGCTGAGTATCATTGATGGGGGGCTGCCAGGAGGGACCCAGAGGGTGTCATTCTGGGTCACCCAAAGCCTGGTTAGGGGCAGGTTGTGTGATGCCATGAGATTCTTAGTTGCTTTGGGCGGTTTTCATAAATAGCCTTGCCCCATTCCTTTTCTGTCCAACCATCTCAGGGGAGGCGGACAAGCCTGCAGGAATGAGAGGTTCATACAGAACCGCTCACTCCTGGAGACGGGGGGCGCGGGGAGGGCGGTGATATAAACGAGGGAGAAGCTTTTCACCCCTTCCCACCCATAGTAGCTAAAGCAAATAAGAACCCTCTCCCAGAGGTGGGAGAGGAGGGATGGGAGGCTGAGAATAGGGGAGGGGCCAGAAGGATGGGACCCTAAAAAGAAGAAGGGGGGAGCAACAGGGAAGGGCCAGTGGCTGGACCAGTGGATGTCCTCGGAGGCCATTCCAGCAGCAGTGGGACTGCGGAAGGGGTGAGGGAAGGTCCTGGGGCTGCTGCCGCCCAGGAAGGGAGGGTGATGGTCGGAGAGGAGCTGTGGGATGAATGCTGAGGGATGAGTGTGGGTTCCAGAGAGATTTAGGAGGTGGAATGGCCAAGAGTTGGTGAGAGATAGGATGGCCAGGCGCTGGGGGGTGCACCCCCCTACCCCCCAAATTTCAGGAAGGTACCTCTGAGCTAACTCAGTACTGGGGCAGCCCGGGTGCCCCGGATGCCCTGAGGATGCTCCTGGAACACCCACCCTCACCCCTTTGGGGCCCCCAGCAGCAGCCTGGCAGCCGGGAAGCTGGCAGCTTCCAAAGATCTGTTGTTTGGGTTTGTTTGTGCTTCTGTAACCGGGAGCTGAGATTTATTTCTTTAAAACATCCCATCTCCCGACACCCTGCAATCTGTTCTGTGCGTCGTTAAGACTAATCTTGTCTTATGTTTCTGTAGCACTCGGCAGGCTCTGTGCCGGCATCTCTCCCTCCACACCCGCCGCCCGCCTGTTCCAAGCCCCCCCAGCCAAGGTGGCAGTCACCCGTCACTCCCCATCTCTGTGCCTGGGGATGGCTGGTAGCAGGGGTCCAAAGGAAGCTGCTCTGAGAAGGGCAGCTGGTGGGACTGAGCCCTTGGACCTGCCTGGGAGCCTCCTAGGCAGGGAAGCCAGGCACTGCCTGGGGAGGAGAATAGCCCTTCACTGTCTGCCCCGAAGCTGTAGAAACTCATTGATGGGCGGCTGCCACTGCCTCCAGGAGCTTGGAGGGGCTGCCAGGGAATTCAGGCTGGATCTCGACAGTGCCCAGTCCCTTGGTGGGAGACTTAGGGCAGCTGTTGGCTCAGACACACTGTCTTGGGAGGGAAGGGGCAGGCCAGCTGGGCTGGGCAAGATCTGCAGTCAGATGTGAACCAAGTCCCGCGTGATCCCTGGGGCATGAGCTTGGCGAGGTGTTTAATCTCTCTGTGCCTCAGTTTCCTCATCTGTGAAATGGGGCTGTTGCGAAGCCAAAGAGAGGCGATGAGCGAAAGCACTTCGAAAAGTTTCAGCACAGAGTAGGCAAATGGTAGTCATTTACCAGGATGATAAAAATAAAAGTGGCACTTTTATGGCACCTACCAGTGTGCCAGCCAGATATTAAGTGCTTTGTGTTAGTTTCCTGGGGCCGCCATAAGGAAGGACCACAAACCGGGCGGCTTAGAAAAACAGAGAGGGATTCTCACAGTTCTGGAGGCCAGAAGTCTGAAATCAAGGTGTCTGAAGGGCCTTGCTCCCTCTGAAGCTCCAGGGAGGATCCATCCTGCCTCTGCCAGCTCCTGGTGCTCCAGCCATTCCTCATGGCTGTGTCCCTCCAATCTCTGCCTCCATCGTCATGTGGCTTCTCTTCTTGTAAGGACATCAGTCCTTGGATTTAGGGCCCACTCTCAATGCAGGATGATCTCATCTTGGGATCTTTAACTAATTACATCTGTAAAGACCTTGTTGCCAAATAGGGTCATATGAGGAGGTTCCAGGTGGATGTGAATTTGGGGGACACTATTCAACCCAGCACATGCTTTGTGGGTACTGACCATTTAACCCTTAAAACAATGCCTGTGGTCAGGGCTGTTCTTCTCCTGTTGTAGAGAAGGCTGAGGCACAGGGTCACAGAATGAAGGCTCCTAGCTGAGGTACCAGCTCTGAAGTTAAAAAAGCAAAAAAGCAAAACAAAATCAGGCCCTGTGAAGCCCCTGTTTCCGTCATCACTTGGCATATCAGTCGCCCCTCCTGGCCCAGCCCTTGCAGCCCTCTGGGTGTGTTCAGGAGCCCCCCTGAGAGGCTTGTGGGGCCCGAGCAAAGATGCTGTGGAAATCTACTTTAAAAGTGACAAAAGTAATATATGTCCATTTTAGAAATTTGGGAGGAAAGGCATAAAGAAAATATTTATGGTCATCAATCCTTTCGGCATTGCTATTATCATTTTGGTTTGCTTCTCTCTGGCCTTTCAAAGTTGGGGATTGTAATTGTCCATCTCAGGGGTCAGCAGATCTTTTCTGTAAAGGGCCATGTAGTGAGTATTTTCAGCTTTTTGAACTGTACAGCCTCTGTGTAGCTTCTTAACTCTGCCCATAGAGAGAAAGCAGCCACTAGCAATATGGAAGTAGTTGGGCGTGGCTGGGTTCCAATAAAACTTGATTTATGGATTCTTTGAATTTCATATAATTTTCATGTGTCATGAAATATTTCCCTCCTTTTGCCTTTTTCAACATTTTAAAATGTTCAAACCCATTCTTCAATTAAAAACCTGCACACGGATGTCTGTAGCAGGTTCTGTCATAAATGCCAAACTTGGAAGCAACTGAGATGTTCATTCTTCAGTAGGTGAATGGAGAAATAAACTGGTCCATCTAGACAAGGGAATTCTATTCAGTGCTAAAAAGAAATGAGCTATCAAGACAGGAAAAGACATGGAGGAAACTTAAATGCATGTTGCTAAGTGAGAGAAGCCAATCTGAAAAGGCTACAGACTGTGTGATTCCAACTATATGACTTTCTGGAAAAGTCAAAGCTATGGAGACAGTGAAAAAAAGATCTGTTGTTGCCAGGGATTAGAGGAGAGGGAGGGTTGAATAGAGCACAGAGGATTTTTAGGGCAGTGAAACTATTCTGGATGACACTGTAATGCTGATACATGTCCTTATGCATTTGTTAACACCCATAGAATGTACAACACCAAGAGTGAACCATAACGTAAACTATGGGCTTTAGATATTAATAATAATGTATTGATATTGGTTCATCAATCACAACAAATGCACCACGCTAATGCAAAATGTTAATAATAGCGGAAACGCTGTGTGTGAGTGGAGGAGTATCTAGGAACTCTTTGTACCTTCTGCCCAACTTTTCTGTAAACCTAAAACTGCTCTAAAAAATAAAGTCTATTAAAAAATATTCTTAGTTCATGGGTTGTACAGAGACAGACAGCGGACCATTATGTGCTGATGCCGGGTCTAAACCAGCACTGTCCAGTAAAAATGTAATGTGAGCCACATAAAATTTAAAATTTTATAGTAGTCTTGTTTTTAGAAACTCTATTTTGAAATAACTATAGAGTCACAGGAAGTTGCAAAAAATGTACAGGGAGGTCCCATGCATCCTTCATCCAACCTCCCCTGATGGCAGCATCCTGTGTAAAACCATAGTACATGTTCCAGACCAGGAAATGGAGGTGGGTACAACTCACAGATCTGGCTGGTCTTTCAAGCACCCATTTGTGTGTACATGTGTATAGATTCCTGTGCAGTTGTATCCCATGTGTAGCTTTGTGTAACCACGACCACAATCAAGGTACAGAACAGTTCCATCATCACACGGCTCCCATACACTCCCCCTCATAGTCACAGCCACTACTCTATTCTCTGTCTCTGAAGACTTTCATATAAATGGAATCACACTCTCTGTAACCTTGATATGGGCCTTTTCCACTCAGCATAATGCCCTTGAGCTCCATCCAAGCCATCATATGCATCCGTAGTTCTTTCCTTTTTATTGCTGAGTAGTATTCCATGGTGTACACAGACCAGTTTGTTTAACTGTCCATCCTTTGAAGGAAGTTCATTGATGGGTTGTTTCCAGTTTGGGGCATTTATGAATAAAGCTGTTGTGAGTATTTCTCTGGGAGAAATTCCCAGGGGTGCAATTGCTGGGTCATATCTATGGTAGTTGCATGTTTTGTTTTAAAAGAAATTGCCCAAACTGTTTTCCAGAGTAGCTGTGCCATCTTACATTTTTACCAGCAGTATGTGAATGGTACAGTTTCTCCACATCCTCACCAGCGTTTGGTGTGGTCACTATTTTATTTTTTGGCCATTTTGATATGTGTGTAGTGGTATCTCATTGTGGTTTTAATTTGCATTTCCCTAATGATTAGTGATGTTGAGCATCTTTTCATGTGTTTCTTTGCCATCTGTTTATCCTCTTTGGTGAAATGTTTCTTCATGTCTTTTGCCTACATTCTAACTGTTTTTTTTAACTGTTACATTTTTGAGAGTTCTTTTTATTTTCTGGGTACTAGTCCTTTGTTAGATACGTGATGTGCAAGTATTTCTCCCAGTCTGTAGTTATCTGTTCATCCTCCCAGCAGGTTCTTTCACAGAGCAAAATATTTTAATTCTGATGACACCCAATTTGTCAGGTTTTTTTTCTTATGGATCTTGCTTTTGGTGTCAGGTCTAAGAACTCCTGGCCTAGTCCTGAATCCCAAAGATGATCTCCTGTTATTTTCCTAAAAATTTTATAGTTTTACATTTTACATGTAAGTCCATGACCCATTTTGAGTTAATTTCAGTGGAAGGAGTGAGGCTTAGGGTAAGGTTTGTCTTTTAGCCTGGGGATGTTTGGTTGCCCCAGGACCACTGAGAAGGCCAACCCTCCTCCATGGAACTGCTTTTGCACTTTTGCCAAAAGTCAGTTGGGCATATTTGTGTAGGTCTAGTAGCCACATTTTAATAAGTAAAAAAGAGACATGTAAAATTAATTTTAATAATTACCCAGTATATGCAAAATATTACCATTTTAGCATGCGATCAATATTAAAAGTTGATGAGAGATGTTTAATATTCTCTATCTTTGTACTTAGTCTTGGGGATCCCACGCAAGCTTTAACCCTAGAGCACATCTCAGTTTTAATTCGCCACATTTCAAGTGCTTGATGCCGTGTGTGGCACAGGGCCACTGAGTTGGCCAGCTGTAGTCTCTATTGGTTGGTGTCCTGCTTTTGTTTTGTTTTTGTTTTTATTTTTGTTTTTAATGTTCTCTGGCCGGCCCTCTTCCTTTTTCCTTGATGGCTCTGTGGCTTCTAGGAGGAGGTCTGGAGAGCATTCTGTTGCTCCTGCTTGTTGTGGGGAATGTTCTGTAGCCCTGACCCCTCCCTGGCTTGGAGCAGAGATTCTGAAAGTCACCAGCCAAGTGTGTCACCCAAGGAAGCAAGATTCCAAAGAGATGCATGGTGGAGCCCTTGCATGGGTGGATCTTCTTGAAATCATGCTATTGTCGACTGCTCCCCCCTCAAGGACCATCAGCTCTTTAGAAAGTTGACCTCTTCCCTGCTCGCCGCAACTAGAGAAAGCCCGCGCGCAGCAGCGAAGACCCAACACAGCCAAAAATAAATAAATAAATTTAAAAAAAAAAAAAAAAAAAAAAAAAAAAAAAAAGAAAGTTGACCTCTTTCTATGACAGCTGTCAGGACAGGGAGGAAATAGGTGCATCAACCCTCCTGAAGTGAAAGGAAGGAAGTTCAGCCTCTGGGAGAGGCTGTGCTCCCCAGGGAATTGGCATGCCCACTGCAGGATGGCTGTCGAAGGACAGGAAATGAAACTGTTGTTGGCCTTTCCCCCTCAGCTCACAAAGCACGACAGCCCCTCTGGAGGTACCTGATGCAACCCTCGATGATTTGTTGCAGGGGGTAGTGGGGACGCTCTCTGCGGGCTGTGTTGCTCTGACTGCACAGAGCTCCACTCGGGAGCAGGAAGCTAGAGGCCCTGGGGGCCCTGGCTCTTGCATCAGCAGCTCTGGCAGGGACTCTGCAGGGCCCGGGGCCCACCTGAGCTTCTGAGAGCTCTGAGCGTGAGGTCACAGAGCAGTGACGTGACAGTGCCTCCCAGGTGAGACGGGAGCCCGCGCTCTGCCTTTTGGGACTCCCGCTTGGCTGTTGTAATGTAACCCAATACCTGATGAAATCCTCCCTAAAAGCGAGAGGGGGGTGGCAAATGACCTTTGTCTTTTGATCAGAACGTTCCTGTATCCTCTACTGTTTGCCTTAACGTTCATTCCCAGCAGAATAAACAAGGCATTTTTACTTGGATTTTCCTTTCAATTCAACCAGTGTTCCCTAAATGCCTGTGATGTGCCAGGGAGAAAGGGCTCCTGGTGGCCCCTCCACCATATCCAGAATGTGCTTCCTTGCTTCAGGGAATCTGTTTGGGGAACCTGAGAGTATCGTTTCCCTGACGATCTGACAGCTGAAGCCCAGCCACACTGGTCATTGCAAACCGCCTGCCCTTTGAAAGTCATGGGCTGGAGGAAGCAGGCCTGGACTCTGGTGCCAGCAGGTGGCCTCGAGCAAATTCCCGACCTTCCTTAGCGGCAGGCAGTGACACAGATGGTCCTTAAGTGTGGCCACCCGGGAGCCGAGCCCCTGGTCACCTCCCAGCTCTGCCCAGCCCTGTGCCCTGGCAAGTCTCCATCCTCACTGCCCCGCCTTTTGTCCCACACAGCGGGACAGTGGCCATCCATGCCCACAAGGCCGTCACGGGCAAGGCCCCTAAGTGACCTGGAGGTTCCCAGGAGGAGGCATGGAGACCAGCCTGCAGGCTTAGATGGCACATGCCTCTTCTGTTACATTTTATTTGATGGTTTCCAAGATGGGATGCAGACCCTCTAGAGAAGGGGGGGGCCTTTCCTGAGGAGGGGTTTTGGGGCCCCAAAGGCCTATAGGAAGGAGGTGCCTGCCAGGGTCGAGGTAACATTGGGAGTAAGAAGTCAGAAGTGGAAATGTTCTGGAGGGAGAGAGGGGGGCTGTCTCGTGGGTCACAGAAAGGGAGATTCGCACACATCTGGAAGGGAGAGGGAGGAGACCTGGGACCCAGCAAAGGGGGCGGGGGGTGGGGGTGGATTTGGCCTCTCCCAGGAGCCCCAGGGCTGGCGGTTAGGGCCGGACCCTGTAGATGGTAAAGGCATCAGGATCTGTCTTGCTTCTGTAAATATTTAAACACTGGGAGGATTATTTTTGGTAGCTACGGTCTCTCTGAGCCTGGCAGGCTGCCGGGCTGCCGGGAAGAGTGTCGAGTGACAGCGGGCTCCCTGCACGCTCCCCTGTGCTCCGCGTGCTCACGGTCACAGCAGCCACGATTTAATTGGGGTCACGGTCCCCCCTTTTGGGAGAGGGTGGACAGGCACAGGCCTATAGGCTTTCACCTTCAGGGTGAAACTGACGTGACCAACATGGATGTCAGGTCTCAGAAGTTCCCCTGACGGTAGTTGAAAGTGACAGTGCCTTGAGCTTCCAAACCACGAGCAGGGAAGTGTAGGGCCAGCTGCCCGGCCGGGCACCCCCCAGGGAGGTCGCCACGCTCCACCAGACCCACCTGGGGTGAAAGGACACATTGTGTGCCCCGCAGAGCATGAGGGGCTGCAGAGAGCCGTCTTTGTCGGGTCCACGGGGCTGACGTGCAGAGAAGCCGGCTCTCCGGGCGGGCGTGGACGTGGGGCGCCGAGGGCCACCTGGGCCCGACTCTCTGGGAGTGGCAGCCCGTTTCCTCCAGCCCCAGAATCAGGTCTGTCTGGACACCACGGCCCTGCAGCTTCCCCATGAAAGACGAGGCTGGCAAACACCATCCTTTGAAACTCCATTTTCCTGGAGGTGGCACTTCAGCTGAGGAGGGCTCTCCATGTGCCCAGCAGATGGCAGGCTTCCCCCAGATCAGCCAGGGGTGTCCCCTGCCCGCTGAACCCGCCGCGCCTCCTGACCCCACCCCCACCCGGCCTCCCCAGAGAGGAAGTTCCATCTGCCCTTTGTTGCTCACCTGTCCCCACTCACTTCTCACTGCCCCCTCCCGAGGGGCTCCCTGAGGGTGTGCTGTTGGGAGGCGGACACAAGCTCAGACCCAAGCCAGCCTCCCTTGGCTGTGGAGCTGCCAGACGCTCCTTTCCTGTGTCCTGTCTCTATTTTCAGCCAGCTTCTGTCTCCCCACTGACTTTCTGTCTCCTCTCTGGGGGTCTGATGGGTGGAGTATTGCCAGCATGATGCCCCCCAACCTTGCGCCATCCACGCCTCCCCAGAGATCAGATGGGTCCTAGACAGGCTTGGCCCCTGGCCCCAGAGCGGAGGTGCACGGCTGATGTCAGACCTGGGATGTGAGGAAGCGGTCAGCCAGATATAGTCGCGCACAGGGATGCAGCCTGATTCCTGTCCTTCTCACTGCCCCTGTGGACGTGCTGACCCCTAGGACAGCCCAGCTGAGTCTCAAGGGTGGCCTTGTTTGAGATTTACTGTGCTGGACCCCCTCTTTTTTAAAAAATTATGATTTTTATTCAATATATAAATAATACGTGGTTAATACAGAAATGTTAGATATAAAGGGATGGTGCCCCAAAGAATCGAAAGCAGGGACTCAAACAGATATTTGTACACCCAGGTTCATAGCAACATTACTCACAATAGCCAAAAGGTGGAAGCAACCCAAGTGTCCATCGATGGATGAATGGATAAATAAAGTGTGGACCATCCACACAATAGAATAGTATTCAGCCTTAAAAAGGAAGGAAATTCTGACAGAGGCTACAACGTGGATGAACCTTGAAGGCATTATGCTACGTGAAATCAGCCAGTCACAAAAGGACCAATATTGTATGATTCCACTCATATTAAGTACCTAGAATTGTCAGATTTATAGAGACAGAGAGTAGAAAAGAGGTTACCAGGGGTTGGGGGAGGGTGATAGGGAGTTTCATGGGGACAGAGTTTCAGTTTGGGAAGATGAAGAAGTTCTGGAGATGGATGGTGGTGATGGTTGCACAACAATGTGAATGTACTTAATGCCACTGGACTATACAGTTAAAATGGCTAAAATGGTAAATTTTATGTTATGTGTATTTTGCCACAGTAGAAGAAAGGACAAAGAAGGGAAAAGAAGTTGAGATCATCAGGGTAATTGAGAAACCACCTTGGGTGCACATCTTCCCAACCTTTTGAGAACCAGCTTTTTCAGATTAGCCATAAGCCTGTGTCGATTGTCCCCTGCCCCAACATTGGTCTGGAACTTCAGGCACTGGGCAGTCATGCCCATATGGCCTCGGACTCCTGTCTGGGGGCATCTCTGTGCCAGCTCTGGTGCAGCTATCTAGGCTGGAAGGAGAGGCCGTCAAGGCAAGCCACGGCACCATGGCCAGAGGGCTGACCATGGCCTAGGCTCCCACCACCTGTCTCCTCCTGGTGACCAGGGCCTGAGACTGGTCGCCACACATGCCTCCCTGTAAGAGGGACGTACGCCTGCTCTCAACATGTCTTGTTGAACCGAAATCGAAGGCGGCGGAAAGTCAAATTCAGTTCTAGGCCCTGAAAACTGGTTCTTCTGAGACTCTGGTGGGCGGAGAAACCTGGAGGAAGCTCCCGGAGGCTTGTCAAGGTCAGATCAGGAGATACTGCTATCCCAGCCTTTTCCAGAACTTAGAAAAATAGACTCTCCCCGTTGTCTTCTTGGAATTGGGAAACTGAGCCTGCCCTTCTGGGTGCCTGTCACTGAAGGGAGGGCACCATGGGTCTCCCTAAACAGGACCCCAAGCCCCCAGCCTCCCCACCTCCCGCCCCAGAGGATGGGCGTTGACTCTGGGAATCCTGAAGGGGGCATCAGGGAGGGGCATGCCAGCCACGAGGGTCTCCCTCCCACCCCCCAGGAACCTCTACCAATAGCGTGTGATGAGATTGGCCAGGGCCAGTGTTTATGCCCCTCCTCTTACAGCAGGAGCACTGGTTTTTCTATTAATGAATGTTCTAGAGTCCTCCCAGCCTGCAGCAAAGCAAAAGGCAGCTCGGGTCACAGGCAAAATGAGCGAGGGCTACTGGGGAGGTGGGCCTGGCTTGTGGGACCTGGGCTGGTGAAGCTGGCCTGCTCTCCACTGCCCACCTTCTGTTAGCCTTCTGGGCTCCGAGGTGGCTACTGTCAGAGCCCAAACCCCTCTCCTTCTTGCCCTGGGGCCAAGTAACAGGAGGTGGGGTACCAGTCGGGGTGGGTCCCAGGACCAATGCCGACTGCCCCAGAGGGCACGCCTGCCTTCTCAGAGGGACCCAGACACAAATTCCAGGCCTCCAGAAGCAGCTAATCATGGAGTGACCTTTGAGTTTGGCAGGTGCTCAGCCAAAGATCAGCATGAACTTGCCCCAAATGGCCAGTGTCCCTAATGGCACAGGGCAGGACCTCCAGGCTGCCCTGGGGCCCACCTCTGGGGTCATCGCTCACGGGACAGCCCAGGCGGAGCCTGAGCCCCTGGTGACTCAGCACCCTTCACCTCTGCCAGGACAGGGTCACCCTGCAGACGGTGCCTGCGCAGACTTTCCTGTCTAGCCAGGATGAGAACAGCCCCGCCCACACG
This sequence comes from Balaenoptera musculus, assembly GCF_009873245.2. NCBI lineage: Eukaryota > Metazoa > Chordata > Mammalia > Artiodactyla > Balaenopteridae > Balaenoptera > Balaenoptera musculus. The sequence continues at coordinate 10,827,772 of NC_045804.1, read as the reverse complement.
GGGAGAAGCCTTTAAAACAATTCTGAGCTCTGCACAGGCCCTTAACCCTGGCGAGGGTAGGGGAGAGGCAAAGATACCTGTACTTATTAGGACTTTCTCTGTAGCAGGCAAAAAATCATGTCTTTTTGTCCTCGAGAACACCCAGCGCCACATTTATTTTGGAGGCCCCTCTGTGACTCAAACAAGGCTTAAAGAGGAATGGTCACCTGCTCAAGGCCACACTGATGGAGATGACCGGAAACTGGTTAAAAGGCTTTGGGCGTTTAACCAAGTACAGAGCGGTAGCCCCCAGCTTTGAGAACTCCACTCCGATTGTTTAATGGGCAGAATTCACTCCTTGCTCACAGTACCTCTTCGTCAGGGGAAAGCGGTGCTGCCTGTGGGGGTCTTACTGGTTCCCAACATTTGGGGTGCCCTTGGGGCCACCTCGAGTCCCATCTGTGAGTGGGATTGCAGGTCACTGCTCCCTAGCCATTCACACCATGCTTTTACCCAGAGTTGGCGTTTGTATAATGGATGGCGGAAAATGTCCCCACTCATCCCTATGCTTTTTCCCCCATTTTTAAAGAAACGTCCTTTGGGGAAAACTTTTTCTCTCTTAATTGATTGAAAGACTTTTCCTTGGTAGAACTGAGGATACTGGGTCCCCAGAAAGGGCCCGGGGTTGGGGGCAGGCATAGGGTGGGATGTGGTACACCATCCAGCCTGGCAGAAGTGGGAGGCATGGCTATGCCTGGGCTTTTCCACGGGGCTGGCCAGGGCACACTTCACTGTGATTGGCAGAACTGAGCTTTGATTCTGTGAGGCTTTAACTGACAAAACAAGCAGGGACCACTGAGTTTTGCTTTGTGGCTGATTAACGATTAAAGGGACTAACATTCCATGCATAAAACCTTCCAGAAAAACACCCTTCACCCCTAAAGTGAATGGTTTGGGGTTTGTCCTCTTTGCAGTGGAATGGGTGTGTTGAGTTGCTGGTGTGTGCTGATGGAATTCTCGGTTCGGAACACGGAGGAGCAGCCGTGTCTGGTCGAGCAAGGAGCAGGCAAGCTGTGTGTGTCTGACTTTCCACCACCATCTAATGATTGGGCAGATCCAGGGAACCCCATCGGGTGGTGCCCACCACGCCCCTTGGTAGCTGACGGTGTAGGGTTTGGACTTAACACACAGCTCTCTGTAGTTGACAAAGGAAAACTATTTCCAGTTTGGGCAAACTGGCCACAGCCGTTGCTGAAGCTGGGGGAGAGGCCCGCCGACTTGGTGTGACTTCTCGGATGGTAGTGTTTTGTTTTGTGACTTTGGAAAGAACATGAAAGACTAGGCAGACGTCTACTTGCCAAGGAGCCCAGGGCTGGTGGCCAGGCCAGCACCTCCCTGGTAGGTGTCAGGGAAAACGTTCAAAGTAAATAAATACAGTGATTTCTGGGAGTGCATAATACCTTTCCCCTCTCTTTCCTAATCCCAGCGCCTGGGGCTGGAACCCCACAGGGGAAGTTCTTGTCCTTTCATAACTGAAGGTTGGCCTGGGCCTGGACGGGAATGGGGATCCTGGCTTAAAACACATGTCCACACTCACATACACATGTGTACACAGACATACGACATATATGCGCACGCACACATGCACATACACCAGACATGCACACACCCCACACACATACACATATACAGTTTCAGGGAGAAGAACTTGAGGGTATTTTGTTTGAGTCAGAAGAAAATATTCAATATCCTCTATTCTCCTCTACATGTTTAGTTTTTCCTTTGCTGTTTTTAAGAAAATCACTTTCAGAATTGCTAGGCTAGTTTTTCCAAGTTTAAGATACAGTCAGCCCTTTGCATCCGCAGGTTCGGCATCTGCTGATCAACCAACCTCAGATTGAAAATACTTGAGAAAAAAATTTTCCAGAAAGTCCCAAAAAGCAGAACTTGAATTTGCCACCTACCAGCAACTATTTACCTGGCATGGACATGGGATTTACAACTATGTACATAGCATTGCCACTGCATTAGGTATTATAAGTCATCTAGAGATGGTTTAAAGTTTACGGGAGGATACATCCCCAGTGTTCACGGCAGCACTATTTATAATAGCCAAGACATGGAAGCAACCTAAGTGTCCATCTACAGATGAATGGATAAAGAAGATGTGGTATATATATACACAATGGAATATTACTCAGCCGTAAAAAAGAATGAAAAATGCCATTAGCAGCAACAAGGATGGACCTAGAGATTATCATAGTAAGTGAAGTAAGTCATATAGAGAAAGACAAATATCATATGATATCACTTATATGTGGAATCTAAAAAAATGGTACAAATGAATTTATCTACAAAACAGAAATAGACTCACAGACATAGAAAACAAACTTATGGTTACCAAAGGGGAAAGGAGGGGAGGGATAAATTAGGAGTTTGAGATTAACAGATATATACTACTATATATAAAACAGATAAACAACAAGGACCTACTGTATAGCACCGGGAACTATATTCAATATCTTGTAATAACCTATAGTGGAAAAAGAATATATTTATATATATGTGTATATATACGTGTATATATATATAAAACAATCACTTTCCTGTACACCTGAAACTAACACAACATTGTTAATCAACTATACTTCAATATAAATAAATAAATAATGTATCCAGGAGGATATGAGTCGGTTATATGCAAATACTATGCCATTTTATATGAGACTTGAGCATCCTCAGATTTTGGTATCTACAGGGGTCCTGGAGCCAATCCACCACGGGCATGAGGAAGGACTGAATAGCCTCTAGATCTCATACGGACATAACATCCAAGACCCTCAGAGGGTTCCAAGCCTGTGGGCCTCCAAACACGTGTGTTTGCCCCGTATTAAAAGCTCCACAAAGGAAAATTCCTTGCCTGCCTCTAAGCCAGCCGCTGTTGCAAGAGCCCCCAAGCCCCTCTGAACCCAAATCTGCTTATTCCTACATAATGTCCTTTCCCCTGAGAACCAGCTTGCAGCAGTGCCCAGAGTTCTCCCGGTGGAGTGAGGCCACAGTCACAAAACTGGGGGGAAATACTTCCCAGGGGCACCCCCTAACCCCAGCCTCCACGCTTGGAGAGAGTGGTGGTTCCTGGTCACCGGGCACATGCCTGCACTTGTTTGTTCTGTTTTTAAAATAACCATCCTTAAAGAAATGCTTGCTCCTCACCACGCCCAGACCAAGATGTTCTGGACAATTCCCTCTCTTGGTTGGGTGGGGCCACAGCCTGGAAGACGCTTCCTGCGAGCCTGCTCCCGGCTGGAGGCCCGATTCTGCCCTGGGCAATGATACAGCCCCGCCACCATTCCCAGTCCTGACCTTCTGTTGCCCACGGTGGAGGTGCCTGGGCTCCACCTTGCATCCGAGGGCCTCTGTGTAAACAAAATACCCCAGATGACTTTGCTCCAAGGCCACTGCAGGAAGGGAGCCTGGGAAACACAGTAGCAGAACCCAGAGGGCAAAGGGACAGCTGACCTCAAGTCCAGCTCCTCTCAGCGGTCATGGCAAAGGCAGCCCAGGGCCTGCCTGGACAGCCCCCAACCCAATCCCGCCCAGCCTGCCCAGGAAGGGCCTCGGACACCAGTCTGGCTGCAGGCTTCTCACTCAACCAAACCTACCCGTTGACCTAACAGGGGTGACATGTCCCACGGAGGATGCAGGATACAGGGCTCAGCCACAGCCTCCTGAAGGGTCAGGTTTGCCGAGCTCTTCCTGGTGAATGGGAAACCCAACTGGGATGTTGCTTTCCAAGGTTAAACCCACTCACTCGCTGCAGCGGCCCCGTCCTTCTGTAAGACACAAGGAATGGTGCCTTGTGGGCACGCAGGCCCCACGCATCCTTCAACGCAGGAGTTGCTGCCCTGAGTCCGTGCTTTCTCAGGTGGCAGGGGCAGACTTTGTCCTCTCCTTTGTCCTCTGATGCAGATCTCGGGGTGAGGATGTCCTGCAGGCAGGGGCTCTGGAAAATGTCCTGGGGGCTATGGAGCCACGTGGTTGTGTTGAGGATTTGGGGCCGAGGGGCCTGCTCTTAAGCTCTGATTCGAAACTGTGCATTTGTGACAATCAAAAACATCCGCTTGGGCTTCCCTGGTGGCACAGTGGTTGAGAATCTGCCTGCCAATGCAGGGGACACGGGTTTGAGCCCTGGTCTGGGAAGATCCCACATGCCACGGAGCAACTGGGCCTGTGAGCCACAACTACTGAGCCTGCGCGTCTGGAGCCTGTGCTCTGCAACAAGAGAGGCCGTGATAGTGAGAGGCCCGTGCACCGCGATGAAGAGTGGCCCCTGCTCGCCGCAACTAGAGAAAGCCCTCGCACAGAAACAAAGACCCAACTCAGCCAAAAATAAATAAATAAATAAATAAATTTAAAAAAACAAAACAAAACAAAAAAAAAAACATCCGCTTGGGCTGGACATCTGTCTGGGAGGATGATCAGAGATCTTGCGCTCAAGAAGTGAATGCATTCTTGCAATGTGGAGCTTATGCCCAGCGTGCCCTAGAAGTACAAGGTCTGAGACCAGTGTGCAAAGCTAGTGATGGCTTTGGGCCCATAGTGGGTGGATGCGAACCCAACAGCACCTTTGCTGCCTCTGCACCCCGCCCCCTGCATTGGGACCGTGCAGGAATTGGCACTGCAGTGATTTATGCAAGTGCTAATCAAAAGCTTTTATTTTCTGATTATCTCTCCATTTGATGGATGTCAGATGCCAGTGCAGTCAAAATATAAACAGATTCCAGTCGGAACATTTCAAAGAAGAAACTAGCCGTTCCAGAGAGCAGAGGACAGCGCCCCTTATGCCGCCTGGCAAAGAGTTTCATTGGGGAAAATTATTTTTCATCACCTTTTTGCTTTCTATTTAAATTAAGCTTCACCAAGCAAGTTTGGCAGCAACGGAGGGCTCCTAATTTGGTCCCCCTTGACCTCCGCTGCCTTGATTGGCAGTTTGTTGCCGGGCAGGAAGTTGTGCCCGCGAGGTAGGAGCAGCAGAACAAATGCCCTAGGACAGCTCTGCGTCCCCCAAGGACCCCAGCGGAGCGGGGAGAGCACGCAATTAGAGAGGTCTTCACACAGAAAGTTAATTAGCTACTAAATAGCATTTAGCACAGTTTACGATGGGAAATGCATGTCTGAAAAGCAAATGGAGACCAGTGAATAATGGCGGCCACAAGATGGGTGGGGGGGACGGTGCTGGCCGCTGGCACTTCACCCCTCGAGCCTGACTCAACGCCAGGGTCTCAGGACACGGGGCCTGCGTTCCCTCGAGGGTGGAGGGAAGGAACCCGAGATGGTCCAGTCCACGTGCCCAGGAGCTGTCCCCTCTGAGAATGAGGGCCAGGCACCCCAGGACCAGGCAGGGCAGGATGTCCCCCAAGACTCCGCCTGCCCTTGGAGTGGCTGTCCTGCCTCCCACGTGCTGTCCAGCTTCCCAGTCATAGAAATTAGTTCAATATGCCTTCAGTTCCTGGGAACCGTATGTGTGCTGGGTTGAAGGGTGTCCCCCCAAGTTCATGTCTCCCCAGAAGCTCAGAGCAGAACCGTCTTGGGAAGGGTCTTTGCAGATAGAATTAAGGCAAGGATCAAAACGAGATCATACTGGATTAGGGTGGGCCCTACATCCAGTAAGTGTCCTTATAAAAGACAGAAAAGGACACCCAGACATGGGGCGGAGCCCGTGTGACGCAGAGGCAGAGATCGAAGTGATGCAGCTGCAAATCTAGGAACCGGGAGGGTTGCCGGAGCTGCCAGAAGCTGGGAGAGGCAGGAAGGACTCTGTCCTGGAGCCTTCAGAGGGAGCACGGCCCTATGGACACCTTGATTTTGGACTTCTGGCCTCCAGGACTGTGAGAGAAGAGATTCTGTTGTTTTAAGGCACCGGTTCATGATGATTTGTTAAGGCAGCCCTGGGAAACGAATAGTGTAGGGGCCACACTAGAGCCCCACCTCGGTCCGTGGGAAGCCCGGCATGGGTGCTGGTGTCTGAAGCCAGAGATGGGTTGGTGGCCAGGAGAAAACCAGGGGCCCCAGAAGGGCGGGGGAGGTGTCAGGGCCACCGTTGTGTTCTGTTACATCCCAGTATTGACTCTCATATGCTCGTTTGACCTACTTGATTTATTTGCCTGCTGAAACCGTGGGTTGATTGCTTGCAGCAATTTTTTTGCTTTTGCTTTTTGTTTGTTTGTTTGTTTTTGCCTTTGATGTTTTTAATGATTTGGAGGGTTTTTTTCTTTTTTAATTATAAAAGTAATACCTGCTTACTAAAGAAATTTTGGAAAATAGGAAAAAGATAAAACAAGGGAGTGAAATCCTACCTGCGACCAACACAGCCATTGTCAGCATTTTGGTGTATTTCCTCTGGCCTTGTGATTGTTTTTATTTTTTTGTTTCTGACGCCTAAGTTATTTTACAGAGTTGCAGACATGCTGTTTGTAAAATTTGGTTTCGTGGTTTTTAAAATAATAATTAAAAATTTTTTTATATTGAATACACGCAAAAAACATATATATAACATGTAAACAATGCAGCATAATAATAAAATGCTCCCCCATTACCCGTCGCACAGCTACACGACCGAACTGACCCAGCCACTGCAGCCGCTTCCTCCCCTGGAATCCAGACTCTAGAAGGATTCACTTTCTGGAATGACGTGGGCATCATTTCCTCCCTCTTTTAAGGCAGGTTGTCCACATCTGTATACCTTTCCCACCAACACATGTTTAGTTCTGTCTGATTTTGAGAATTAGTAAAACGTCAGCATCCTTTGCGACCTTCTGTGACCCAGGTCTGTGTCTAAGATCACGCTGTTCATTTCTTGTGACTGCCGTGAGGTACCCCAAGCTGTAACTATTCCCTAGTTTGTCCATCCATATTGCTGGCAATCACCATTTGGTGTGTATTCGGGGATTTTCTCTATGACAATTCTTGCGCCCATCTTTGGTGCAGGGAGAGAATCCCTCTGGGAATCCCTCTGGGATGTGTGTGCTCAGCTTCACAAGATGCACCCGTGTTTTACACCAGCAATGGGCTGGCTTACACTTGCCCCCACCAGGATTGTGTGAGTTCGGTCCTGCTATTTTCAGTTCATGTCCTATTGTAAATTCTTCCCATGTCTTCTTAATGGCCATCATTTTTAATGCCTACTTAATATCCTATTGGGTAGATATATGACATTTCACTTGACCATGCACCTTTCATGGACATTGAGTTGTTTCCAATTTTCTGCTCATTCTATGAGAAACCTGCCTAGGCTTGGTGCTGGTACACAAATAGGATTATTCCTCCAGTGGGTTCCCAGAAACAGAATCAAAGAGGGGAACGTTTTCAATTCTTGAAACATGTTGCCAATTATTGCTTTAAAAGCTTGAGCCTTGGTTGTGGAGAAATTCACAGATGTGCACAAAGGTGTAAATATTTGGGTACACACACGTACACACAGAGGTTCCACATATACACGTGTGCAAAGGTCTGATGTGTAATTTTGTGCACGCACAAAGGTTTAATGCATACACACGCACACACACTGAAGTTCAGTGTGATATTGTTTATTTTACAAAAAAATAAAAACAGGAACCATCCCCCAAATTTTTGTCTATAGGGAATGTTAAAATAAATACACAGAACCTGAAGCAGCCCTTAAAAAGAGGTGCGGCCGATCCGACGTACTGACAGGACAAAGGCCATGAATATGGTAACTGAGAAAGAGCCAGCTGTAATAGTATTGACAGCATGATCCTATTTCTGCTTTAACGCGTGTGCCTGTGTGTGCACGTGTGTGTGTGCACACGTAGAACAGCCGCACTGTTACCTGGAGTTACGATGGAGGGGTGGGATTGAGTCTGGGCTGAGGCTGGTGAAGGAACAAGAGACTTTACAGTTTTGCTTTACACGCCTCCGAGTGTCTGAATTTGTAACAAGCACATTCCTTTTCCTATGAAAGAAGGGCTCATGGAGAGGGTGGAGATTGGACTGTTCACCCCGCCTGGGGCAGGAGGAGGGGCCGGCTTCATGGTACACCTCCCAAAATTGGCTTCCACCCCTTTGGAGATAAATCATTGCTGATCCAAGGGCTAAAAACCATGCTCATTTGCCTTTCTTTATGAGTGAGGATTTTGAATATATTTCTGTATGTTTATTCATGTTGTTTCTTCTTTTGTGAAGTATGTGTAATTGGCCCATTTATCTCCTGGGGTCTTTGATTTTTATAGAAGAGTGCATCAAAGAGATAAAGCCCTCATCTGAGGGTCTCCCAAAGCCTCATGCCAGTACCACCATTTAGGGATTATTTACATGGAGACCAGGAGGCAGGGAGATACACCATCTCCCTCGGATCCGCCACCCGTGATGTTCGGTGTCCCTTGTACCCTGTTAACCAACTCCAAGGACAGACAGTTGCTTGGCAGTCGAGACCGACAGCGAGCTTCGCGGTTCGGCTGAGTCAGGCCGCTGGAGGATGGCTGTGCCACCCTGGGAAGCAGAGCTTCCTAAGCCCATCCTCCCCAGGTTGATGAACAGCCATTTTGCTCTAAGAAGATTCTGTCAGCCAGCGTCCCAATCCTGGTTTGCCTTAAATGCCCTGAGCCAAGCAAACCATGGCTCGGTGCCAAAGGATGATGTTGGTCAACGTGAAACCAGGCCCAGGGGACAAAGAAACAAGAATGGTGTATAAGGGGTGTCATAGAGGAGGGAGGAAGAGGATCCAAAGCAAGTTCTGTTTCAACATCACTCATGGGATGTGGTGCTATATACAGAATTCAGGTTTGTGGGGTCAACCATGTGGATGGAATTTAAGTGAACGTAAATGAATAGCCGGCACCCCATCCAAGAATGCAAGCGATTTTTTATTTATTGTCATTATTATTTGCGGTTTGGGGTTAGGAGTGGTAGAGAATGGCAACCAACATCCCCTCCAGGGCCCCCCAGCACCCAGGGCCCAGTTGCTGACCCCTACCCTCAATACCAGCAGCTCCGAGTCACTCATGGCTCCCCTTCCAGCCTGCAGGGACTGAGGGCGCCGGGCCGTGCATAGGAGGGCATGACAGGGCTGTCCCTGGGCCATCACTCTGAGTGTCCCAGATGGCATGTTGGGGAGAGCCTGTCAGGACTGGCTGTCTCTGCTACTGGGGCTCCTGAATGGTCCACGGGAACCCAGACTGGCTGAAAGTGGGAAGGAGCCACATGGAGGGTACAAAGCCCAAAGCTCAGAATCCAGAAGGTTCTGGCTCCCAGCTCTGCCCTCCCTCCCACCAGCTGTGCTTCTCAGCTCGTCCCTCAGTGTTTCTTGTTAGGAAAATGAAACGATTGGCCTCCTGACCTTTGAGGTGCTTCTGTGACCACATGCTCTTTCTCTGGACAGACCTTGCTTACCCTGACCCATGACGCAGCCCTGCAACCCCCCACTGCCCTTCCCCCAGAAGCCTCTTTCGGGAGGGACGGTCCAGCCCGACAGGTGGAGCCCACTGATTCACGGGATGCCAAGCAGACCTTGCCGTGAAGCTGAGAGAGAAGGCGAACTTGGGCTGAAAGCCTGAAAAAGAGTTCATGAAATTTAATCAGATGCCTAAGGGGAACACCTAAATTTAGTCAACTTATTATTAGTATTCATTCCATTTTTAAATTGCCTAGGGGAACGTCACCGAAAAAGTTGGGAAACCACCAGCTTGGGTGATGATAATTCTGTTCTGCAGACCTGGGGGACCTGCCAGGGGACTGCAGGGGTCCTGACCTACCGCACAGCCACCACACCCAGCACCCACACTGTGAGCCACTTTTCTGGGTGCAGGGGTGCATGACCCAGAGGCTCTGGGCGGAGTGGGTGCCCACAGTGGGGTCAGGCAAGCCTTCCTGTATTTGGTCATAACAGACGCATACGGACTCACATCGACCTAGGCCTCATCCGCCCTAGGCTCTGGCCAATGGAGCCCCCCTGCCCACCGATAGCAAGGCCCCTGGTCAGCGAACCCCTAGGTCCCCAAGAGTCTGCTTCTTGTTACTGAGTCTCTGGCCTCCACCTCTGCTGGTCCTGTAGTCTAGGGCGGGCTTTTTGGAGGAGGAGCAGAGTCCCTTCCCACTCTAGGAAGGCGCGAGTGACTTGGGGCCCAACAGACGGTAGGTGACTTTTCGGGGCTGATGGCTGATTTCAGGAATTTTTGCAGAAAAATCATGCAAGATTAACATGGTGCCTTTTTAAAATTTAAAAAAAAGTTTTAATTGACATATAGTTGATTTATAAGATTGTGTTAGTTTCAGGTATACAGCATAGTGATTTGGTATTTTTGCAGATTATACTCCATTATAGATTATTACAAGATAATGGGTATAATTCCCTGTGCTATACAATATATCCTTGTTGCTTATCTATTTTATGTATAGTAGTTTGTATATGTTAATCCCATACCCCTTTTTTGTCCCTTCCCCTTTCCCTTTTCCCTTTGGTAACCACAAGTTTGTTTTCCATATCTGTGAGTCTGTTTCTGTTTTGCATATACATTCATTTGCATTATTTTTTAGGTTCCACATATAAGTGATAACATACAGTATTTGTCTTTCTCTGACTTATTTGACTAGGCATAATATTCTCTAGGTCCATCCACGTAGCTGCAAATGGCAGAATTTCATTTTTATAGCTGAGTAATATTCCACTGTATATATATACCACATCTTCTTAATCCAGTCGTCTGTTGATGGGCACTTGGATTGCTTCCATGTCTTGGCTATTGTAAATAGTGCTGCTATGAACATTAGGGTGCATGTATCTTTTCAAATTATAGTTTTGTCTGGATATATGCCCAGGAGTGGGATTGCTGGATCATATGGTAATTCTATTTTTAGTTTTTTAAGTTACCTCTGTGCTGTTTTCCATAGTGGCTGCGCCAATTTACAAGGTGCCTTTTTATGGCACTAAATTAGCTGACCTGCGAGGTTCTTTCTACCCCCAGCCAGCACTTAGATTACAACTGAATGTTGGTCTCACAGAAAGGACACAGGAACATTTTCACACCTGGGTGTTTGTGACAACCTGTGTTCCCTCTCCTGTCCTCCCTGCCCTCCCCCGTCTTCCTCGAATATCACCTTGTTGGTTTGGGCTGGTGTAGTAGCTTCATTTTGAAAGGGTCACGTGACTGGCCGTGGACTAGGCTGGGCCTGATGCTGGGGACACCCCCACCTGTGAGTGTGCGTTCTTTGCTTGTCTCTGCAGCTCAGGGTGTTGCCTGAGTGGCCCTCATGGGCCTTGCCTTGGTCAGGGTCTGGCTCTTGCCAGAACTTGTGTCACTCATAGTTTTCTCGGTCCTACAAAACTTCCAAGGTGCAACCATGAATGGGCTGAGCACATGCGGCTAATAAGAGCACTTTGGTTTAGAAATATCTTATTTTCTTACCCATATTAAGTTCCTGTAAAATCTGGAGGAAATGTGTGACTCTGCTTTTCATTCCTTTTGTGTTTAGAAAGCTCTCGCTGCTGTTGTCTTCTCAGTGAAGTCTGTCTCAAGGATGGAGTCAGCCGGGAATGAAGCAGAACAATTGCTTCTCAGAAGCCTAGCTCAGGAGCAGCTAGGAGTGGTCTCTAGGCTGCTTGGGCTATTAATTATTTTGCTTTATTTATTAGATGTACCCAGCATCCCTTAGCCTCCAAGCATATTTGCAAATGCCTTAAGGGAAAAAGAAAAACAAATGATTCCTGCCATCAGAGTCTCCAGCCCATAATGAATGATACCATATAATAAAGTTAAGTGGGAAAAGACCCACACAGCATCCCATGTACATCCTGAGTCTACCTGTGTAACAATCATACATGCATATGATACATGGATGCTCAGAAACCCACGAAAGCAGTCGGGTTGGTTAAGTGAAATTTTTCTTAATTTTACTTAGAAATCTGACAATGTCATTCTATATGACTCAGAAAAAAATTAAAATAAAAACAGCACCCTGAGGACTAGTGCGTTTTCCCCTCCTCTCTGTCAGCACCACTCCCCCCGGCTGCCAAAGGAAGAGAGGCATAGCCTGGTTATCTTTTCCCAAATTGTGTTGGTAATAAACCTGAATAACGTGCCTGCTCTCCTCCTCCCCGTGATTTACACCTTTCATAATTAGCCCTGTGCGGCATCAGGGACTCCCAGCAGAGTTAATCGCCAGAGCTGAGCCGCTGCCCTCCCAGCTCCCAGCAGAGCCGAGCTCTCGGCGCCAAGAGCTGTGATTTAAGCCAGGCGCCGCCCGTCCATCCTGCGGCTCTCAAGTCCCTCTGGACGGGAAAGCCAAGTTGGTCTCAGGTGTGGCTGATGACACCCTGAGCTCAGCCACGGCAGGTTCTGGGGGCTGGAATAACAGGATGCAGGGACTCTGATAACTTCCCATTTCCACTTGTGTCAGAAATGACCCCTTGAGCCCAGTAGAACCGGGTTCCCTTGGTGATCTTCAGCACCAAGGCCTCTGAAAAGCTTGGGAAGGGAAGTCGCCACAATCGCTAAGGTTTAGAGCTCTGGCCAGCTGTTCCGGAAATGACATTGATTGACTGTCTTCTGGGTGCACAGGGGGGCTGAGGTCTGCCAGCAAACCCCAGAGCAGGGCCCCACGGCCTCCATGGTCAGCGGAAACCGGGCAGAGTCGAGCCCAGGGGGTAGATTCAGCCGCCACTATGTGTGTGTGCTCGTGTGTTTGTGTGACGTGTGTGATGTTAATTATGGCAGACGTGCCTATAGTTTTGCTTGCAACAGTCAGCTTAGTATGCATTTTACAAACTGCCAGAATTTGAGAGCCTAACAGGGTCTCAGAGATCAGAATCCAGCCACTGTCACCTCCATTTTACAGATCTAAAAATTAAGATAAGGAAAGTGAAACTTCCTTTGTCATCCATCCGCACCCTCCTCTTCCATGCCAGGTCCCTGTGGGGCAAAGGTTACAAAGACGGCTAAGACACCATCCCTGCTGGGAAGAATGACACGTCAGGGGTGGCACAGAGGCCGGGGAAGGGCTCACAGCTGGGGGGATGAGGGGTCAGGGAAGGTGGGCTCCCTGTCAGTGATGGAGGGCAGCTGCCCCACACCCACCCTTCCTGCCCCATCCTCTCCTCCTGGTTAACAGAGTCCTGGTGAGTCCCCCAGGGTCAGGGTCCAGGGAACACAGACGGGACAATCTCTCCCTGCAGTCCTCACTCACGGAGGGCTCGGCCAGACTCCAGAGGACGAGGAGCAGAGAGCTGCAGGGGACATTAGGGTGCAGGGGAGGGGTGCAAAAGCCAGGGACTCAGGTATGGGACTGGGGTTGGGAACAGCAAGCACTCTGGAGCCTGAATTTGCAAGGAGGAGATAGTGCTGACTGGGGTGTTGGAAGGCAAAGGACATCCCACTCCGGACTGACCTCCCAACAGCCACGGACAGCTGGCAGGACGGCAAAGCTGCACCTGACAAGCAGGCAGTTAGAACAGCTGTGTCCACTCGCTGTTACCTCAGTCCCTCAGCCCTGTCCCTGTGCTTCCCCCCTCCCATCTCCCCATTTTACAGCTGAGAAGGCCAGAGCCCAGCAGAGGTAGGTAACTGACCTAAGGCTAGATAAGGGGCCAAGCCAGGATTGGTCCCAAGTCTTCCAGGCTCCACGCTGTGCAAAGGGAGGATTTCCCATCCGGTTTGTCTTTGGCAGGAAGGATGTAGGCACACCCCAAACATGCCTGATGGCCTGACGTGGCCGTTCATGTTTCAGTATTTAAACACACACGTGTGTGCGTGCTGCCGTGACGTGTCCTCCAGTATCCTTTTCTCTTTAGAACTCTTCTTCCTGTATTTTTAGTTGGCTGCTTGTCAGTCAAACAACATTTGGAAGCCCTATGTGAGAAAAGCCGTAAAATTGGTACATGATAGAGGATAAAGAGATGCTTTCCCCTGCTGTACAAGAGATAATTTAGTGTAGTGGTCAGGACACAGCGTGGCCTTGAGCAATGACTGGGCCTCTCTGGGTCTCAGTTGTCACATCTGAAAAGTGGGCGTGCTAGTAGAGATGCGGTGGGGATGCCGTATAAACCTTTAGGACTTAAACTGCTCTGTATGTGTTGGTTCTTATTTTATCCTGTCCTTTCGGCTTTGTCTGGGCAAGGTACAGTTAGTGAGGTCAAGATCACAGGTTGACCTGTGTGTAGACTAGTTAGTTTTGCAGGAACAAAACAGAACTCAGAAATGCCCAGCGTTGTGAGGCCGGCATCTTGTACTGGCCTGCATGATGTCCACGCCCTGGCTGGCCTCCTGGCCTAGGAATGGGTGGAGGCTGTGGGAGTGCAGGATGTTGGCCCTCGTGACCAAGCCAGCCGCCCCCAAGGCCACTGTTGCCCTGATGCTTAGCCAGAGGCTTAACCAGGTCTCTGCAGAGCCCCGTCCAATCCAAAGTGGCTTTGAAACAGCCCCTCCCTCTCCAGGTCCAAAGTGGCACTCGAGCTCCACATGCACGGGCAGAGGCAGGCTTCACCAGAAACTGCATCTGTGCTGAGGGCTTCGGGGACAGAGTTCCTGGGCCGCCAGCGGCAAGCTGGGGTGGTTGGGGGCCTGAAGCTATGAACGGTTGGTGACACGCAAACCGGGTTGGTGGCAGACTGGGGTAAAAGTGATCTTTGTCTTCCCCAGTCAGGGTGGACCTGTTGTGGCCATGGCTCTCTGAATACCCCCGCCTATGTCATTGATCCTTTAAAATCAGGAGCCTGGGGCTCCCAGAACATCCTGGTTGCCCAGGCTTCCTTCTTTTAAGCAATCTTTTTGTGTAACGATCAAGGAATCTTCACAAGGGCTTGTAGAGCAGCTGACTGGTTCAGGGCAGCCCTTTAAGTAGGTTCCATAGGAGGCGAGAGTTCTGAGAAAACCTCACAGCCAGCGGGGCCAAGTGTGTGACTCTGCCAGGAGGGCGCGGCGGCAATGCCAGCTGGCCGAGCACTCCCACCGGGTGGATTACACAAGATCCAGTTGTTTGTTCTTCCTTGAACCCCTCAGGTGGATTTCTTGACATAGACTTTACCAAGCGGGAAGACAAAAAACAAAACAAAAAACGTGCTTCCCTGAAACCCAAAGCCCTGCTGGCGGGAGGGAATGCTGCCCTGACTAGGGGGCCTTTCTGGGTCCTTTTTCTTTTTTTAACCAATGTTGGTTTCTTGTTTTAATTTTTATTTATTTATTTATTAGTCTATTTATTTATTTATTTATTTCTGGCCGCTCTGCGCGGCTTGCGGGATCTCAGTTCCCTGATCAGGGATTGAACCAGGACCACGGAAGTGAAAGCCCGGAATCCTAACCACTAGGCCACCAGGGAACTCCCACTGGGTCTTTGCGGGCCTTGCTTTCTCTCAGGGTCCCCTGAGGACAGAGCACTTCACGTCGTGAAGCAGTGGAACAGCCCAGCTTCTCCCAGGGTTCACTTTTTTTTTTTTTTAATTTTTATTGGCATACAGTTGCTTTACAATGTTGTGTTAGTTTCTTCTGTACAGCAAAGTGAATCGGCTCTATGTATACATATATGCCCTCTTTTTTGGATTTCCTTCCCGTTTAGGTCACCGCAGAGCACTGAGTAGAGTTCCCCGTGCTTTGCAGTAGGTTCTCATTAGTTATCTATTTTATACGTAGTATCAATAGTGTATATATGTCAATCCCCATCTCCCAGTTCATCCCACCCCCCCTCCCAGGGGTCACTTTAACGTAGAAGAAGTGGCTGTGGGACAGCCTGCCAGGTACAGTGCAGAGGTCACCACCAACAACCAGGCCAGAGATGGAGGCAGGATAGGAATTTGACAGGGAGATGCCACACACAGTCACTTTGGAAGCAAGATGGCCAGCCTTCTACCCACTCTTTCAATGTTCTTGGACTTATTCCACAGACTCTTCAAAGTGCTCAAGATAACGCAGCTCCGTGGCAGGCCTTCCTTCCTTCCCACCTGTTGGTCTGTGTAGCCTTTGCATGGGTCAGGGACTGGCCAGTCCTACAGCTGATCTGGCATGGGCGTCCTGCCTGAGTGAGCCAGGAAGAGACAGGAAAGATGAGAAAATATATTTTGGAGTGGAGGAAACTGAGAAATTCTAAATCAGTAACCCAATGAGGTTTTTTAGTATTATTATTGGGATGAAATACAGTTTACCATCTCATTCATTTTTAAGTGTACAGTTTGTAATGTTAAGTACATTCACACTGTTGTGCAACCGTCACCACCACCCATCTCTAGAACTCTTTCATCTTGTAAAACTGAAGCTCTATTCATTAAACTCTAACTCCCCACGCCCTCTCCCCCAGCATCCCGTAATCTGCTCTCTGTCTCTATGAATTTCGCTATTCCAGGCGCCTCGTGTAAGTGAAATCCTACAGTATGTGTCATTTTGTGGCTGGCTTACCTCACTGAGCAGAATGTCTTCCAAGTTCATCCGTATTGTAGCCTGTGTCAGGATTTCTTTCCTTTTTCAGATGGAATACTATTCCATTGTATGTATAGACCACATTTTGTTTATCCATTCATCTGTCGATGGACACTTATTTTGTTTCCACGTATTTTAGAGAAATGGCTATTGTGAATAATGCTGTTTGAACATTGGGTTTACAAATATCTGTTTGAGTCCCTGCCTTCAATTCTTTGGGACAAACCTGATTAAAAAAAATCGATGCCAGGGCCCTTCTGAGAATGACTCCAGCCAGCCCTTCTGGCTTCCTTATCATTCCTTCCGCACATGCCCTGCGCCTGCCCAGGCTCTTCCTTCCACCCAGAGACACTACAGGACCAGCTCCTGTGCCCCTCCTCTGGGACGGAGCCTTTCCAGGGACCACACCCCCTGCCCTGGGTGATGCTTTTCTCTGACACCTCCCACCCGCTTTGTGCTTCAGTGACAGCAGCACCTGGTCCATGTGCTGTCATCAATCCACTTACCCATGATCTTCAGCTTAGCTTTCCTATGAGATCCCCATCCTCTGGTGGGCAGGGAACCGGCTTCCTCAAGTCTTCCTTGAATGAAGTCAAGTGTTATAGAGAAGAGTGATTGATTCAATTTAATGAGTCCAACTGAATAAAAGTTTAGACTGTTCTATTTTAATTGTGCCTCAGCCATTACTCTAAAATGGTTTCTACAAGCTACCTTCAAATGCATGAACACATGAAGCAAGGCTTGGGAGAAGAGTCACCAAGCTGCTGACGAGGATGGCTTCTTGGGGGGCACACTGGACAGAGTGGGGAGGTGTCAGGAGGGGCGCTTCCACTGCTGATTTTGCACACTTTGGTATATTTTGAATTTGTTAACCACAAAAATGAATTTATTTATTACTTGCAAAAGTTAAGCAATAAAAAATGCAAGGAGTATACTCCAATGTAAAATTATTTACAATATGAGATCATTTCCATTCCTTCACTAGGAGGAAAGTTAAACTCAACAATGTAAGAGCAAAATGAATTTCTGTTCCCAGGGCGGTGCCATTTCCCCTGTAGGACATACCTAGTGATGGGTGCCTTTTTCCAGCATGTGTTGCTTATTTGACCTGTTAATGCTCTCTGCGCTCTTTGCTTTACTTGTTCTTCTCCCCACCTCAGGCCTCACCCAGGCTTCCTGAGACCACCCTCAAGAGTGTCTGCTCCCAGCCCCTTGGCCTCCTGCCTCTGTGCCCATGTCCCCATGACATAGTCACTCCCTTATGTGTCTGCTCCTCGTTCTCCACCAGAATGAAAGTCCACATGTCTGGGGACGGTATCCAGCTGTCCCCAGAACAGGGAGGCACTGAGAATTTTGTGTTGAATAAACAAGTATTGACTGAGGTCATGCTTTGTGCCTTTGCCAGGAGATATGCAGGCTGAATCAGACAGGGGAGTGTGGGGACACAGTGACTTCTTTTTATTGAGATATCATTCACGTGACGTAAAACTCACCCTTTATTTATTTTTTTAAAATATTTTATTGAAGTATATTTTACACGAATTGAAACAGAGATCTTTTGTTTTTTTCTTTTTTTTTGGCCACGCGGCATGCATGATCTTAGTTCCCTGACCAGGGATCAAACCTGCACCCCCGGCAGTGGAAGCACAGAGTCTTAATCACTGGACCGCCAGGGAAATCCCAAAACTCACCTTTTAAAAGTGTACAAAGCAACGGCATTTAGGACATTCACAAAGTTGTACCATCCCCGCAATCTAATTCCAGAATATTTTCATCACTCCAAAATAGAAACTTCATATCCATCGCAGTTAAACCCCACTCCTCCCCCGCCTCAGCCCCTAGCAACCACTAATCTGCTTTCTGTCTCTATGGATTTACCTGCTCTGGACATTTCATATAGATGGAGTCATACAATATGCGTGTGGCCTTTTGTGACTGGTTTCTCTCACTTAGCATGTTTTCAAGATTCCTCTGTGTTATAGCATGTATCAGTACTTCACTAATTTTATGGCTGAATAACATTCCATTGTATGGATATACTACATTTTGTTTATCCATTTTTCAGCTGATGGATATTTGTGTCATTTCCCCTTTGGGGCTATTATGAATAATGTTGCTATGAACATTAATTCATATACAAGTTTTTGTGTGGATATATATTTTCAATTTTTTTGAGTATATACCTAGGAGTGGAACTGCTGGGTCATATATGGTAACTCGATATTTAACTTTTGAGAAACTTCCAAATTGTTTTCCACAGAGCTGCACATTTTTTCCATCGGCAATGTATAACGGTTCTAATTTCTCCACAACGTCACCAACACTTATTTTTCCATCTTTGGTTTTTATTGTAACCATCCTAGTGGATGTGAAATGGTATTTCATTGTACTTTTGATTTGCAGTTCCCTAATGGCTAATGATGTTGGGCATCTTTTCGTGTGCTTATTGGATATTTGTATATTTTCTTTTTTAATTAATTAATTTATTTTTGGCTGCGTTGGGTCTTCATTGCTGCACGCGGGCTTTCTCTAGTTGCGGCGAGCGGGGTCTACTCTTAGCTGTGGTGAGCGGCTTCTTAGCTGTGGTGAGCGGCTTCTCATTGCGGTGGCTTCTCTTGTTGAGGAGCACGGGCTCTAGGCGCGCGGGCTTCAGTAGCTGTGGCACGCAGGCTCAGTAGTCGTGGCTCACGGGCTCTAGGGTGCAGGCTCAGTAGTTGTGATGCACGGGCTTAGTTGCTCGGCGGCATGTGGAATCTTCCCGGACCAGGGCTCGAACCCTTGTCCCCTGCATTGGCAGGCGGATTCTTAACCACTGTGCCACCAGGGAAGTCCTGTATATTTTCATTAGAGAAACATCTATTCAGATAGATCCATTGTTTAATTGGGTCAGTTGTCTTTTTGTTGTTGTGTTCTAATTTTTTTATGTATATATTCTGGGTACTAGTCCTTTATCAAATATGTGATTTCAAATATTTTCTCCCATTCTGTGGATTGTCTTTTCACTTTCTTGATAGTTTCCTTTGAAGCACAAAAGTTTTTAATTTTAACGAAGTCCGATTTATCTATATTTTCTTGGGTTGCTTGTGCTTTTGATGTCATTGAAGAAACCACTGCCTAATCCAAGGTCATGAAGATTTATGCCTGTGTTTTTTCTAAGAGTTTTATAGTTTTAGCTCTTACATTTGATCCATTCTGAGTTAATTTTTATATATGGTATGAGGTAAGGGTCCAAATTCATTCGTTTGCCCATAGATATCCAGTTGTCCTAGCATCATTTGTTGAAGACTATTCTTTCTCCCACTGAGTTGTTTTGGCACCCTTGTTGAAAACCAATTGACCATCAATGTATGGGTTTATTTCTAGATCATCTATTCTATTCCATTGATCAATATGTCTGTCCTTATAGCAGTACCACTTTATAGTGTGTTTTGGAATTGAAAAGTGTGAGTCCTCCAACTTTGTTCTTCCTTTTCAATCTTGTTTTGGCTATTCTGGGTCCCTTGCATTTCCATAATATTTTTGGATCAGCTTGTCAATAACTCCAAAAAAGGCAACTAGGATTTTGATAGGGATTGTGTTGAATCTATGGATCAATTTGGGGAGTACTGCCATCTTAGCAATATTAAGTCTTCCAATCCATAAGCACGGATGACTTTCCATTTGTTTAGGTCTTCTTTAATTTGCTTCAACAATGTTTTTGTAGTTGTTGTTGTGCAAATCTTTTACTTTGTGTGTGTGTGTTATAAATGGAATTGTTTTCTTAATTTTGTTTTTGGATTGTTTGTTGCTAGTGTATAGAAATGCAATTAATTTTTGTAAACTGATCCTGTATCCTTCAACTTTGCTGAATTCATGTATTAGTTCTAACAGGTTTTTTTGTGTGTAGGTCTTAATTCCTAAGGATATTCTATATGCAAGATCATATCATCTGCAAACAGATAATTTTACTTCTTTCTTTCAGAAAATGCTGATGCTTTTTTGTTCGTTTGTTTTTCCTTGCCTAATTGCTCTAAGTAGAACCTCTAGTAGAATAGAAGTGGTGAGAGCAGAAATCCTTGTCTTGTTCCTGATCTTAGGGGGAAAGCTTTCAGTCTTTCACCATAGAGTATTATGTTAGCTATGGGTTTTTATAGATGCCCTTTATTAGATTGAGGAAGTTCCTTTCTATTTTTAGTTTGGTAAGTGTTTTCATCATGAAAGGTGTTGGATTTTTGTCAAATGTTTTTTTCTGAAGCTATTGAGATGATTATGTGGTTTTTGTTCTGTATTTTATTAATCTGGTGTATTATATTGATTGATCTTCATATGTTGAACCACCCTTGCATTCCTGGCATAAATCCCACTTGGTCATGGTGTATATTCCCTTTTATATGTTGTTGGATTTGGTTTGCTAGTATTTTGTTGAGAATTTTGTGTCTCTATCATGAGGGATATTCGTTAGGGCCTAGAATGTTATGTTCTTGTGATGTCTTTGTCTGGTTTGGGCATCAGCAAGTGACTTAATACAAAATCCAAAGCAAAACACACAGAAGAGAATGATAAATTTCCAAGGATTTTGCAAGAAATAAAGGCAAATCAGCATATATTGAGTACCTGTGACACATCAGATACTCTGCCTAGCAGCTTCCCTTAGGTCAAAAGAAAACAACACAGACAAACTGGGTCTTGGAGAGTGAAAAGAACAGGAATAGAGACAGGAGAGCAGGCAACCCAGAGGGAGGGACCCAAGGAGGCAAATGTGCGGAGAGAGGGCCTTATGGGGTGGAAAGACGTGAGTTGTCCAGTTTGCCTAAGATATAGTGGGAACATGTAAAGAGGTATAACTTGGTTGAATAATGTCCACTTTATTTAAAAAGAGGGTCTTTGCAAATGTAATTAGTTATGCTGAGGCCATTCTGGATTAGGGTGCACCCTAATCCAGTGACTTATAAGAAGAGAAAACGGGGACACAGAGACCCACACACAGAAGGAAGAAGGCCATGTGAAGACAGAGGTAGAGACTGGAGTGATGTATCATAGGGGTCCCCAACCCCTGGGCCATAGACTGCTATTGGTCTACAGCCTGTTAGGAACCCGACTGCACAGCAGGAGGTGAGCAGATAGCAAGCGAGCGAGCAAAGCTTCATCTGCCACTCCCCATCGCTCGCATTACTGCCTGAGCCATCCCCCCACTACCAACAACCACCCCCCACCTTCCGTGGAAAAATTGTCTTCCACGAAACCGGTCCCTGGTACCAAAAAGGTTGGGGACTGCTGATGTATCACATGCCAAGGAAAGCCAAGGATTCCACCAAAAGCTGGAAGAGGCAGGGAAGGATCCTCCCTTAGACCTTCACAGGGAGCTTGGCCCTGCTGACACCTTGATTTTGGACTTGGGGTCTCCAGAACTGGGAGAGATAAATTTCTATTGCTCAAAGCCGTACAGTGTGATGCAGTAATACAAGGAGGAACAGGCAAAGATGAGCTGAGGTTAACTTGTGGAGTGTATCACGTGCCAGGCTGAGGACTGGGGCTTTACTGGCAGACAAAATCTGACTGCTGACGGTTTCAGATCCAGGAGCATGGGGCAACGGGGAGCAGTAGGTATGTTTTTCAGGGACATTCTTTAAGAGATGCTTTTTAAAATAGAATTTTGTTTTCCTCTGTATCTTCCTTTTAAGTTGTTGCCGTTGTCTCTGGAAGTCACACACCATAAGAGTCAGGAGTTTGAGCTTTGGATGAACCATGCCTGGCCCATCCCTGCTCTGCCATTTACCATCTGTGAAATTTGAGGGTGATGTTCCTGGCCTCAGTCTATTTAGCTATAAAATGGGGTTAATAATATCTCCTTCATAGTGTTGGTATGAGAAAGTCTTTAAAGCAATCAGCAGAGCTCCTGGCACATAGGAAACCTCAAATAAAGGGTAACTGTGATGATAATTGGTCCTTGATACCTCACTTTTTCGTTTCTTTTTTTTCTTTTTGAAATTATCCTTATTGGTTTTGCAATATAAAAGCTAATATGGACTTCTTGTTTAAAAAAAGATAGATTAGCTTATTGTTTCTGATTATCAAAATGATACATTATTCCTTTTAGAAAATGTGTAAGATAAAGAACAAGATGAAAATAAACTATAATACCATCTAGAGATGATCTTTATTGTAATTTTGGTGTAGTTTTCTACTCATATATTTATGTACATTTAAAATATTTATAAATATACATTATATACAAAACTGTATTGTATCATTTCATATAATTTTTCATCCTACTTTCTTCATTCAACATAATAGCATTTTCTTTGGTCATTAAATACTTTTATAAAATGTTTTATAGTAACTTAATGGCATTGTATCATATGCATGTGCCATAATATATTAAAATATCCCTTATTGCTAGAAATTAGGTAATAATACTGAGTTGAATATTGGTATTTTTTACAACTTTATTGAAGTATAATTGAGGTACAATAAATTGCATATATTTAAAGTGCACAATTTGCTGCGTTTTGACATACGTACACTGGTGAAACCATCACCACCATCAAGATAATGAACATCCATCACCCCCCAAACTTACCTGTGTCCCTTTGTAACCCATGCCTCCCTCTAGCCCCTACCTCAACAATGACTTATCTGCTTTCTATCACTGTGGATTAGCTTGCGTTTCCTAGAACTTTATATAAACGGAATGCCCACAATATGTTTTTTTTTTTGTTCTGGCTTCTCTCACTCAGCATAGTGATTTTCTGATATATCCACATTGTTGTGTATATCAGCAGTTGATTCACTTTTATTGCTGAGTCTGATCCCATGGCATGTATATATCACGATTTGTTTATCCATTCACCTGATGATAAACACTGGGTTGTTTCCAGTTCTTAGCTATTACAAATAAAGCTGCTACAAACATTGTGTAGATGTCTTGCATATGGACATAATGTTTGGATTTCTTTTGGTAAATACCTGGGAGTGTAATGGCTGGGTCATATGGTAGGTGTGTGTTTAACTTTTTAAGAAACCGCCAAACTGTTTCCCAGAGTGGTTGTACCACTTTACATTCCCATCAGCAGTGTGTTCCAGTTCCTCCCTATCCTCGTTAGTACTTGGTATAGTCAGTCTTTTAAATTTTAGCCATTCTCACAGGTGTGTAGGGGTATCTCATTGTGGTTTTAATTTGCATTTCCCTGATTACTAATGATGCTGAATATCTTTTCGTGTATAGTCTAGCTTTTCTCACTTAACATAATACATTTCAGATTCATCCATGTTGTGTGTATCAGTGGTTTCTTCATTTTTATTGCTTAAGTGTATTCCACTGTATAGTTGTACTGCTGTTAGCTTATCCATTCAGCAGCTGAAAGAAATACCTGTTGATTCTTGCTTTTGCAATTATGAAAAAACTGCTATAAACGTTCATACACCGATCTGTGTGTGAACACTTTTCATTTCTCTTGGAGTGAGATTGATAGGTTGTATGGTAAGTGTATGTTTGACTTTATAAGATACCACCAAACTATTTTCCAAAGTGGCTCTTTCATTTTCTATTCCCACCAGCAAAGTATGAGAGTTCCAGTTGCTCTGCATCCTGGCCAGCACTCTGTAACATCAGTTTTCATGTGTTTGTTTTTTAATCATTCTAATAGGTGTGTAGTGTGTCACATTGTATCTCCTTATATCACATTGTGGTTTCCGTTTCCATTTCTCTCATGATCAATGATGTCATATGCTTATTTGCTTATTTGGCGAAGTCTTTTCAAATCTTTTGGCAATTTTAAAATTGTGTTGTTTGTTTTATTACTGAGATTTGAGGGTTCTTTATATATTCTGGATACAAATCCTTTATCAGATATGTGTTTTACAAATATCTTTTCCCAGTCTGTGGCTTGTCTCTTTATTTTCTTAACAGTGTCTTTCAAAGATCAGAAGTTTTTCATTTTAATGAAGTCTGATTTATCACTTGTTTTCTTTTATAGATCATGCTTTTGGTATCACATCTAAGAAATATTTATCTAACAACACTATTGAGTTTTAAGAGTTCCTCATACATATACTGGATACAAGTCTTTCATTGGATATATGTGTTATGAGTATTTTCTCCCAGGCTGTGGGATGCATTTTTATTTTCTTTAATGATGTATTTTGAAGAAAAGAGTTTTCAGTTATCTAATTTATTAATTATTTCTTTTATGTTTTGTGCTTTTTGTTTTGTAAGAAAACTTGGCCTATTCTAAGGTTGCAAAAGTATTCTTTTATGGATTCTTCTAGAAGTTTTAAAGTTTTAGGTATCACATCTAGGTCTGTGATCTATTTTGAGTTAATTTTTGTGCATGACATGAAGAAAGGGTTGATGTTAATTTTTTTTCATACAGATATCCAGTTCATCTAACAACATCAGTTGAAAAGCTATTCTTTCTCCATTGAATTGTCTTTGCATCTTTGTCGATAATTAACTGATCATATTTGCCTATTTCTGGGCTCTATTTTGTTCCATTAATTTAAAAGTTTGCTCTTTAAGCAATACCAGACTGTCTTGATTACTGTAGGTTTATAATAAGTCCTCCAACTTTCTTCTTCTTTTATTTATATTTGCTTTGGTTATTCTAGGTCTTTTGCATTTCCATATGAATTTTAGAGTCAGCTTGTCAATTTCTACCCAGAAAATTCTGCTGGAATTTTTATTGGAATTGTGTTGAATCTGTAGATCTATTTGGCAAGATTGCCATCTTAACGATGTGACTGTTTCAACCCATGATCATGGTATATCTCTTCATTTATCTAGTTTTCCTTTAATTTCTCTCATCAAGGTTTTATGTTTTTCAGTGTATAGGTCTTGAATGTCATTTGTTGGACTTATTCTAAGTATTTTTTAATTAATTAATTAATTAATTTTAAAATTTATTTTTGGCTGTGTTGGGTCTTCTTTGCTGCATGCGGGCTTTCTCTAGTTGTGGTAAGCGGGGACTACTCTTCGTTGTGTGGTGCGCAGCCTTCTCACTGTGGTGGCTTCTCTTGTTGCGGAGCACGGGCTCTAGGCACACACGGGCTTCAGTAGCTGTGGCACGTGTGCTCAGTAGTTGTGGCTCGCAGGCTCTAGGGCGCAGGCCCAGTAGTTGTGGCACACAGGCTTAGTTGCTCCACAGTATGTGAGATCTTCCCGGACCAGGGCTCAAACCCTTGTCCCCTGCATTGGCAGGAGGATTCTTAACCACTGCTCCACCAGGGAGGTCCCTATTCTAAGTATTTTATATGGGCTTTTTGCTACTATAAGTGGAATTTTTTATTTATTACATTTTCCAATTATGTGTTACTAGTCTTTAATAATACATTTAAGTTTTCTACATTAACCTTTATTTTATAACTCTGCTAAATTCACTGATTAGTTCTAATAGTTGTTTTGTAAATTCCATGGGATTTTTCATGTAAACAATTATATCATCTGCAAATGGGGACAGTTTTACTTCTTCTTTTCCAATATTTATGTGTTTCAGTTTCTCTTCTTGCCTCTTGCTGAGTGTAGAGCCTCCCAATCGTAGGCGGAAACAATTCAGTCTCCTACCATTGAGTATGATGTGAACTGTAGAATGTCTGCAGGTGCCCTCTATCAGACTGAAGTGGTACCCTTCTATTCCTAGTTTTCTGACAGCTTTTATCCTGAATGATCAATAGATTTTTGTCAGAGGCTTTTTCTGTGTGTATTCACATACATATTTTTTGTAGGTATCTCTGGCTGTTTTCTTAGGATCAATATCTGGAAATGAAAGTAAAGGGTCAAAATACATAAACATTTTTAAGCCTTTTGCATCCGATTTCCTAACTGCCATTGAGAGAAATCTGAACAGCATACAGTGCCCCCAGCTGTGCAAGAGTGTTTCCCCAAACCCTTACTTACACTGTATTTCATAACTTTTTAATTATGCCAATTTCATAGACCTCCCCTCAAATTGTATCTTGTTTCCATTTGCATTCATTTCATTACTCTGGACATGAAAATTTTATTGGTTATTTGTATTTATTCTTTAGTGATTTGTTTTTTCTTGTACCTTTGCCATTTTTTCTGTTGGGCATTCATTTTTTTAAATTTACATACTTTTTCTGTATTAAAGATATTAATCCTTGTCATATATACATCCCAGTTTGTTCTTTGGCTTTTCATTTTAATAGACTTTATCTTTTAGAGCAGTTTTAGGTTCATAACAAAATTGAGGGGAAAGTACAGAGATTTCCCATATATCCCTGCCCTTACACATGCAAAGCCTCCCCATTACCAACATCCCCACCAGAGTGGTACATTTGTTACATTGGATGAACCTACAGTGACACATCATTATCCCTCAAAGTCCATAGTTTACATTACGATTCACTCTTGTACATTGCATGGGTTTTAAGAAATGTAATATAATGACATGTACCCACCACTATAAGGTCATACAGAGTAGTTTCACTGCCCTAAAATTTTTCTGTGCTCCACCTATTTACCGCTTCCCACTCCCCCCAATCTCTGACAACCAGGATCTCTGACAAAAGGATAGTGATCCTTTTACTATCTACATAGTTTTGCCTTTTCCAGAATGTCATAGAGTTGGAATCATATAGTATGTTTCCAACTCTGCCTTTTCAGATTGGCTTCTTTCACTTAGTAATACGCACTTAAGTTTCCTCCATGTCTTTTTCATGGCTTGATAGCTCATTTCTTTTTATCGCTGAATAATATTCCATTGTCTGGATGTACTGAAGTTTGTTTATCCATTTACCTACCAAAGGACATCTTGGTTGCTTCCAAGTTCTGGCAATTATGAGGGGACACCAAAGGGTGGCATTATTTCCAGCCCTCCTCCCCCAATCCTCCCCACCGCCATTCCACATGCACACAGCACAATTTCTGAAACCTGCACACCCTTCCCAACACGCTGTGTCCTGCTCACCCCACGGGGCAGGCCAAGGTTTGCAGAAACCAGATCCAGGATGGACACTACCTCCGACAGAGTCCGGGGTAAAGGCTCCTGCTCCCCTGCTGTGGTGGAAGGACTGGGGCCCTGAGGTGAAGGAGCCCCAGAGAGAGGGCCCCCCACAGAACTTCTGGCAGCAACTTGCCTCCAGGCAAAAGTCTGCTTAAACCCTTTTACAATGCCTGAGGGGGAAATTATTTGCATTAATTAATTGACTGACTAATTAATTCAAGACACTATACTTGGGACCTACAGCTGGGGTTCCATCGACTTACTGTTCAACTGAATCAAAAGGCTCAGAAGGAAGAAAAGCAAGAGCCAACTTAGAAGTTTGGATTTTTAAAAATGTTAGAGTCTGGCCGCAATGTCTCTGACCTTGAGAACCACAATTCAATAATTTTGGAGGAAGGGAATTCCCTGGCAGTCCAGTGGTTAGGACTCCGTGCTTCCACTGCAGGGCGCATGGGTTAAATCTCTGGTCAGGGAACTAAGATCCTGCATGCTCCTCGTCATGACCAAAAAAAAAAAAAAACCCAAAAATAATAATTTTGAAGGTTTCTTCCTTCCTGCTCGAGCTTTTTCTGAAAACAGACACTTCCCATATATATCAGTTATCTATAGCCCCGTAACAAAGGACTCCAGAACTTAGCAACTTAAAACCACCATCTTCGGTTTGCTCACAGGTCTTCCCGTTGGGCTGGGCCAAGTCAGGCTGTTCTGCTGGGTGCTCTGGGGCTTCCTCAGGCAGCTGTCACCAGCTGGGAGCTCAGCCATGTGGAGGGTCTGAAATGGTCTCTGTCCGTGAGGTCTGGGGACTCTGATGCTGTCAGCTGAGTCTCTCTCTCCTTGTGGTCTCTCATCATTTGTGCCTGGGCTTCCTTACATGGTGGCAGGAGTATACCAAGAGTGAGAATACAGAAGGTTCTTGAGGCCAGGCTCTGGAGCTCATAGAATGTCACTCATACCACATCCTATTGGCCAAAGCCACTCGAAAGGCCAGCCCAGATTCAGAGGTGGGGAAACAAACACCACTCTAGGAATTTGGGGCCATATTTAATCTCCAACTCTGTGCCTGACATTGCAGGAGTTGCCAGATGGACAAAGAACACACTTGCTATGTTTTGCTGTGGCAGAGCTTGCTTTTCTTATTCATTTCTGTTTTGCATTTTGGTGATCTTCAGAAAGAAATGCTATATTTCTTAGAGTTTAGCATCTTCTCCCTCTACCTATAAAACATTTTTAACTTATAGCATATTGGGAGTTATTGCCTTAGATAAACCATCCTTATAATTTTAATGTACCACACAATAATTTTACGAACAAGCCAAATTACATGCCGCACATATGAGTATTCTTAAAACCAAATTGCTCTGCATGTGTAAAAAAATAAAAAATAAAAATTATACATATTTCAATTTTCCCAAGATTTTATTTCCATTTTTTTTCTATGACTTCAAAATTCCCAGACATTTAACACTTTCATGCCAGGCATGAGTATTAAATCTCTGTGTTCTGCGCCAGGCTTGTGCTGAGAGCTGGGGATGCAGAAGAGCGAACGAGATACGGCCCTTAACCCCATGGCAATGGGTCTTGAGGTAGAAACAGATGTGGCCCTAGGTGACCTAGATGACTGTACAGTCATCTGCTATGACAGGCCCTAAATAACAGAGAACGAAGTCTTCTATCAACTTTGCTCCAGTTTGAACCGTGGAACCCCAGCTGTAGGTCCCAACATAATGTCTTGAATTAATTAATCAATCAGTTAATTAATGCAAATAATTTCCCCCTCAGGAGTTGTAAAAGGGTTTAGGCAGACTTCTGCCTGGGGGCAAGTTGCTGCAGGAAGGTGTTGGGGGGGTCTCTCTCCTGGGCTCCTTCCCCGCAGGACCCCAGTCCTTCCACCACAGCAGAGGAGCAGTGGCTTCGGCCGGGACTCTGCGAGAGCAAGTGTCCATCCTGGATCTGGTTTCTGCAAACCTTGGTCTGCCCTGTGGGGTGAGCAGGACGTAGCATGTTGAGAAGGGCATGCAGGTTTTGGAGGATCGTGCTGTGTGCGTGTGGAGTGGCGGTGGGGAGAACTGGGGGAGAGGGGCTGGAAATAATGCCACCCTTTGGTGGGCCCTCTCTGGCTGGGCTTGGAGGTGAGCCTGGATGGGCCGGCCCAGCCGGGGAAGCACGCCAAGCACATGCTCTCCGGCCACTGCAGCCTCATTGTTCAATAAGCAGATTATGAAATGCTGTGTGAAGCGGCATGGTGGGGGGCTGTCTTCAGACCTGCGGCTTGCCTTGTTTTGCAGTCATTGCATAGTGCAGCCCTCGGGAAGACGGGGAATCCCTCAGCCTTTTGGGTCCGAGTTCGCCGTGTGGCTGCGTGCTTCAGCTTGTCTACCTACCCTCCCATCCGGCTGTCTATCTTTACCTGAGTCTGTTTCCTGGGAGAGCGCAGGTGCCCCTCAGAAATGGGAGGACCTGGCTCAGCCCACTTCCTTAGGCAGGTGGGGAAGAACTGCACACCAGGCCCAGTGTTGTTCTAGAAGCAGCCAAGTTTCTAAAAAGGCCAGTCTTCCTCTTTGAGGAAGTTCCGAGTTAGAGGGCTTGTGCTTGAACAATCCAGAGTAGCTTCATTTGGAGACCTGGTGCCCATCAGAGGAAGAGGTGCCTCGGGATTAATTGCCTCCGACACTTTTATGTTCTCGGCTGAAACAGGAAAGTGGGATAAAGTGATTGCAGTCTTACCTCTGTGGGATATCGGGGTTGGGATCCAGAACCGATGCTTGCCTTTGCTCTGGCGATATTTTAGCAGTCATCTGCTAGATGTCACTATTAAATCTCAAGAGACAGCATTTAACCTGTGGTGTAGCTGAATCCATGTAATAAAATATTTGGCAACCGAGGAGCCAAACAAAATTATTAATTTTTTAAAGAAGCAGAATAAGATAATGGGGTTGTATTGCTGAACTTTGAACTTAGAAGCAGTTAAAGACACTGGTGAAGACGTGGGCCACAAAGCTTGGGTTCAAATTCCAGCTCTACCACCTGCTAGCTGTGTGACCTTGGACAAGTTACTTAACCTTTCTGAGCCTCAATTCCTGTTTTGTACAATGGTGGTAATAACCGCCCATTTCCTAGGATTTATTGTGAAGCTTATATGTGATAAAAAGCACATGAAAAGTGATTAACACAGAGCTAAGTGTTTACTATTAGTATTAATAGTATCATAACCCAAATGTTTCCTATGGAACCACTATTTTTTCAGGAAAATACTGAACCAATTTGAACCCAAACGGAAGCCCCACGCTGTCTAAAATGGTCACAAAACAGCTTCTTTTAGTAAGCCCTGAAAACCAGGGTGCCCAGCACTGAGCACTGTTCATTCTACACGAAGCCATGTTATTATCTTCGCTGTGCAAAAGAGGAAACAAAGGCTCAGAGAGGCTTGGTAACTTGCCCAAGGTCACACAGCAAGGGCTCAAACCCAATCAGTAGGACCTCATCTGCCATTATGACAACCTAATATCTCTGTTGAGGTGAAACAAAATTTGATCACAAAAATGCTTTCCCATCCACATTAAAGTGTAATTGGGCAAGACCTATGATAGGATTCATTTGTTCATTCATTCATTCATTCATTCATGGGTGTCCGTGGACAGCCTCTATGTGCCCAGCGTGTTCGGCTATATCTCTGAGTGTGCATGCATGTTTAAATGGTTTCCCCAGCCCTCCCTGCCCTTCCCCCATGGCTGCACAACAGAGAAATGTGTGGCCCTCACATGACTTGCTCCACCAGCTCCCCCTCCAGCGTGGACGCCCACCTGCAGTTCCCGGACAGCAGTGACCTCCTGCAGCCCCCGCGCTGGGACGAGCCGCAGCGGGCCTGCGCCTTGGAGCAGATCTGCGGTGTGTTCCGAGTGGACTTGGGTCACATGCGCTCCCTCCGCCTCTTCTTCAGGTGAGGCCCTCTTGGCCATGTCCTGGAAGCTGCCTGTGTGCCGTGTCCCGGGGGGCCATGCTTGGGTCCAGTGCCCCTGCATCCCCAAACATCTGCTTCCCAACATCACTAGTCTCGTCAGCAGTGCCCCCTACGGCTGCCCCACAGGAGCTGGGTCTGGGTAGCTCCCAAACTCTTTCCTCTGCTTTCAGGGTGATGGTAAGCAGCTGTTGCTTGGAGCTCTGGTTTGGGGAAAGACGACGAACCAGGGCTACACAGAGAGCAGGTGCTGCAGGCTGCCCCCGGTCACCCACCCAGAGGCCCAGCGTGCTCAGAATAGGTCATGGCTTTCTAGAGGGAGGCACCCTTTCCTTCATTATGGGGAGCCATCCTTTTCAGTTCCCTGCCTAATGGCCACCTCATGTCTCTCTTCCTGAAAGGCAGGGTGGCCCAGCCGCAGGAAAGCACCAACCAAGACTGGTGCTTAGAAGAAGCAGGCGTGTCTCTGTGGGAGTTCCCAGACCCAGAGCCACATCCCGCCTTTCATGGAAGGGAAGCCAAGGTCGGGCGATGGCCCTGAGGCATGTGTCGTGAATTTCCCCGGAGGATTCTCCCAGAGTGCCTTCCATGCCCGATGGGGAAGCCTGCTGGAGGGGCGTCCCTTAGCGCCCGCCCCATCTGGGTTCAAAACCTGATTCCCCGTCAGGGCATCCACCCCCAGGACTCCCGGAGAGAAGGGAGGATATGACCTGGCAGGCAAGGGTGGGGACAGAAGGCTGCTCTGACAGGTCTCCCGGGAGTGAGGACAATACAACCTGGGGTCTCCCAGGAAGGGAGCTGCTTTGCCTTCTTCAGCAAAGGGGGTGATGGCTTCTGTTGGGGCATAATTCTGTCCCCTTGCCACCAGCAGCCAGACTCCAGGGGGACTTTCTGTTTCCTGCCTCTGAGGTTGGCAATAGGGGCCTCTGATTATACTTGGAAATAAAAACCCATGTTTACATATTCATGGGTCTGTTCTCTTCCCCCCTCCGATGGCCACTCAGCGATGAGGCCTGCACCAGCGGCCAGCTGGTCATCGCCAGCCGGGAAAGCCAGTACAAGGTGTTCCACTTCCACCACGGTGGCCTGGACAAGCTGCCCGACGTGCTTCAGCAGTGGAAATACTGCGCAGAGACGCACCTCAAAGACCAGGTAGCCCGGAGGAGGGTTGGGGACTGCCCCCAGGGTGGGGAGGCCCTGCACCACCCCTGGAGGCACCACACCCCCCCTCCCATTCCCCCCTCCCCTCCAACGGGGGCCCAGGACATTGGTTCTCTCCCCCGGAGACCCATGCCTCTCCTGTGTGACCCGTGGTGGCTGGGGGCCTACAGAGCAGCAATTTGGGATTTGAAACATGTGCCCAGGCTTCTTGTAAAGGCAGTACTCCGCACTTGAAAAATCATGTTTTGACAAGGCTTCCTGCCATATTTTGCTCAATCTACATACAAATGTAATAAGAGCTCTTTAATTATCTGGTTAAGATACTGTATGTGCTTATTAGAAACGGGCTGACTTTAAAATTCCCTTCCTTCCCACAGAGCCTCCTGCTGGCTTCCCTTATTACAGTAGCATGCATTTTTTTTCCCCCTACATTGAACAACCTTTGATTTTTGAATTAAATGTCAGCTGCAGTTTTGCCCTGGATCCGTGACTGCCCGTGGAGACAACCTGACAGGCGGGCTCCCCGCTCGCAGAACAGCCATCCCTTTGTATGTGGCCAATCACATGTAATTTATTGCAGGCCCTCCCGGCAGAGGGAAGTTGGCCGTCCGAGGCATTAATTCCGTCTTTGCGGCGGGGCTGGAGGGAGAGTGGGGGGCGGCGGTCGATGGGAGTGGGCCGGGAGCCGGGAGCGCGAGGGGGGACCATGGTAAGAGGACGGTATTTTCATTTGAATTGTGTCTAATTACACTTGCCATTTAGGGGTTTGTATGCGGGGGAGAGGCGTCTCCCTCCTTTCGGAAGAGAGAGAGGAAGGCTTACATCCCGCGAAGAGCGCGGCTGGCTTCGAAAGCGAAGCGGCTGAGACACTGATCCCCAACTGTCCTCCCGTCCAGCAGGTCGCCGACGAAAAGACGTGCATGCAGTTCTCCATCCGGCGTCCCAAACTGCCGTCTTCCGAGACGCACCCCGAGGAGAGCATGTACCGACGGCTGGACGTCGCGGCCTGGCTCCGCCACCTGAACGCGCTGGGCCAGGTGGAGGAGGAGTACAAGCTCCGCAAGGTGAGGCCCGATGTGCCCGCGGGGCCCGATTCAGGACCAGGGGTCGGGGCCGTGCCCACGGGCCGCCTCCGGGGGGTGCGTCCGCTGGTGCCAGAGCTGGCTGTGTGAACGCGCCCGATAGAGCAATCAAAGCCGCTGCGATGAAAAACCAACCTCCGGAGCGGGTTTGGAGGACCCCGCGTCAGCCTGTATAGCAGAGCTCGCAGCCCGCGCCGCGATTCCAAAACCGGGATTAGGCCCTGACGTGAGAACGACAGGTTAATCTGAGTGCCGCACCAGGGGGGGCATTGACATTGAAATGAGCCTGGTTTGTGTCCTGTATGGGAATGGGGGGCCGGCACTTTCCCCTTCCAAACATGTGCAAATTGCAGCGATCTGAATCAAGGCATCAGTTGTCAAGAAGGCGCAGCAAAGCCACCAAAACACAGATCTCCGGGGATTTGGGGGTCCTTTGAGCGGCCCTGCTTTGGCCCCTCCCCAACTTTTGCCGCTTCCTCCAGGCCATTTTCTTCGGCGGCATTGATGTGTCAATCCGGGGGGAGGTCTGGCCCTTCCTGCTGCGTTATTACAGCCACGAGTCGACGTCGGAGGAGAGGGAGGCGCTGCGGCTGCAGAAGAGAAAGGAATACACCGAGATCCAGCAGAAAAGGTGACCGCGGCGACCGGCCGGGGCCCCCCTCGAAACGCGGAGGGAAACGAAACCCACCCCAGCGCCGCGGAGGGAAACCCACCCCAGCGCCGCGGAGGGAAACCCACCCCAGCGCCGCGGAGGGAAACCCACCCCAGCGCCGCGGAGGGAAACCCACCCCAGCGCCGCGGAGGGAAACCCACCCCAGCGCCGCGGAGGGAAACCCACCCCAGCGCCGCGAAGGGAAATGCCATTTGGAAAGGCAATTTGAGGTGCAATTCAGCATTGATAATATGTTCCGTGACCCATAGTTGCCTTGAAAAATGGGTCTCCCAGGACCGTGAGCGATGGGGCTGGATAAGTGCAGTTATTACCCCAGCGCCCGGCCCCGGGACTGGCTGTCTTTAGCTCGCATGTCAAGATTTTAGAATTCTTTTTCAACGTACTTAACGAGGCGCTGACATCCTCCCGCAGAACGCCGGGGTGGCGGGGGTGTTTGGGGGGCGCTGGGACTGCTGAGGTCTGTTTGGGCCTCGCTGATCCCGCGGCTGCGGTCAGCTCTCTGTTTGGGACCCGTGAGGCCGAGTTAATGTTTGGAAAGCCTTGTGCACCCCCCCCACCCCAGGTCAGTGGGAGCCGGAGGGTTTGCCAGCGGCCCCGGTTCCCATCTGGGAGCAGGGCTGGGCGGGACGCCCGCGCCAGCCGGGAGCGTATGTGCCGCTGGCTGACCCCCCCCACCCCCCGCGGGCGCTCTGCTCCATGCCAGGCTCTCCATGACCCCTGAAGAGCACAGAGCGTTCTGGAGGAACGTGCAGTTCACCGTGGACAAGGATGTGGTACGGACAGATCGAAGCAACCAGTTCTTCCGAGGAGAAGGCAATCCCAATGTGGAGAGCATGAGGTACCCCCCGCCCCCGGGCCAGCATGGTTCCTCCCCCCTCGGTTTCACTCCCATCTGCCACCTCACCCCTCAGGCCTCAGCTGACCCTCTGGGAAGTGGACCAGCAGCAGCTTCTGCAGGGGTCAGGGGTCTTTCCTCCAGGTTCAATGCCCCAGAATCAGAGGGTCGTTAGCTATTTTAGGCAATGTCAGTGGGTCTCTTATTGTCCTAGAGACCCAGGGAAGGCCTGTAGGCCCCACCCGCTGGGCATCCACCAAGCCTAACCTTGCTTGTCTCACACCAGCCGTGGGCCAGCCTCCCCCTGAGTGTCTCTGTCTCCCATTGGGTGGTCTTCCGGATGATAAAGCCACACAGGGCTGAGGCTGGCATCTTTGACGTTCTGCTACCTCCTGGCAAATAATTGCACAAAATTAGCAGCCCATGAAAACGTTCCTGGCCAGCCCACCCTTTGTCACAGGCAGTTGACAATTAAGAAAATCAGACCCACATTCCTCCTTGCCCTGCTCTCGAGGGGCTGGGCTGGTGAGTGGCTAATTGCAGGCCATTACCTTTCCCCAGGCTCTGGAGACGGTCCCAGAGCTGCCCTCCTTCCTCTGAGATCAAGGTGAAAGATGGGGGCCCGGACAGCCCAGTGTCTCCAGCCTGGGGTTCTACTGGCCTGCACAACACACCCTCTACTGACCTCCCTGCTCTCTGCACTGCGTCTCCAGGAGGATCCTGCTGAACTATGCGGTGTACAACCCAGCCATCGGCTACTCCCAGGGCATGTCGGACCTGGTGGCCCCCATCCTGGCCGAGGTCCTGGACGAGTCAGACACCTTCTGGTGCTTTGTGGGTTTGATGCAGAACACGATCTTTGTCAGCTCTCCTCGGGATGAGGACATGGAGAAACAGCTGGTGAGGCTCTCAGACGTGTATGGCTTGGCTGCTGTGGGTCAGCAAGCAGCAGAAAAGCCAGGGTCAGCCTTGCCGATGGACTATGGGGGGCTTAGCCCTGGGCCTCTGGGATAGGGCCAGCTCCCCCAGGAGGGACGCATGCTGTTCCCAGGTCCCAGGACATGTGTTGCCATCCCCACCTCAAACTCCTGCAGGTCCAGAGTCTGGACTGTGCAGGGCCCTCCCCTTGTGGCTTCCCACCTCCCTGCATGTGGCATCCCAACCCAGGCTCCCTGGGAGACAAAGAAGGGGGGGTCCCTATCACACCTGACCCTGTGCTTTGTAAAATGGTTCCTCAGGTGCATCTGGGCCCCCTGCAGGGGTCCAACATAGCCAGGGTTCTGGGGCTGGGAATGGGAGGGGCTCCTGAAACCACCTCGAGGCCCACTGGGTAGTCGTCACAACCGTACCTCGAGGGCAGCAGGCTTGCTGTGCCCAGCCGGCACCCCTCCCTTCATGGCCTCCCCTAACCTACACAGACCAGGCAGCACTGAAAATTGGGAGTGAGGAGGCAAAGCTGGGTAAGGCAGGGCCAGGAGTGCTCACTCTTTCCTTACCTAGCATCTGTGCACTCCGAGCACCTGCCGGGTGCTGCTGGCACTGGGAGATGTTCTCAGGTCCCCAGTCTGCAAGAGATTCTTGGTCTGGAAGCTGACAGTGTGAGGAGAGGATGCTGGGTGCCAGGGAGTGATACAGAAAGAGCTCTGGTGATAGAGATGGGAACCAAGACAGGTGTCCCAATGTCTCCTTGGACTAGGCCGACCCCACGGCACATGGGGTCTGGCCCTGGACACTGCCAGGCCTGCCGAGACTTGGCTGAGCAGAGCTCTCTGGGCAGTGACACTGGGTGCCCCGGTCAGGTTGGCGGCCCACATGCAATGAGGGTCGAGCTGAATGGAGGGCCTCAAATGCCAGGCCAAGGAGCGTGTCCCGTCGACTAGCCATTAGGAAGCCCTTGAAGACTATGGATGGGACAGCAGAACACAGCAGGGGATTGGACAAGGGGGAGCCAGGAGCAGGCAGGTGGGGATTGGAAGGTGAGGGGCACCAGAGCGGGGGGGGGGGCATCCGTGAGGGAGGGAGGGGGTCAGCTGCATGCGTGGACTTGACCCTGCTGTGGGCCACTGAGTAGAAAAACTGGCCAGTCGGGAAGGATCCTCAGAATCAGTTCCCGTGCCATCCCAGCGGCTGTCTCAAGTAGGAACAATGGGTCGCTTGTGTGGGAAGGGGCCTGTGAGTCACCAAGCCCCCACCCCAGGATCTGGCTGGGATCTCAGCTGAGCCTGCCCACTCCAGCCGAGCCTGCCCACTCCAGCCGAGCCTGCCCACTCTGCGCTCTCTGCATCGGCCCTGTGATGTCAGGTTTCCACGGTACCTGCGGAGGCAATTACAGGCTCTGATGCGATTCACCCCTGATGGGCTCCGAAGCACATGGCCCCGTGACTCGTTAGCTGCCGGAGATTGATTTTACAACGGTGCTGGTGAAGTCAGCAGCCCAAGCAGGACGTTGCCAGAAATAGCCTCGATCTTATCCCACGTCACTGGATGGTGACCTTAAGTGCAGGAACTGAGCCTCTTGGGGTTCAGAAACGCCCCCTCTCTGCTCTAAATCAGCTCTGGAAGATGATAGATCTTGGTGATCAGAGCGGAAGGTGGTTGAGTGGGTGTGGGGGAGGGGGTGTTGTCAATGGATGATCTGCTCGACATCCCAGAAAGGAGGGGGCGTCAGAAACAGCCCCATATGGCGCCTGAGGCCTGGGGGTCTTCCTAGCCTCGGACCTGCCACTAGCCTCCTGGTCCACATCAGGGTGCTATGCTCTGCCTTGCCCTGGGCCACGTCACAGCCTCCAAAACAGTCTGAAATCTGGGGTAAACTGACAAAGACAGGTGTGAGTCAGACTTCCAGCGACAGAACAAAATAAGTGGGTTCAGTGACACGTAGCAGGTAGAGACCTCATGCATGGCACACAGGCTTTGGCGGGGGGGGGGGGGGGGGGACCGAGGAAGGGCCTCGGTGGGAGTGGGCTTCCTGGGCCAGGCAGGCAGGCGTGCTCAGGGCCGGGGGGCTAACTCATCTTGGCCTCGCCCCCAGCTGTACCTGCGGGAGCTGCTGCGGCTGACGCACCTGCGCTTCTACCAGCACCTGGTCTCGCTGGGCGAGGACGGCCTGCAAATGCTCTTCTGCCACCGCTGGCTGCTGCTGTGCTTCAAGCGGGAGTTTCCCGAGGCCGAGGCTCTGCGGATCTGGGAGGCCTGCTGGGCCCACTACCAGGTGAGCCAGGCGCGGTGCCCAGGGCTGGGGGCTGGGACAGCGGCTCCAGAGCGACGGTCGCCGTCCTGCACCCAGCCTAAAAGGAGGGCGGGGTGCCCACGCAACCGTGCGCTCCTCTGGGGTCCCCCCTCCACCATCCCTGACCCCCTGCAAGCCACAGTCAGCCCCTCACACGGCGACTGCCTTCCCAGTCCCACGTGGCCAGCCTCAGACCTGCAATTCGCCTCCCAAGTAACTGAAATCGATGCAAATTGCCCACTGACTGCGCTCATTACCACGTTCTGGGGCTGAGCACGCTCCTGTCACAACCAATCAGCGTGAAAGACATTGCGGGGCCGAGCAGGACGCCAGTGCCCACATGCTGGAGCTGGTGCCCGCCCGCCTGCCCCCTCGGGACGGCTCAGGGAAAGGGCCCGAGATCTTGCTTCCCCGTCAGCCCCTCTGAGAGCCCGGGCCCGGCCCACTGTCCCCACCCAGGGATGTGATTTCCACTTGCCGTCCACCGTTATCAGTGTCTCCTCAACAAATTCCCCTGAGAGCATCGAACTGGCCCTGTCACACAGCTTTAATGCCCAAATTAGCAACAAGCTGGCGACGTGAAAGGATAGGCAAGTCTCTCTGAATCCATCAGGCTTAAAAAAAAATAGTATTGACGCATCCGGGAGGTGGCCAGGACCCTTTCTGCAAGAGCGGGCTCCATCCTCCCTGCGGCAGCTGGAGCAGCTTGGATTAGACAAACCTTGCTGATACGTGGGCACGCCCGCCAGCCCTCGGAAACGTGCATCAGCGTTTCCGCTCCTTACTAACGTCAAAGAAGGATTACGTCTGATAGAAGTGAGTCTGAAGAAATGTGGTGCTGCTGCCACAGGCTGTCTGTATTCATCCATCCTCACCCACCTCCTGCTCCTGCTCCCACCCCAGCCCAGGTCTGGGCTGCGTTTCCTGCGTGGATTAGCGTGCTCAACGTGTACTGCAGGGTGGAATCAAGGAAGCATTGGCAAGGATGGTCCAAAACACTGGATCACATTTAAAAAAAAAAAAAAAATTGTGTCTACTTTGCAAAGCCTCATTGCATGTTTTGCCAGCAGCAAGTTTGCCACCCTCGTGACATCACATTTAGGCTAATGTTACAAGTGAACTCAGAGCATTACCCAACAAATGGGGCCATTTCTCAGGCTAAATTTAGCCACATTTGGCCCCACCACTTGATCAAATTAGTGGCAGGAGATTGGAAGGGCGGGGGTAGGATGACTGTAGTGGGCGTAGGCTAATTCATTAGAGTGAGCTCGTGGAGAGGGGGGTGGTCACGACCAGCTGCTTTAACTTTTAAAGTGTCCCCAGAGTGAGAAAGGCTCTATTTCATTCATTTATGATACTTCTAGTTTGCCCTCAGGGGCTGGGCTGCCCTGGGCCTTGTCCAGTGAACTGGGATTAGTCCTGTACTGCCATCCAGCCCCATTTAGAATGTGCCCCACGTTTTCTGCCCCAGGGTCCTCTCTGAGAGGAGGTAGACATGCACCTTCCTCCGTCCCACCCCCCACCCCCAACCCACTGCCAACCCTGGCCACAGTTCACATAGCTGCAGAAGGACCGTTCTGAGCCACAGCAAGACCATTCCGGATTAATTCAGAGGAAGGGGCTGGGCAACCTGGGAATGGTCTCTTCAGAGTGGGTGGGGTGTGGGGTGTTTGCTGCCCATAACTTCTGCCCGCATCCAGGGCTCCTCCTGGCCCTGTTTGCAAAGGAACAAAGTTCTGTCTGGCTGGGTGGCCGACGTCAGGAGACTAAACACAGGCTTCCTGGTGGTCCTTGTCCTTCCTCTGCCCCCAGGAGCAAGTGTGACTCAAAGGCGGTGTGCCCTCAAAGTGTCCGGGCCGGAGAGCGCACAGGATGTACCCCCGTCAGGACCAAGTGCCGGCTTCCTGCTGTGGGCCAGGCCTTCCTTGCTGGGCAGCCATATGAGGCAGCCTCCAAGGAAGACAGTGGAGTCCTCGATGGGCTCTGTAAAGCTGGTTAAAGATGGTGGGCTCATCGTAGGGAGCTCCATGGGGACCATCGGGATCTGCAGTGCTCTGCTCTGAGGCTCTTCTCCCCACTTTCTTATCAACAAACCTAAGAGTCGTCTCTGGGGCATGAGCTGGGACGTTTGGCCTGGAGGCAGGAGAACAATGACCAGTGGGTGGCTGCCAGAAAGTTCTTGCTCACTGGCGTGTTCCGTGACCCACTGGAGCGTGTCCTGACGCACCGTCTCTCAAGACCCCAGAATGGGCACGGGCCAGCCGTCAGAGGGGCGTGTTCTTTGCCCCTGTGCTGGAAAGCCTCCCGGAGGGCTCCCCGAAGGGTAACAGCAGCCCGCGGGTGGCCAGCTGCAACATCGCCCCTTTGTATGTCACAGCAGCCTTTGGATGGAGGTGCTCACACTGGCCCATTTGCAGGTGGGGAAACTGAGGATGAAGGAGGCTGCTGGGCTTGCCCAGGGCCGCATGAACCCAGACGACCTCACCCCGGATCCCTTACCCCGCACCTCTGCACTTGGCCTCTACCTGCAGGCAGGGCCTGGGGCTGGGTCAGGGGCCTTATCTGAACCCACTCTCTTCCCCCCAAGACGGATTACTTCCACCTTTTCATCTGTGTGGCCATTGTGGCCATCTACGGGGATGACGTCATTGAGCAGCAGCTGGCCACCGACCAGATGCTTCTGCACTTTGGAAACCTGGCCATGCACATGAATGGGGAGCTTGTTCTCAGGAAGGTGAGTGTGGCCCCCACATGCAGGCCCGCCCTCCCATATACAGAGCCCCACCCCTTCACTTCCAGAGCTCCGCCCCCACGCAGCCCCCCACAAGCCCCGCCCTCCACATCTGCAGAGCCCTGCCCACACACAGAGCCCCACCCCTTCACTTCCAGAGCCCCGCCCCCACACTCCAGCCACCCTGGGAGCTCCTGACCAAGGCCCAGTGGTCAGCATGTCTGGCAGCTGCTCAGGGTGCCCATCAGGCCCCGGCAAAAGAGGTCTCTCTCCTCATGGACTGAACAGATTACCTGGTTTGATAGACAGGTCCTCCACCTGGGGTACCTCACTCCTAGCCCAGAGCCAGGAAAACTGAGCAGGAGGCTTAGGGAGGGGAGGTGGCCACTTTTCATCCAAAGTTAGTGGAATAAAGGGGGCCTTTGCCACCTCCCCGCTTCCCAGGCTCCTGCTGGAGACTGCTTCTTAAAGCTCTCTGGTGTCTCCTGGGGGGGCAGTGAGGAGGGCCTGGGGTCAGGGTGGGGTGGGTAGGAAGCGGGTGGTGGAAACAGACCCTGCAGGGTGGAGAGGTGGAGCCATGGGGCCAGGCCGAGCCAGGGAGGGGCAGGGTGGGCCCTGTGCCGCTTTTGCCTGCCCTGTTCACCCTCCATATGAAGGCCGTTGGGGGAGCCTTCTTTGTGTCAAGCCACATGGGAGCACTGCTCCGGGAACCATGTGAGTCCCGTCCCTCAGCTGGATCATGGTGTGGAAAGGGACAGGGCAGGCAGAGTCCTCGCCCTGACCTGGCACAGGGTGAGCCCTTGGGCGCTGACTATTGCTGCCCTTGCTCTTGGGCTGTCCCCCAACCCCCTCGTCACTGCCTGTCCTCTCTGTTTGCAGGCAAGGAGTTTGCTCTATCAGTTTCGCCTCCTGCCACGGATCCCCTGCAGCCTGCATGACCTGTGCAAGCTGTGTGGGACTGGCATGTGGGACAGTGGTTACATGCCCGCCGTGGAGTGCACAGGCCAGCACCCGGGGTCTGAGAGCTGCCCATATGGGGGCACTGTGGAGACGCCTTCGCCCAAGCCCCCCAGAGAAGGCAGGAAGGGCCCAAAGACGCCCCGCGAAGGCTTCGGTTTCCGCAGATAGGTTGGGCTCCCTGTGCTAGATGAGGGGTGAGGGAACCTCAGCCAGGTCCCAAGCATGGGGGAGGGGGTGGGGATAGGCTTGGAGGGGATGGGATGGTAGAAACGGAAGGAAAACGCCCTTGGGCGGCATGAAGGGAAACTTTTCATATTAAGGACAAAAGCGGAGTCCAGAAGTGACAGAAGTGAAACCCGCCAGCTGCCCAGAGAAAAGTCACCTCCCAAAAAAGCGGGACTAGAATGCACGGCCATCCCACCGGGAGACGCAGGCTGGCTGGGTTCTCGTGTTGCCTGCCTTTGATGGATCTCGACACGTCCCAGGAATTCCTCCAGCTTCATCAGCCACCGAAGGGTACTGCCAGGCATTGGGAAAGGCAGAGACAGAAGGAGAGGTCTTGTGCACCCACCAGTGCCGGGGAGTGCAGAACAAGGGGGTCCTGTCCAGGCCCAGAGACATCTTTGCAAGCCGGACACACCCGCCTCATCAGGCTTCATTCTCTGAAAGAACCAAACATACTCCACAGCTTCTCCAGCTGCAGCTGCAAAGCTGATGTGAAGACATCTGCCCCCCATCCCCCCCCCCAAAAAAAGCCCCACTGATTTCAGGGTAAAGAGGTGTAAGAGCAGGGGGCTGGGGGCTTTCACACTGTCCATTTCAACATCCTGTCCTCTTGGCATGTGAAGGAATCTGCTGCCCGTGAGCCTGAGCACAGGCTGTTGAAGTGTTGGATTCCTCTCCCTTTGTTGGGGAATGTCTGCATTTGGCATTGTTTAAGGCCAGCCTCACCAAATACTGCAACCAACTGGGATCTGGATGGGTTGAGGTGTGCGTGTGTGCACGCAAAATCCTCTGAAGGGAATCTGCAGTGTTTGAGGGAAGGTTATTATATTAACTGACCAACCAAAACAAAGGCACCTGAAAGTGCTAGAAAGA
Source organism: Balaenoptera musculus (assembly GCF_009873245.2). NCBI lineage: Eukaryota > Metazoa > Chordata > Mammalia > Artiodactyla > Balaenopteridae > Balaenoptera > Balaenoptera musculus. Next base: position 10,784,714 of record NC_045804.1, on the reverse strand, counting down.
CTCCCACTTCCCTGCAGGGCCTGCATTCTGCCATGAATGCCAGTCTTCTGTAAGTCAGCTTCTCAGGTGGTTGGACGCAAGAGTGGCCACAGTACAGTAGCCATCACTCAGGGCACCTCTGCTTTCTGTGTGGGAACCAGGTCTTCCCAGCAAGCTCTCCCGGCTCCCAAAGATTCTCATCAGTAGCTCCTTCTGGGATTTAGAGAAGGACAGATAAGGGCATGGGAGGGCTCCCAGCCAGTGTAAAGTGGTGGAGCCATTTGCACAGGAAGCCGCCTCTTGAACTGGCAGGAGCAAGGAGCCTGGAGTCGTTCCTTGAATCCTCCTGCACATTCTTCTGGGGAGAAAAATCCTTGACGTGCTGAGAGTCATCGTGGAGACACAGCCTGACTAAGGCTTCTTCCTGCCCTCAGCTTTTCTCACTGAGAGTTGACGCTGCTGGATGGCGCCACTTTAAAAAGATGTTTATCAACAGGAAAGAGGAAGTTATCAGCCTCCTCCCTTCTCAGCTTCTCTCTTCTCCATGAGCCCAAGTCCGCCAGCAGGCAGGAGACTGACACTGGTACTTCCAAGTTCCTGGCCCCTCTGTCCAAGAGCCTTTTGGAGACACCATCCTGGAGCCCCAACAGTGCCCAGATCTTAGGGTACTGACCATTATAGTCCAGCAGCGGGGTCCAGGCTGGATGGGGGTAGACTTCTGCTCTGCTTCTGGGGAAAGAAGATTGCTTTTCCATCCGGAGGATGGCTCCTGATCCATTATGGAAATGGCTTGAGTTACCCAGGCACTATGTTGACCCTCCTCTAGAGACCACATCCCCATGAGCAGGCATAACAGTTACCCATTGCCACAGTAATGCTACATAACAAATAGCCCCCAAACATGGTGGCCTCAGATAGCACACACTTACCTAGCACATGAGTCTGTGGGGCAGCAGCTCAAGCTGGGCATTTCTGGTCTGGGTTGGGCTTGCTCCCATGCCTGGAGCTGTTAAGTCCCAGGGGGGTGCTCACACATGTAGAAGTGTGTAGAGGTCAGACTTGGCTCTGCTCTGTGCCTCTTGCATCCTTCCCGCAAGCCAGTCCTGGCCAAGGCAAAGGTGCAGAATCAGAAGTGTACAGGTACCTTCCCAAGCATTGACAGATGCCACCCCTGCTGCCACCCCAATGGCCAAAGCAAGTCACATGGCCAGACTCAGCATCTAGGAATGGGGAAATGGACCCTCCCCTGCAGTAAGAGAAGTGACATGGCAAGGGGCTGGGGATTCAGGGAGGGGGTGAGGAACTGGGCGGCTGGTACGGGGCTGGAAGAGTCTACCAGCACCACAACAAAGTCCTGGTCCAGATAACACTGTTTTGGAACTCACCTTCTACCAGGGGGGTGACTTCCCCTGAAGGGGCAGGAGATGCCTAAGAGGAGAAAGAGTGCTCCCCCCTCATCCTCTGTAGCAGAAGAACGTCCATGCATTTTACAGTACCTTGTGCCTTTGGGCTGCTGTGTGTGGGGTGGAGGGAGAGGGGTCCCAGGCTCCCTCACTTTGGAGGGTCCTGGGTGGAAAGCACTCATTCTGAACCTCCCAGCTCCCACAGCCCCTCACCCCCACGGCTCCCCATGACCCTCCCACCTCTCAACCTATGGGCTGGGTGAGGTCCCAGTGAGATCTGGGCCTCTTGGAGCAGCCAGGACTTCGAAAGCTGAAGACCTGGGTGTGTGGGCTCTGCGAGGTCCCGCTGCTCCGGAGGGATGGAGAAGGCCCGCCCCTGCATGGCTCCCTTAATCTGGATGCAATTAGAGGAAACCAGCCAAAAACCCTGCGGCAGCTGTTGCCCCAGGATTATTCCCAGCCAGCAAAAGGCATTAGGGTGATAATTCAGTCATTAGACTTTTAGCCTTCCCACCGCCAGAACGTGCAAATACAGGATAATCAGCCCAGCACGGCCATCCTCGGCGATACTGCTTATTTAACCCATTTTTTTAAAATGACACTTAATGTTATTGGCTGGGGTGCGTGTGCACGCATACTTAAAAGTTTCCCCACCGCTAATGTCTGTGCTGACGTTACGTGATGTCGTCGGGGCCTCTGGGAGGAGAGGGCACCTTTGATGCGCATGTGCTGGCACAGAGAGGGCAGTGGGGCAGGGACTCACCAGCCCAGTGGGGGTTCACCCTCTCAGGGAAGGGGGATGATGGCAGGATGAAGCTGGGTGTGGGGAAGGTGGGGATATAGTGGGGTCAGGGTCTAGTTAAGTGCAGAGGGGAACAGTGTGCTATTCCAGAAGGTTCTGACTTAAGTCCCAGCAGGGGAGACTTGGAACTCACAAGTCAAGGGAATTGGAGTTCTTGAGCCAATTAGAGGGGTAGGCATAGGCAGGCTGGGAGGGGTCTCCAGCCCATCTCTGCAGAGGAGGAGGGTCTGCAGTCCAGAGGGCAGTTCCTTTGGTGGCCTTGGTCTGGATGCCATCAGCGAGCAGCGCCGTGTTGTCCTGATTGGCTAAGTGTCAGGCAGGACAGAGATTTTTGAATCCAGGACCTTTGAGTTTTCCATAAAATCGTGCTGGGGGCAGACAGCTGGACAGGATGAAGATGCTGGTCCTGAAACGAGGGCAGTGGCTGGCAGAGGTCACCCAGCTCTGACCTTTGATGGGTGGATGTAGGAAATAGGGCAAAATCTGTGGACCACAGTGGGGGACCTCTGTGGCTCTCCCCTCGGTTTTTTGTGAGGTCCCTCTGAGCTCTCTTGTCTGCTTCTTGTTTGGTAGAAGTAGCTGGGAGGAGGGCAGCCCCCAGGGTGGTGGGAATCTGCTCATGGCTGTGCCCTGCACCTGCGGAAGCTTCCATCCTCTGTTTGGCCTCCCCTCCCCCATGCCGGGAGGCTGGAGGGTGGCAGGAGCACCTGGGTTCACCCGGCAGAGAGAAGGAAGCCTCTTCCAGCTTGTCTGCCCAGCAGAGGCCCCCAGAGGCTGCCCTGCCTCAGAGGAAGGAGGAGGAGTTTCCCTGGGAAACCCCACGCACACGTGCAGAGGTGCAGCCGTAGACCGGCCTGCAAGCTGTGCCACAAACCCACAGCAAAGGGAAGGAGCCTGCGGGTCTGGCCTGAGGCCGGGCGCTTCCTCTGGAGACCCTGGGGAACCAGATGGCCCAGGATCTGATTAGCCCTGGGTTTCTAAGCCAGGCTGCAAGGCCGTCCCTCGAAGTGAAAGCATTCTGTCCCTGCCGGTCCTTGGCTCAGAGGGAACTGCCCCCAAAGCTGTGAAGCTCAAGGACAGGGCTCCCCCACAGAGGCTGCACGGTGCTGCGCGGAAGGAAGACGCTTACCTAGGGGTCAGGAACCTGGTTCTTGTCCTGCCTCTGACCCTTCCCAGGTACGTGACCTTCCTGCCCTCTGAGCCTCAGTTCCGTCATCTGTAGAATGAGAACGGCGCTGCCCTCCCAGCCCACCTCACAGGACTGCCGTGGGGACTCTCCAGGTGAAGGTGTCATGAAGATGGTGTACCAGCCCCAGGGGCTTCACCTGCCACTCAGGGAAGAGACCACTGACCTTGGCCTTGCAGCCTTGGCAGAAAGGCGGCATGCTCCCAACCCGAGAGCTCGCCCTGCTTTGAGAGTCAGCAAACCTGCTCCCTTCTACACGTCCACTTTGCTGCATGTCCCCGACTAAGGGGGACCTCTCTGTGCCTCTTCTGTGAAATTCACCCTGTGCCACCCCACTCCTGCCATGAGAAAAACCAACCATAAGCCATGACCTTGGTGACCCCGAGAGATGTGTCTGTGTGCCGTGTGCCCAGCTCTGCATCAGGGATGAGGTCCAGGCCTCGGACCCCCACGGCTGTGAAACCCACTCAAGCGGGGGGCTGTGGCCTCCTGGGTCAGGCTGTAGAGACTGGAGAGGGGTGTCCCTGGGCCTCTTGGGGGCAGGGTGGGCATGCAAACAGCCTGCAGGCATCTGGCCGTTAAACACATTGTGCTGAATTTCTAGGTAGGAAAGTACATTTCAAGTTCAGAGATCAAGTCACTTGGTCATCTTCTTTCCAGCACCTTGTGTTAGTCAGAGGGCAGGGTTTCTGTTGTTTAAGGGAAAGTTTAATGAAATTCCCACCATTACCAAGAGATTACTGATGTCCGTGGCTAGGGATTCGTTCTCTGTATTTCATTTTGTTTTCTTTTTTAAATACAATCGCCCACTGGTCAGGCCATGCCCCAGGCTTGGGACTGGCCACCCTGACCCCTGGGGCCACAGCCCCCACTGTGCTTCTGGCTCTCATGGATTCCACTGCAAAGTAAATAAAATCATATTGACAACAAACATACGCTCTACGGCGCCTCTAAGGAAAAGGTCCAGTGAGGTTTGTTAGGTCAGAATGTGGCAGGTTCCAGTGCTGGGTGAAGAGGGCTCCCACGGAAGAGCAAGGAGGGCCAGAGGGCTGGCCAGTGGCACAGCAGGCCCTGCTCTGGGGAGCCTGGCTGCAGGCCCAGGGGTCCATCAGGCATCTGAAGGGGACGGGCGCTGGGCCTGCAGCGGGGAGGAGCTGCTTGCCTCCAAGGTGGAGAGGTAGTAGGAAAGTGCCCGTGAACCCCAGTGACCGGGGGCCCCAAGACCGGCCCCAGCACCTGGAAACACACAGTGTTTTATTGAGACTTGGCTGCCAGGGCTCTGATTTCAGGAAAAGCCGAAGCCTTGCATTTGTGAACTTTTTACGGAGGCAAAGAAAATGAATTTGACCTTGTTAAGGGTGGGATTTAAAGGAAGAATTCAGGCATCAGCTTCTCTCATCTCCATGCCCTGGAGCCTACTACAGGGAACACGCCCCAGGGATTACAGGGAGGTGGGCAAGGGGGCTGGGGCCTGTCCTGGTTCTCCTGGACCGTGCTGGTGGGTGGAGGGCTCAGCCCTAACACAGGGCCTGTGGGATTGCGAGCTGGTTTTCTGTGGTTTTGTATGTACCTTTTTGTCCTTTTGCCTGAGAGGGGAGGAGGGTGCATGCGCTGCCCTCTGTAATGTCTGCACCCCTGGGGGTCTCGTGTCTGCAGGGTCTGTCTCATCCTCCAGCCACCTGGCCTTGGCTGAGACGACAGACAGCTTTGTCACCACTTCTCTGCAGGCCAGGGGTGCCCCTGCCTGAGGCTGGCTGGCCACGTGGCCAGGAGGGGCAGCAGGCCCAGCTGATGCATCAGCTGCCGTGCCTGGCTGGTGGCTCCACTTAGAGAAACCGTCTCTGTCCTTTTGGGAGTGGGAGGCGCTGCTTCCCCCTCATGCCTGGCCCTAACCTGGGATCTGAAGTCGCCCCTGACGGCCGAGTGCAGATAGAGAGGGAGCTTGGAGTTCAGGGGCACCAGCCCTACCATCACCACCCTCCAGGGCACGGCTGTGGGTCAGTTCGTCCTCAGAAAGTGGCAGTCCCACCCCACAGAGCAGCCCTGCAATGGGTCGAGGCCCACTGTGGCCCCCACCTTGGGCCATGGCCCTGCCCGAGAGGGCCTTTCAAACCTGTCAGGCGGCTGGTTTCCTGGGTCTGGCCCAACCAGGATACTCTACCAGGTGTTTGTCTTTGCTCTGCTCTAGTTCTCCCATAAATAACGGCCGCGTAGTCACGGGCCCAGGGATGTGCTGCCCTAGAGCGAGACTCTTCAGGGTGGCCCCTGGAAAGACCTGGCCTCTGTTGTCCTGCGGTCCTGAGGGCTGGGCCTGGGAGCAGCTTGTCTGTTGCGGCGCGGAAGGGCCATCTGCACAGCTCGCTTTACACCCCTGCTAGCAGCAGAGACACCCCCGCCCCGCCCCTGGGGCCCATTCACTTCAGAGAGTGAGCGTCCTGTGCACCACCCTAGTCCCATCATTCCTTCATGCATCCGTTCAGCAAGCATTCAGCAAGCCCCACCAGGGAGACGGGTACCGTTGTCCCATGGACCTGCTCCAGGGGCCCGAGGCTGAGCACACCAGGTCACTGGGGTTTCTGGGGCGGTCAGCACGTACTCTACAAATGCTCCATGAGCAAAACTGCCTTGCCAGCCCTGGGAGAAGCCACTCAATGTCCACACTTTTGGGGCCCCCCGGGGCAAACCTTGAACTCCCCGGGTCTGAGTGGCCTTTGGCTGCAGAGACTCAGGTGAGCCAGAAATGTCACTGAGATGATTTTCTTTCAGTCAACTTGAATCCCATTATGAGCCCTGCCAACCCAGTTAAGTCTCAGTTGTTATTGGTGTCTCTCCTTCCCCCCAACACCCACATGAAGACATGCAATGAGCAGGGGTGGGAGGGATCCCACGCAAAACGTGCAGGGGGCTCTCTGCTCCTGGCCCATGGTTGCCACTGAGACACCCTCTGTCCAAACCCAAGGAGCCCATGAGGTCTGGCTCTTTCCTTTGACTGGGGCCCTGGTGCCCAGGCACAGCTGCATCTCTACCCCCATCCTGTCCCTCTTCAGGGAAGCCACCACCACTATACACACACACTCAGGTACACACAGGGCGGGGAGGCCTCAGCCAGCCCCCTTCCCTCCCCGGTTCCATCGTCCACCTCTCTTCAAGGAGCACCAGCTTTTAGAACAGAACCCACAGGAGGCTGGCCACAGGCTCCTTCCCACCACTTGGCAGAAACCTGGAGGGGAAGGAGCACGAGGGCTTGGCAAGCGTGGGAGATGCTTGGAAGAAAAACTACAGTGAGAACAGGGCCCCAATCATCTCTGTGAGTTATTGGGCCACATGAGCGATCTCACTGTTAAAGGGGCTGTGTCTTCACACACCCCCACCTCCTCATGGCCATTGGGGAGGGTCCCACCCAGCCACTGCCATGCTCTCTGCAGACTGGAGGACACCTGCCAGTGGCCTCATGGGCCACATTCAGTTGCTGGCCCTGGGACACCCCTAAAGTCATCCTTCCTCCTCAGTGGACCCCCTCCCTCACCTGTGAGGCCCTCCTCTCTCTGCATCTCAAGAGAATAACCAGACCTCTGGGCTCCTGGGGCGTGTACTGTGTAATTTAGATAAAGTGGTTTGAAAATATGCTATTCATTCTCTGAATGTGATAATACGTCTGCCTTGATAGGTCAGATGCCACAAGCTCTTTCATCGGCAGTTTGACACTGAACAAAAGAAAGCACTTTATATTTTGAGTTGTTAGAGAGAATGGCTTAATGGTTTTCTAAATGGTTGTTTGGATGCTGAAATTAAGTTGGTGCAACAGGGGGATAGTGCCACAGGCTGGGTATAGCAGCCCCTCAGGAGGGAGAAACAGGTTCAAAACCCCCTCAACCAGTAAGAGACATGTGCAGTTCAACAAAGTGGGAAACCTTCATCAGGGACCAAACACAAAGTTCACGGGGTTCATTGATTACTGGCCATAAATAAGCACAAATAGAAAAAGACATGGAGGGTCCTAGTGGCCACAAGTTAACGGTTAGTGAGCCCAATTGCCCGGCAATTTTAAAACCTAACAGTAGAATATGGCAATGGGCAAGGCCCAGGAAGCCCTCTGGGATAGGAGGTCAGAGCTTTGGATCAGTTCACTGGAGAACTATGGCCAGTGCCTGTCTGGACACCAGCTACAGGCGGATGGACAGAAGATTCTGAGAGGCACAACAAATGACTAAAACGACCTCAAAGGGTAGAGGACGGGGCCCTGTCCAAATTAAAGACTGAAGGATAGTAAATGTTATCAAGAGTTTATGACTTAATGACGAGAGTGCCAACGAGCTGCTCTCCACTTTTCTGGTGGGCAATTGTGGTCACAGGAGGCGCTGCCAAAGGGCTGGGCTTCAGGAGAGCCACTCTTGAGCCACCGACCTCTTGGTGTCCCATCCCCTCTGCCCTCCAGGACTCTTGGTGTGGACTCGCCCCCTGTGGGAGAAGCCCATCGCTTGCAGGGCTCCTTACTCTGTCCAAGGTGCATGAGCACAGGGAGTGTAAGGGAGTGGGGAGTTCTGGCTGTTCATGTGAGCTCAATTGGGAGCCCACTTTCCGATACGGGGTCTCAGTGTCCTTCTGTAAAAGGAAATCCAAGTGTACTTAAACCAACCATCTGAGACAAAGTGGGGGGAGGGGGATGACAGTGGGGGAGGGGGATGACAGTGGGGGGAGGGGGATGACAGTGGGGGAGGGGGATGACAGCCCTCCCAGGGCACTGTCTGGCATCCAGGCCCTGTCCTCTGTTCTGCCCACCTCCCGCCCCTATTGGAAAACTTTAGAAACTTTAGAAAAAAGGTGCTGGGGACCCTCAGACCTCTGGACAGGTGCCCTCTGGGGGAATCCCACCCACCTACCCAAATGGCAGGGTCTGTTCTATTTCCAGGCACATTCTGCCTTTCTCCAAAGCCCGGGCGTCCTTTGGGTTTTCTGATAAATCCCCAGGTTCTGTCAAATGATTCATTTAGATGGGAGTTCCCCACCCCCATTCTTGGTCTTACTGCTCCACTGGGCCACATGACTGTCTGAGCCAGGCTGATAAATAGCAGCGAAATTTTAGGGCTCAGAGTCAGCAGCCTGAAGCAGAGTGGCAAGGAGCGGGTGGGAGGTGTCCGGTGCACAGGGACGCAGGGGTGAGGGCATTTCCAGGAGAGGTGAACTGCTGCCTTCGAAGAGGGATGAGACAAAGCTCAGCTCTTCCCCATGTTGCCTGGAATGCATACCTCAGAGCTATTGGTGAGGGGGTGGGGTCCTTCAGGTGGGTGAGACCCAGGACCTGGACTTGGGCCAGCGCAGGTAGGAAGAGGCACTGCTCCCACAGGTGTTTCTTCAAGAGCTGGTAGGTGGGACAGCGCAGCAAGTCTGGGAGTTGGTCCCCCCACCCCTGACTTCCAGCCTGCAGTCTCTCCCACCCCCTCCCTGCCTGCCGCATCTGCACCCCTGTCCCATGCAGTGGCCAAAAGGATTCTGCAGAGTTGAATCTTACCAAAAAGGCCACTGTCCTTCCCCTCAATCTGCTGGGCCAGAGTGCAGTCGCCAGGCCAACCCCAAAGAGGTTTCTGGGTCCCCAGAAGAGGGGGAGGCCCCCAGAATCTGAAATGTAGCTATTGGTTCACCAAACCGGCCTGGCCTCCTGAGTCCCTGCACAGACCTCCAATCCCATCATGAGCCTGAAACTGACCCAGAATGCCAAGGTCTGCTTGTAGAGTGAGCCGCTGGGCCCCCAGAAACTGGCTTCGATTAGAGGGGACACACTACCAGAGGGTGTGCCAGTGATGGGTACAGACTCCTGTGGCTGCTGCCCAGGCTGAGGATGGGTTCCTAAGAGACTGCCAAAGCCTGGGCAGGACTGAGCTCCCCATAGGGGTTTTCCTTTCCAGAAAACAGGTTCCACAGTTTGGGTGGAAGCCTGCTTGGCATGCCCTGCCCCTAGGGCCTGGGACACCAGGTAGCTTTGCACAAGGCTGGAGGCAGCCTGCACGGGCTCCCCACTCCTGTTCTCAGCTGTCCTACTGAATCCCAGACACAGGCCTGGCTGTGGGATTCAGCCACACAGTGGCATCTCTGCAAAGCCTGGGATTCTCACCAGGAACTGGTCTCCCAGGAGGGAGGGAGGTGGGCAGGCGCTCCCCTGCCCGCCCACAAGAGGGCTGGGGAACTAGGGTCCCCATGCCTGGAGCCCCCCACTGGGACCTGTTCAGAAGGTGGCACGTGTGGGCACAGTGGGGCATCGCTTCCTCAAAAATAATCCTCGGTGCTAATTCCCATTTCCCCAGGAAGAGGGCCAGTGCCTCTCAGATCCATCCCATTTTCTGAAGAAGGGCTTTGTTGCTGCTTCTTTTTTTTTTTTAATTAATTAATTTATTTATTATTTTTATTTTTAGTTGCATTGAGTCTTCGCCGCTGCGCGTGGACTTTCTCTACTTGCGGAGAGCGGGGGCTACTCTTTGTTGTGGTGCGCAGGCTTCTCACTGCTGTGGCTTCTCTTGTTGTGGAGCATGGGCTCTAGGCACACAGGCTTCAGTAGTTGTGGCGCACAGGCTTAGTTGCTCCGCGGCATGTGGGATCTTCCCGGACCAGGGCTCGAACCCATGTCCCCTGCATTGGCAGGCGGGTTCTTAACCACTGCGCCACCAGGGAAGCCTGTTGCTGCTTCTTTTGATTTCACACCCAGTGGGCCTTTTCTCCAAGTGGGGGTCCAGGTACGGGGACCCTAGTTGGAGTGTGTGTGTATGGTGGTGGCGGCTTCCCTGCAGAGGGACAGGATGGGGGTAGAGATGCAGCTGTGCCTGGGCACCAGGGCCCCAGTCAAAGGAAAGAGCCAGACCTCATGGGCTGCTTGGGTTTGGACAGAGGGTGTCTCAGTGGCAACAATGGGCCAGGAGCAGAGAGCCCCCTGCACGTTTTGCGTGGGATCCCTCCCACCCCTGCTCATTGCATGTCCTCATGTGGGTGCCCTATGCCCGGCACACGCCTCGGGGCCACCATGTGGTTGGGTTCCTGCCCATGTGGTGGGCAGGAAGGGGCACCAAGGGAGAGGGGCACGCAGGACAGGGAAGTGCCTGGGGCTTCCAGAGGGAGGGGACTTGGGGAATGGAGGTGGCATGAGGGCAGGGGACGGGGGTGGGAATGGGGGAGAGGTGCAGGAGGGCAGGGGACGGGGGTGGGAATGGGGGAGAGGTGCAGGAGGGCAGGGGACGGGGGTGGGAATGGGGGAGAGGTGCAGGAGGGCAGGGAGGAGGAGGGGCAGCCCCCTCCATCCCTCCCAGGCCCGCTGACCTAATCATATCAGGTGTGCTCCAGATAAATATTAATAACCCGGTGACAGAGGGGATTTGGGATAATCTAATTAAAAGGGCACCATTCAAGCTGGCAGCTTTACTAAGGAATCACTCCCAGTGAAACCCATGAGCCCCCAAGAGGGCCCTAAGAGGGAGAGGAAACGTCCCCCTCCCCACAGCCACCCACCCAGGGCAGCACGGGCAGGACATGACCTCTGGCAGGGCAGGTGCCTGGCTCCAGTGCCCTCTGAGCCCCACCCCCACCCCGCCCCAACTCATCACTCCCAAGCACCACCCCTGGGCACCAGCCTGAGGCTAGGGCACCCGGCCCCCCATTCCAGCACCGTCACCCTCAGCTCCTCAGCCTCCCCCTCTGCCTATCTGTCTGTCTCTGTGTCCAGCTGACAGTTTCTCTTGACAAAACCTGAACACCCCATGCCCCCCACCGTCCTCCAAATGCAAAGAAAAGGCAACCTCACGGCCTCAGAAGGGCTCCCTGGGTACCTGGCTTTCCCTGGGGGGCACTGGGGCCTCTCAGGAATGCAGACCTGACCTCTGCCAGAGGGCCAGGCCCCGCCGCTGAGAGCTGCCCATTCTTGCCTCGGACAAAGTCCTCATCCCAGGGCCAGAGTGGCCCCGTGCCATGACCCCAGAGTCCAGCCAGCTTGGGAATCTATCTGCCTGATGGGTCCCTTATCATGGGATTCACAGGCTTCCAGGGCCCACTTTCTCTTGAAATCAAGATTTATTGGGGCCCCTCGTGTGAGTTAGTGGTGTTCTTTGGCCTTCGTCAACTTGGCTTGGTCCAGCTGGAGTTAAGAGGAGCTGGGGGCTTCCCTGGTGGCGCAGTGGTTGGGAGTCTGCCTGCTAATGCAGGGGACACGGGTTCGAGCCCTGGTCTGGGAAGATCCCACGTGCCGCGGAGCGACTGGGCCCGAGAGCCACAACTACTGAGCCTGCGCGTCTGGAGCCTGTGCTCCGCAACAAGAGAGGCCACGATAGTGAGAGGCCCGTGCACTGCGATGAAGAGTGGTCCCCGGGGCTTCCCTGGTGGCGCAGTGGTTGAGAATCTGCCTGCTAATGCAGGGGACACGGGTTCGAGCCCTGGTCTGGGAAGATCCCACATGCCACGGAGCAACTAGGCCCGTGAGCCACAACTACTGAGCCTGCGCGTCTGGAGCCTGTGCGCTGCAACAAGAGAGGCCGCGACAGTGAGAGGCCCGCGCACCGCGATGAAGAGTGGCCCCCGCTCGCCGCAACTAGAGAAAGCCCTAGCACAGAAACGAAGACCCAACATAGCAATCAATCAATCAATAAATCAATAAATAAATCTTTAAAAAAAAAAAAAAAAAAAAAAAAAAGAGTGGTCCCCGCTTGCCGCAACTGGGGGAAGCCCTCGCACAGAAACGAAGACCCAACACAGCCAAAATAAATAAATAAATAATAATTAAAAAAAAAAAAAAGAGGAGCTGGGTACGGGGCAGCTGGGGACGAGGGCAAGTAGAACCCTGAGCCCAGTCGAGGTCCTTCCTGGGCTTTGCCATCCAGCAGCCCAGCCCCCACCCTCCCCTGGCCCCTGGCCCTGCCCTTGGCAAACAGATGGACAGCCTGTCGGGGCCACTGAGCTTCTGGACTTGAACAGCAGCATCACTGGCTCTTTATTCTGTGTTTGGGGTAAACAGATCTCTCTTTCCAGTCCCCACTTTCCCCCTAAGGCTGCCTGCAGGAGAAGCCCGTGGGAGGGGTGGGACGCCGCTGACCATCCACCTGGCTGGGAGGAGGCCTCCTTGGGGAGGCCCAGGAAGAGAAGGGGTTAGTTCATCTAGTACTACTCCAGGCAGGGACTCGATCCTCCCAGCCATGTCCTGTCATCTGGAATACCCCATGGTGGAGAACTTACTACCTGTCAGTAGAAGCTGCTCTTTGGCCGGGAGCCACAGGACCTCTATGTGGACTAAGCAGGCCTGAGGGTGAGGCCAGTGAATAGCAAGGATAGGGGCATTTGGTACACTGACCCTGCAGGGCCCTTTCCATCCATTGTAGCTCTCAATACTCACAGCAGCCAGATGGGGGCAGTGCTGGGTTTACCCTGTTTCCTAGAGGAGAAAACAGAGAGGTTAAGTAAGTGGCCCAAGGTCACCCAGCCAGTAGATGGCAGAACGAGGACTGGTGCCCAGGTCTTTCTGATTCTCTTTTCCCTGTGCTTGGACAGTCTCTGGCCAAGGGCTTTAGGCCATCCTTCCCCAAGGGAGGGGACATCTGAGCACTGTCCAGTGGGCACATTGAGTCTCAGTTTATCTGACTCTGAACTGAGCTGCTCGTGCTCTCTCTGGTTTCTTCCTCCTGCCCACCCAGGGGATGAAGGGCAGGATGTGTGAGCTGGAGTTGCTTCAGGCATGATGCCTCCCCTCTCTGAGCCTCTGTCTGTGGGGCAGGAGGTTGGTGTGTGATCCCCAACAAGAGGACAGAAGTCCCCACCTCCTCTAGGGGCTCACCTGGCCCCACCCCCTCCACTGGGACCCCAGCACCCAGTAGGAAGGATCCAAGTCCACGCAGACTGAGGCTGCCAGGAGCTGCACCCAGGAGCCAGGTCCTGGAGCTCCATCCCCTGCAGGCTGGTGAGAAATGCGCAGGTTCTCTTGCCTGCCAGGCTGGGAGACTTCAGGGTAGAGGGACACACCCAGAGTTGGATATACCCCTGGGCTTGGTCCTGAGATGGGGGAGGAGGCGGGGCCAGGGCCCGAGGGGCAGCTCTGGGATGGAAGGAGGGGCCACTAGTTTCAGAGTCCCCCTTGGGGCAGGGAAGGCGGCCCCTCGAAAAAAGGGGGAAGTGAGGACAGGCCCACCTGGAGCCCAGCGGGTCTCAGGGGGCAGAAATGGGGAAGGGCAAGGCTGTGGGGAGTCGATTCTGAAGTAACAGAGGCCATGCCTCTCACTGACTGCTGGGTCCAGCCCCGGCCTCGACTCAAGGGGTACAGTGGGGAGAGGGGGAGAGTAAGCTGTGGGTTCTGTCCCAGTCTCCCCAGGTTAATGCCTCAGCTGTAAAATGGTGCCCTTAGCGCCCTCCTCTCAGGGACAATAGTAGTGACCATGCACTGAGCACCTGTTGTATACCAAAACTCTGGTCCAGGTAAAGGATGGGTTTTCAGGGGAGAAACAGGCTGGGGGAGGGGAGCTGCTTGCCCGAATTCCCAGGGAAGAGTCACAGGCAGATTTGGAACCAGTGGGGTGGGCTCTTAACAACACCCTGCGCCTCTTTCCTCCTCCTGCCTACTTGTTCCCCGCATACAGGGCTGCCTCAGGGGGCCGCTGCCCCTGCTCCCATAGGATGCTGTCAGGTCCGCTGTGTCTATTGCGTGGGGCCCGGAAGGAAGAGACCTGGGCGAGCCCGAGAGATGGGTGTCAGAAAAATCACACAGAGCACATGCAGGAAGCTTGACAAGCTCTGCTGATGGCACAAGGGCCCAGAGGGAGCGATGAGTGTGAGGCTGGGGGACCGGGGGCTGTGAATGAGGGCGCAGCTTCTGCACCCTGGAAGATGCCTGCATCCTGCATCCTACCCATAATGTGGCTTGGCTGCTAGGAGTCACCTCTTCCAGCCATCCTGGAACCGAGGCACGCACACTTGCCTTAAAGGGGTCCCACATCCCAGGTACCAGGAGGCCAGGTCCGGATCAGAACACAAGAAACGTGGTTATGCTCACTGGTCATGTCACTCTTCCAGGTTCTCACCCTGACCAGACATGAGAATCACCTGGGGACTTAAAACCAGGGATGCCTGGACCCCTCCCAGATGTGTGGGGAAGTGGGGGAGGCCCTATCTGTTTGCAGGTTCCCTGGAGCCTCAGAGTGGATAGCCCAGCGCTGCCCACTAAGGGGGCTGCTCCCCACTGAAGCCGGGTGCTCCCTTGCTGCCCCCCCCTCCCCTTCCCACAGAAGCTGACCTCTGGGGCTGTGTGGAGGTACCCACCCTCCTCCCCAGGGAGGCACTGGGTGGGAGAATTGGGCACCTGGGACTCCCTGAGGCTCTCTTCACCTCACCCCCACCCCTGCTTTTATATTCTGGAAACCATAGAAGTAGAACCTTCCTGCATCCGCAAGCCTAGAACTTGACAGATCCACAGACTTGCTGATTTTCCAAAGTGCTGAGCAGGTGTGGCCACAAGATGCTTCACACTTCTTGTAAGAGAAGAATAAGCCCCCGCGTGTCTTTGGCAGCCCCCGGGCCAGCCCTGCCAAACCTGCCCTGCCTGCCCCCACTTCCGCCTTCTCTGGGGCCACTGATGCAGGACTCCTGGACCAGAGCACGCCTGGGGAACCAAGGCTGGACCAGGCGAGGCAAAGGGGCTTTGAGCTGCTCTCGCCTCCACCCAACTGGGCCTCAAGGCCCAGCCCAACTGTGCCCACATGGTCCCTCCTCTAATCCTCTGTGACCCCCCACAGCACCGCACAGCTTCAGGCCCTGGTCCCCATGAAAAGCAGTGCAAAGATAGACACTGGGTTTCCAGGGGTTACCAGCTTTGGCTCCGAGGCCATCTTTCGTGGGGGCTCCCAGCCCCAGCCCATTTCTAGGCAACATGGGTCTCCCCTAATTCGGACTTTGACTCAAGGAGCGGGTGGGAGGCTGTGTTTACATCTGAATCCCACAGTCCTGCATCCAGCTGTGGGAATCTGGGCACATCACATGACTTCTCTGAACTTGAGTGCCAGCAACCAGGACATTGGTTCTACCTCCCAGAGCTGGCTCCTCTGCCCCCACCCACCACGGCCTAGACTTCCCACCAGGACCCTCAACCTCAGCAGTGAGTCATTGGCATGGCCCCGTGGTCCCCACACCCAGCACGGAGCCTGGCCTACAGCAGCCTCATGGTGTTTGAGGATAATAAATTAATAAACAAGGCCCCCTCCCTGATGCTCGGCAAATATTGTCAGAATGAAGGCATGTCACCACCAATACGGACACATGTCAGAGTACACAGACCATAAAAGAGACATGACAAGTGCTGATGGGGTGGATAAGATTAGATCCCAGATGTAGAGGCTGGCTCAGCAGGTCCCCGAGGGGTGCACAGGGTGGAGTCTGAGAACATTCTCGCTGCTCTCCAGAATCCTCCGTGCACCGAGGGTCCTTTGGTTCCAATCCAGCATCGCTCGCTGTGTGACCTTGGGCAAGTGGCTTAGCTTCTCTGAGCCTTATACTGCTCCCCTGTAGAATGTGGACCATAACAGTAACCATCTCTCATACTCATTATGAATTAAATGAAAAGCACGAAGTAACACATAAATCCCGTCACACGTGCCTGGCCTGTTGGAAGCCCTCAAACTGCAGCCATGTCATTAGGGTCTTCCTCACATCACGTGGAGTGCACAGCTGCAGGAGTGAGTGAGTGGCTTGTCCCCTTGTCCTCAGCTCTGCTGCCCTGCACAAGCCCCCTGTCACCCATGACCCCGTCTCTGGGCTTCTCCCACCAAGGTCTCAGTGCCTGCCCCAGGGCAGGTGTGAGAGGCAAAGTCCAGGGGACAAGGGACTGCACCGTGGGCCCAGCTCTCTACTGCTCGTCCAGTCTTCACGGCACCCTGCCAACAGGTAGGCAGGCAGTTTCTGGACCATTTCACAGATGAGCAGACGGAGGCACAGAGAGTCTGTGGAACATGCTCATGTCACTTGGCCTGACTGGGGCCGGCCCAGAGGGAACGGGGTTGGGGGGGGTATGTGAACACAGAGGGGCAAAGGGGATGGGTGTCCCCAGGATGGGAAGGCGACCTGGGCCTGGCCACAGCTTGGGGTTGCTGCAAACCTGTGCTCAGCCCCCTTGGTTGGGGAGGGACCACTGTGATACTTGGGTTTCCTACCCCAAGGCAGCACTGGTGCCTGGGCCCCCGTAGACCCTGCTCTGGCTGAGAGGGTGAGTTTCCCAGGAAACAGAAACTGTCTATAGCACAGATCAGCATCTGCTGGATGTGACCCAGGGCTGGGCAGCTAGCAAGGGCTTCCCACAGTCTCATAGGATTTGTATCTTTCACGGGTTTGATTTTCACCTGAGGGACAGGGCTGTCAGAGCATTGTGACTATGGTGGTTTGGCCTCACCAGGTTGGGGGAGGTGGTGGCAGGGGAATGGGGGTCCCTGGAGCCCCACAGAAGGATGAGGGGATTGTCGGAGCAGGGGCACCTCCTCAGGAAGGTCGCATATTTCTGGGGGAGGGTCAGGGAAGTTGGGCCAAGGCCTCCAACCTGGGGAAGGGACTCAGTGACACTGGGCGTGACAGGGTTGCTGGCCAGAAGCTACCATGCTGGGGGAGGGGCATTGGAGTCCTAAACCTGGGAGGCTGGTATTGACCTAAAACAATAAAATAGCCAGTTATTTTACCAGCAAAATGGGTTTCTTTGGGAATGGCAAAGAATTGCAGTTTGAGGCATGCAATCCACGCCAAACCACAGGCAAGACCGGAGAACAAACGAGGGGCACCTTCTTTTATAGAGGAGAAGCCCCCGCCCACCCCACAGGCTGTTATAAACAAAGAGCTCATTGGAGGAAACTAGGAGTTGGAAGTGTTGTGGCTTTTCATTGGCTGAGTTGTGACAGTCTCTCATTGGCTGGGCTGTTGCCAGGCAGAGAGAAATCCTTCCTTCCTCTGCTGGCTAGAAAAGTAGTAACCTTCTTCTTGTTGGAGATGCCAGGTACCCTCTTCTTGTTGGGTCTGCAACTAACGCTGAATAGACCATGAGAGCTCCCTCTCTGGCCTCCCAATCCCACTTTAAATGAGGTTTCTGTTTATTAAATTTCACACCACAGAGCTGAGGGAGGATGCCACAAGGCTTGATTGGAAGTGCTCTCTCTGCCCCCCACAACAGCTCTATGGGCAGTGGAGGTCTCCCATGCCTGTGGCAGTAGTCCGGGGACCCCAGCTGCTACCCACTTCCAGTGGGCGGTTTGTGCCTGCCAGGGAAGAGCCAAGGGCCTGGCACAGTGTGATGACAAGAGCACAAGATTCAGAATAAGGGGGGCCCTGAGTTTCTGGGCCACAGTGGTTAGTCTACACAGTGAGGGGCTTGGGCTGAAGTGAATGCTTTTGGGGCCCCTAAATGTGACAGGGACCAGCCAGGCACTCTCAGTTATTCCTCCTAGTGGCCATACAGGGTAGGGCTATTATTATCCCCATTTCCTAGATTAGGAAACTGAGGCACAGAGAGGTTAAGCGACCTGCCCGAGGTCACACAGCTGCTTAGTGACCTGTGCTGGGTCACTGCAGTTCCTCTCGCCCTCACCTTCTGCCCTCTAGGTTGCTAATGCCAACGGGAGGATGACAGCTCGAGGACAGGTGTCCCCGGGAAAGATTGGCCAAAATCAGGTCCCAGAATTAGGGAGGGGTGACTCCCACCAGAAAGCACTGAGCAGTGAGCAGGGAGGTAGTATGACCCCCACTGTAATCTGGCCTGGGTCCCACCGATACCATCAGACAATGTCCCGAGGGAGAGAATGCACAAACAAACTGAAAATGACTGAGGACACTCAAGGAGGAGTTCATCCTCCCCACAAATCTGACACCTGAAGGGACAGGCTTATGGGATAAACAGGAGGCAGTGTAACGGGGTTCACATCCCAATCTGTGTGCCTCAGTTTCCCGCCCATCCA
Organism: Balaenoptera musculus; assembly: GCF_009873245.2. Classification (NCBI taxonomy): domain Eukaryota; kingdom Metazoa; phylum Chordata; class Mammalia; order Artiodactyla; family Balaenopteridae; genus Balaenoptera; species Balaenoptera musculus. The sequence goes on along the minus strand of NC_045804.1, from coordinate 10,766,405 downwards.
AGTAGGAGGAAGTTGCCACCTTCCACACAGGGTGGGTGTGAGGGAGTGAGATAATCGAGGTAAATAAAGCAGGTGCCTGGCACCAAGCAGGCCCTTAAAGGTCCAAAGCTGCTTTAGAGAATTTTGACAAAACCTGAGAGGAAGCAGCCTCTCCGATGTCCTGGTCCCCTGTGGAATGGGCGGAAGATGGGGGAGGGGAGGTGATCGAGCCAGGCCCCCCTTCCTGTTGCCAAGGGGCTGGTCAGCCTGAGGCCTGTCTGAGGCCAGGGGGCCTCCTGGAGGGGCTGCTCCCTGAAGTTCTCAGCTATCTCTCAGCCTTGAACTTTCTATTCTGTTTTGCAATCAGTTCAGAAAGCGGCATTTCTAAACTCCCTTCTTATCACCGGGAAACTTCTGACACAACAATAGCTGATTGTACTGCTCTCCTGGGTGCGGCTAAATTCCTGGACCGACCCCCCCATCCCCACCCCCCAAGCACACACACCTTTTTTTATTTTTTTGGTAGCTTTGGAACTATAATGATGCCATTGTGATTGGTGTGGTTAGGTGACAGTGTGAGTTTATTTATTTTATTTTATGTATTTATTATTTATTTATTTATTTTTAACATCTTTATTGGGGTATAATTGCTTTACATTGTTGTGTTAGTTTCTGCTTTATAACAAAGTGAATCAGGAGAGAGGGGGGACCTGGAGGCAACCAGTGAGACAATCAAGGGAAATCTTCTTAGAGAGCCGAAAAGGCATTATCTTGCATAAGTCACCTGGAGATAGCAGCGCCTGGACTGGCTAGATTCGAAAATATGTACTTATTTGTCAAAATACCAATTTTTTTTTCAGTTATTATAATTTTCTCCCCCAGCTCGAGCCCAGCCAGTAGGACTCAGCTGCATAGAGTTGATACAGATTCATCTGAACGTAAAGTAACAACAGGCCGTCAGATAACAACCCTTGGTTGGCCACGTGCTGCGGTGGGGAATGAGTCAGGCCCAGCCCCTGGCCTGCGTAGCTCTGTGACCCTGGGCACGCTGCCCTCCAGGGCTCAAGGTCTATAAATAGAGCAGGTGGGGAGCCCTGCATGCTGGGGGCGGGGGGCCTCGGTTCACGTGTAGGTGGCAGCCACCAGCAGGAGCCCCCCGGACTGGGCCTCGCACTCCTGCCTCCAGTTCACCAGCCTGGGTCCCTGGGAGACGGTCCCTGCCCAGAGCTCGGGTGCCACCTGCTACCACCGTCCCCTCAGCCCAGAGGACTTCCTGCTTCACCCGGGCTCCCAAGAAAACCCTGGGAGGCATTTCTTAGAATGTTCGGCAGTTGCTGCGCATTCAGAAGGACTTGGCAGGGGCCCCAGCAGCCGGAACAGAGAAGCAGATTGAATTCCAAGACCTGGAAGCCAGAAGCACTGGCGGGGAGACCAGCAGGTCCAGTGTGGTGCCGGCGTGGTGCTGGCATGCACGCTGGGAACCGTCACTTTGTGGGGAGTTCAGGTGGACCTCCTGCCATGCTGCCCCCCAGGGCCTCTACCTGGAGAGTGGCACCTCAAAGCCTAAGCCTTCCTTGGCTGGCTGGTTCAGGTAAATGGGGAAACAGGTAAACGGTGAGTTGGCATTGGACACCGTGCGCAGGCTCAAAGAGAGGAGTCATCATCTTTGTTAAAGAAACAAATATGCTTAAAGACACTGGTATTTGCTCTCTTCTGGGTGTTTCACTGGCTTCATCCCAGTCAGCCTTCCCCACAGGATCTGACTGGGAAAAGAGAGGCACTTGCCCAAGGTAAGTCCCTGATCAGTTTCCCGGCCAGTTTCGCGGCAGGGGCTGAATAGGGCTCTGGCTGACTCCAGGGACACGCCACGGAGGCTCATGGGTCCCAGGCTTTATTTCTGCCCTGAGACCCCTTCTTACCCTGGGTGAGACTCCCCAAGGCCTGTGGGACAAAACTTGGACATCGGAAGAGAGACCTGGCCCAATGCCATCTTCCCAAGTGGCTGGACCGCCCTGCCCAGCAGAGGGCCTTCAAGGGTTTGGGCTCCGGATGGACGTGGCCTTGGAGAGCAGAGAGGAGCGGCCAGGCTGGGAGGAGCCCATGTCAGGGACATTCAGAGACCACTGGGGTGGGGGCTGGGAGCAGCCTTCCCAGGAGGGCCGGTCTGTTCTAGAGAGAGGGGACAAGGCTTGCTCTTCCCTGGGCAGGGCAGGCAATTCAATCCAAGAAAGGACTTTCAGGTAGAGTTGTCCTGTGAGGGAGCCATGAGCTCTGTCATTGTGTGGTGCAAGCAAGCCTGGAGGGGGCTCTGGCTAGCAAGTTTGGGGGTCAGCCGGATGACCTTTGAAGCCCTGAGAAAAGGCCAAAGCTTCTGACAGCTTAGCTCAGACCTGGGGGTGGGGGAGGAGGGGGTGGGCTCAAGTCAAGGGAGGGCCAGGGGTTGAGGGGGCCCCCAGGGACCCAAGAGATGCTGGAAATGCTTTTGTGTAAGTCCTGTCTGGCAGGGAGCCAGGGCACCCTGCCCTGTGTGCTGTGGACAGAGCCATGAGCCACAGGGCAGAGCCACCGGGCAGAGCCAGATGTGACAGGGACAGAGGCCATGGCAGTTGGGAGGAGCCATCAGAGCAGGTGAAGTCAGCCGGGAAGGTTTCCTGGGAGAGGTGACTCTCTTGCTGGGCAGGAAGGACATCTCAGAGTCTCTCCTGCTGTCATGCCTCCCCCAGGAGAGCAGAGGCAGGCCGTCTCCGCTGGGACGCCCAGCCTCTTGCCGAATAGCCGGTCACCCAGCCTCTTGCCGAATAGGTGGCAGAAAAACCTACGCCTTTAAAGAAAAAAAATATTGAAGTGAAGCTTACATGAGATAAAATCAACCATTTTAAAGTGTACAATTCAGTGGCATTTAGCACATCCATTATGTTGTGCAGCCATCAACACTATCTGGTTCCTCATTTTCATCACCCCAGGAAACCTGTGCCCATTGAGCAGTTTCTCCTCATGCCTCTTCTCACAGCACCTGGCAACCATCAATCTGCTTTCTGCATCCACGGATTTGCCATTCTGGATATTTCATATCCTAAGCCATTTTTAAAAGAGCAAAAAGCAGATAGTTGGGATCTGGTCCCTCTGCGTGTTTCCAGCTGTGTGGGCTTGAGCATAATATTTTGTCTCCCTCTGCTTCAGTTTCCTCATCTGAAAAATGGGCATAAGAGTGTTTCACAAAAGGGTTGTCGTGGGCATAAAGGGGTCATCTAGGCAGTGCGCTGAGTGCAGGGTCTGCCCCTGGAAGCCTGGGTGCATTTTAGCTGCTGTAGCCATGGGCATCAGATGTTCGGATGGTGTGGTACCGGACAGCCGGGGGCATGGAAGGGCAAAGCCTGGAAGAGCAGATGTGTTTTCCACTGGGCATGGCTCATGCGTGTCACCTGGGCAGGTCACATACCTGCTTCCAGTCTGCACCTGCTCCTTCCTGCTTCTGTGACATTGGGCCTCAGTTTCTCCATCTGGAATGGCAGGGCCTCACAGGGGGTGGGGCCTGGCATGATGCCGAGGGTTGGGAGATGCTCAGGAGGGTTGGGAGAGCCTGAGAAGGGTTGCAGTGGGGACCAAGATGGCCTTGAGAGGAAAGTCCTGGACTGGGCGACAGCAGGCAGGTGCCCAAGGCCACAGTGATGGGCGTTGAGAGCAGGCAGGCATGGCCCTGGCTCCTCCGGCATGTCCTCTGGAGCCGAGCTTTTGATCAAGTGGCTGGATGCTTCCTGTCCTGGCTCCCCTTACAGGCGATCTATCAGCTCAGCTGTTACTGTCTGGGCCAGCGAGTGGCCATAAATGCTCCCGCCACCTCCCACACCCACCGCCCGCCCCCCGCCCCCGCAAGTGGGCCAGGTTTTATGTTGTAAGAACACTGTGGGGCGTCTCAAACACACCGCTAATGACAGGCATCATGAAGCAATAAAAGTGATGGGGCTGGGAGGGGGCTGGCAGGAAGGGCGGGGGGCCGCCAGTACCCAGCTCCCCTGGCGGTGGTGGCAGGAGCTCTCGGAGAATTGATTAGTCTTGGACGTGCTGACCTTTTTGTTCTTGAAAAATTGCTTTTGAGCAGCTGAGGCAATAAAAGTAAATTGATTCAGAGAGTAGGAGGATGAAATTTGCGTTAGGTGGGGAGGGGTGCATAAATGCCTCATGACGTCAGCACTCCTCTCCCCCCCACCCCCGCAGCCCCAAACCCTGGGCAACAGGAGGGCAGGACCTGCGGCACAGGCAGGGCAGTGCTGGGGGCCAAGCGGGCTGGGCCTGAGGGACCTGGCCCACACTCAGCGGGGCTTCACCAAATGTCTGGGCAGAGAAACGAAACTGATAGTGAACAAGGGAGGGCCAGAGATGAAATGAAATGAAGTAGGAGTGTGGGGAGGGGAAGGAGGCAAAAAGAGAAAAACACCAAGGTGAAAAAGTGAGGGAGATTTACGCTAGACAAGAAGGCAATGGGGACCCAGAAGGAACCAGGGAAAGGAGAGAAGGGATGAGATTTGCCCTCGTCAGGGTTCTCCTGAACACTGCCTGTGCCTGACCATCCTATTTAATCCCCACAAAGCCTTATTTTTGTCCCCATTTTATAGAATGAGGAAACTGAGACCTAGGGAGGTCACGTCACCTGCTCAAGGTCACCCAGCTGGGAAGTGGTAAAGCCCAGTTGAGCCCCTCTGAGGCCAGGCTGGGGAATCCCGAGGGTGGACCCGTTACTGAGTCACTGTGAGCACCAAGGAGCTACTGTGCGCCTAAAAAGGCCACCTAACAAGGCCCCCTAACCCGGGGTGTCCAGATGAGAGGCTCAGAGCAGATAAGCTGAGGCCCCGAGCGCAGGGTGGTGGGCTGGGTCTCAGCCATCCTGCAGTCTCAGCCTGTGTGCCCCTCACCACCCGGAGTCCATTTCTTCACTGAGGGCCTTGGGAAAATGACATGAGTCCGGGTCTGTGAAATCCAGAGCTGTGTGTACAGGTGCCCAAGATGTACTGAGGAACTGGACCCAGCCGCTGGCCCAGGAGAGGGATAAACCATGTTTGATCCTTGCAGCAGCCCAAATCTCCGCTTCCGCCAGGGCATCTCCGTGTTCATGGGCCACAGTCCTGGATTTGGGTTTGGGGGTTGGAGATGTGGAATCCTGTGACTTTTTGGTTGGAGTATGTGGCCTCAAGTGGTGACTAAACACCAAATCAGGCCCGTGCAGGAAGTGGTTGATGTCTCCCTAAAATGCAGGCACCCCAAGGGGAAAAAACGCAAACACTGTCCAAGCTCTGTGGGTGATCCTGTCCCCGAGGCTGCCCTCTGCCCCCAACCAGCCCCAGAGAGACCAGCCCCCAGCTAAACGTCACCTCAGACATTCTGGATCCCACACCCTGACACGACTCTCCCACCCACGGGCACTGCACCTGGCCCCTCCTCTGTCTCTGTCTCACCAGGCGCTCACAGCTGCGGCACCCTTGCTCCTCGCCCAGCCTCGAGAGAGGGCCAGGAGGCTTTACTGCCTCTATATCCCCCGGAGGGAAGGGGCTTGCCAGGGTCTCCGCGAGGCCTGGGTTTCCTGCCTCCCTGGATGCCAGCACGTGGCCGCCCAGGTGCCCCAGACCCCGTGCGCAGGTCCAGCGAGAGGCCGCCGGGGTCTGGAGCGGGCGCTAGGGTTCCCGCTGCAGTCTGCACCCCCAGGAGGGAGGGGCTGCCGCGCGTAGCTGCGCGGCGCCCCCTCCCAGTCTCCCTCCGGGCTACCGGGGGCGCAGCGGGCCTGGGGCGCGCAGGTTGCCGGGCGACCGCGCCGTTGCCAGTGGAGACGCGCACGCACACTTCCCCCACGGCGGCCGAAGGAAAGCAGGAGGCTGCGGGGCTGTGGATGCCTGCGCTGCGGGGAGCACAGCGGGAGATGCGAGGAGGGACCGCCCGGGGGCTCCTCCAACCTCGGTTCGGGGCTGGGGGGCGGCCTCTGGCCCCCGTTCCACAGTCGGGGGCGGCTGAGCCGCGGGACGCCCATCCCAACGCCTCCCGGCCTGGGCGCCAACCCGCTCCACGCCCACCGACCCTGAGCGAGGGCAGGAGAAAAAGCGGTTGTGACTCCGTTCGTCCTTCCCAACCCGGCTGCCATCCTCCTGGCAGTTTGCCTGCTAGGGTCCCAGGAGGATGGAAAGGGAGATTTGTCACGGGAGATGGGTTATTTCCTTACAGGAAAACTGAGGCTCTGAGTGGTTGGGAAACTTACCCGAGGTTTTAACTGCTAGGGACCGGACCGGCAGTGCCCGCATTCGATCCCATACTCCTCACACTGTCCACTTTGTTCCGTAGCTTGGTGGGTGACCCTGGGTGGCGCCCTCGCCCTCCCTGGCTGCCCTCTTCCCGCTGTAAAAAGGGGCGGTTCCTGGATCCAGGAATGGAGCCTGGGGTGCAGGCCCGGGCCTGGCGCTGGGCCGGGAAGCCACTGCTTGGTTCCACCTCCCTCCCGAGCAGTCCTGACACTGCCAGGGCATGAATAAAGCCTGGCAAAGCGCCGGGGAGGGTGTGCAGAGGTCAGCCGAGAGGGCTGTGCAGGCAGCCTTCTCGGGACTGGCTGCCAGGTGCAGCCAGGCCATTCTGCCTGGGCCCAGGCTGTTTCACTTCCCCTGGAGCAGGGGGGCAGCGGGGAGCGAGGTGGGGCTGAAAACAGGGGACCCAGCCAGCCACGTGCTGGAGCTGAGAGCAGGGAATTTACTGAGGTCATGTTTTTACCCCTAGTCCCCCTCCCCCTGAAGACCAGTCTAGGGGAGCTGGCAGAGGCTGCCATGGGAGGTCCCCTCCTGTGTCTTGACTGGTGGTCCAGACTGTGGCATCCACCCTACGCTCCACAGCAAGATCCTTGCATGGGTATGTTCTAAAAGACTCCAGGAATCCTGTGCCCACAAATATGGCTGAAGGCCTACGAAGCATCTAGTCTATGATTATTCATTCATCAAAGATTCATTCAGCAATATTCAGTCATCTCAGTACTGTTGTATTAAAATGCAAATTCCTCTGACAGTATTCTGGACTTCAGAGGAGGTCTTGTCATTGTCAGATACTAAATGAGCCAGGTCAGTGACTATGACATTGAAAGGGCCCCTTTCTGGGGAAAGTGGATCACCTCTGACCTGGATAATGTACCCACCACCACCCAAATTTGTCTCTCTCCCCAGCACCCGAGGTTGGTGGAAAAGGAAAGCATTCTCTGTAGGGCTGTTCCCGTGGTGACCTACGAGCTGTCCACTCGCCACGTGTCCTGGCTATGCTGGATGCTGGACATGGGGCATGTGGAGGGTGGTCAGGAACACTAACTGCATGGGCCAACTTGCTCTGTGAGGACAGGAAGGGCACATGAGCCCACACTGTGTGTGCAGCAAGGGAGGTAGCAGTCGTGAATAGTTTGGGGAAGTGTGCCTTCACAGAGGAGCCAGCACACACCTGTGGATGAAGATTGGGGGGTGGGGGGGGCGTCTGTATGTATACCATCCAAAGGCAGGCACTCAGCATGCAGTGTGCACACACATGGCAACATCTGGACAAATGCCTTTCCAGTGTGGGTTGGTGACACACTAAGCACTTTGCAAGGGAAGGGACTTTCCAGGGACACTGAGCAGTGTCCAGCCGGATAGGCAGGTAGTCCCTGCCCTGTGGCCAGAACTGGCCCCACTGCCTGATCTGCAGGAGGGAAGTTGACACAGAACCCCAAAGGACCCATCTTTGAGTCCCCCAGAAGCCAACACTTTGGGGAGATCTGCAGTGGCTTTAGTGGTCCGCTCTCACTGAGAATATCTGGGGAACTGCCTTTTAGAATCAATTGACAAGACACATGAAAACCTCATTTCCATTACTTTGCAGCCTCCTTCAGGCTTTGTCTCAGTTTGCCTTGTGACTGTACAGCAAATTCTACTTCCAAGCTGGATTGCTCACTTTTTCCACCTGATCTGGTGTCTCCGCCTGACAGTCATCTCCATCATCAGCGAATGAAGATTTCTTGCCAGAAAAGCCATCCCAGTAGCATTTGTTGGGTTTTGGAAGGGGAGCGAGCCCGCACCTATCCCGAGCATGGGCAGCGCGTGGCCCCTCACAAGCAAAGCCAGGCGTGCTGGCGAGGCGACGGCCCTGGTCTGTGTGTCGTCAGCCACCGTTCGTTGCGTCCCTCTATGGACGGGTCCTGGCAGCACTGGGGGTAACTTTGTGAGCCTGGAGAGCGTCCCTGTTCTCTGCAGAAAGGTGAGTGACTGCACGCTCCTCCAGCGGGGTAACGTGCTGAGTACAAAGACGGGAGGGCAGCTCATTCCAGCTCAGCCTTTATAATCCCACCTTTAGATCCTCCAGTGGGGGCGGTGGGTGGTCCTCCCAACGCAGAGGAATGTTTGAAACAACCGAACTACCCCACAAGGAGACGTGCTGTATCCCAGATCAGAAAGCCCAGCACCCATTTAATTCGGGGCTTCCAAAAAATAGACCTTCATGTGATTCTATTTATGGAACGTCCAGAATAGGCACCTCTATAGAGACAGAAAGATTAGTGGTTATTGAGGGCTGGAGGGAGGGAGCGGAACAGGGAATGACAGCTAATGAGCACAGAGTTCTTTTGGGGTGATGAAAATATTCTGGAATTAGATTATGGTGATGGTTGCACAACTCTACATTACTGAAACCACTGAATTTTACACTTTCAATGGGAGAATTTATGATACATTGATTGTATCTCAATAAAGCTGTTAAATATTTTGAGTCTCATGGGGAAATGTTCCTGACGGTATTAACCAGCATGTACATGATTTCATCTTTATAAAAATAATATGTGCACAGGTGTAAGCAGTCAGAAGACGGGAAGGAAATACACTAAAAACACTAACAGTGGCTTTTTCTGGGTAAAGGGATCAGAGGAGGTTTTATTTTTCCTGCACAAACAGCCAGGGGGCAGGATCCATCTAGAGCTGGGGGTGACACCGAGGCCCCAGACCGGAGCCCCTGGGCCAGCCCATCCCTGCCGGAGGCGGACCTCATGACTCACCTGCGGAGGCATCATGCATCAGGCAGGCAGGGGTCAGCTCCTCCCTGGGGAGGGAATGCTGCTGGGCCGGCGGGGCGGCAGGTGAGGTGGGCAGGGCGGGCGTGGTGGGCAGGCTGACTTGTGAGTCCCACTCTGGCTGTGAGCTTCAACTGGTTCCCCTCAAGGCAAACAAGCAGGAGAGGTCAGGCAGGAGATGAGCAATAATTATCCACCAGGCAGACAGTCTTGGCACCCCTCCTTCATTCCCGAGCAGAGAGGTCCCTCCTGGCACCCGGGCCAGCCCTGATGGCATTGCCCAGCAGCAGAGCTGGCAGACGTGCTCATGACCCTCCAGGATGGTTCAGACAATGGGGCTAGGCTGGAAGGGCATCCACTAGGGGACCCATGTTAGGGTCCTGGCCTGACTCTTAATCCAGACTCCCAGCAAAAACCTTAGCGCCTGAAGTCTCCGTTTTGAGCAGCTGTATCCCAGTGCTTTGCAAAGGAGCTGGCTGCATAAATAGTGGTGGACGAATGGATGGATGAATGAAGTGGGACAGCAGCCTGCATGTCACCTCCGGGTGGCGGGAGGGACACACGGCCTTGTAGGGGAAAATACCCAGGGAGCAGGGTCAGCACCATAGGCACCGCCTGAGTCACTTGGTTATTCCTGGCCGCCAAGGACATCTGAGGCGGGAGTGGGACTGAGCAAGGGGGCCACCCGGGGGCTTGGTGAGGCTACGGTCAGGGAGTTCAGCCCTAGAGTAAGTGGAGCAGGGGTGTCTGAGGCCTGGGTGGGAGGTTTTCAGAAGACTGCTGGAGTGGGCCAGGGATCGTGTCCAAATCAGGGCCTGAGTTCCACTAACAGGGATGCATAAGCTGGCAGCTTGGCCTGCTCAGCACCGTGCAGCTGGTCAGTGCGCCCTTCCTCAGGCTCTGACCGGCTCAGGGGACAGGGATGTGCCCATGAATAAGGAGCCGCAATTAGCCCTCCCTTCCACTGCCCCCATTCTGGCCTGGCTGGCACTCGGGGAAGAAGGGCAGCCTGACAGCACCTGCTGCCTCCAGAGCCCAGAGGAGCCCAGAGGAGCCCAGAAGATCACAGGTGCAGCCAGCTGCGGGTGCTGGCCCACGGAAGGCCCAGCCGACGGAAAGCTCACAGCGTGGATGGGCCACGGGCTCACCGCAGCACAGAGAGGCCACAGAAAGTAGTGCAGACGTCAGAAACCAGGGTCCATGGCCCAGCTCTGCCTTTTTCTAGCTGTGTGGCCTCAGGCAAGTTACCTCACCTCTCTGAGTCCTGGTCTCCTCCACTGTAAGATGAGGTTAAAAATACTGAGTCCCTGGGCTTCCCTGGTGGCGCAGTGGTTGAGAATCTGCCTGCCAATGCAGGGGACATGGGTTCGAGCCCTGGTCTGGGAAGATCCCACATGCCGTGGAGCAACTAAGCCCGTGTGCTGCAACTACTGAGCCTGCGCTCTAGAGCCCGTGCTCCACAACAAGAGAAGCCACGCAATGAGAGGCCCCCGCACCACAACGAAGAGTAGCCCCCACTCGCCGCAACTAGAGAAAGCCTGCGCACAGCAAAGAAGACCCAATGCAGCCAAAAATAAATATATTAAGGGGCTTCCCTGGTGGCGCAGTGGTTAGGAATCCGCCTGCTAATGCAGGGGACACGGGTTCGAGCCCTGGTTCAGGAAGATCCCACATGCTGCAGACCAGCTAGGCCCGTGAGCCACAACTACTGAGCCTGCGCTCTAGATCCCGCGCACCTAGAGCCAGTGCTCCAAGACGAGAGAGGCCACCACAATGAGAGGCCCGCGCACGGCAATGAAGAGTAGCCCCTGCTCACCACAACTAAAAAGAAAGCCCACGCACAGCAACGAAGACCCAATGCAGCCAAAAATAAATTAATTAAAAAAAATATATATATATATATTAAATAAATTATTTTTAAAAAGTGAGACTTCACTTCTAAAAAAAAAAAAAAAATACTGAATCCCAGAGTCCATGCAGGGCTCTATGCGATAAACACTACATGCAAAGTGCTTGGCATGTAGTCTATACTTAAAAAGTGGTGGCTGTTGTTAACCTATTATTCTATTATTAATAGAACTAATATTAATATCATTACTATTACTGTCCAGTCTTAATATCTCTAATCCCAAGACTAGATCTGTCCCCAGGGCCACCCCTCAGTTGTTTAGTCTCCTCCCCCTTCCACACACCTAACCCTGATGACTTAGGATATTTCAAGCTATTTCTCATGAATATGAAAGGTTTTGCCCCCAAATCTCTTCTGACTTTGCATAAAGCTCCCAGGGCCCTCCCTGCTTCATCCTCAAACTGGTCCACTTGCTCTGTGACCATGGGTGCTCCCTCCCCAGTTTTGGTGACCTCTGGCGTGGCCTTCACTAATGCCTGGGGCCTGGTGTCCTCCGCAGTCAGCAGGGACCCAGAGCAGGACTGGCATGGGAGGGGGTACTCTGGGCTCTGTCCTGGGCCTCTTACACCCTGGCAAGGCCCAGCCAGGCAGGAGGAGGCAGCGGGAGGGGGCTCAGGGAGAGGCCAAGGAAAGAGGAATCTCGGCCCTTCGAGGTCAGCCTGTCTATTTTTACATCCCTTCCCAAAAGGGGCCAGGACGGCAGGCCCGCGGCCATCACTCAGCACGAATGTAATCCCCAGGGAATCGGGTGTCTTTGGAAATGGGACCCAGGCTGGGGATGCTCAGAGGCCCTCAGTCCCCCAGGGGGGCCTGAACCGAGGGAGATCCTGGCCTCTGGAGTCAGACAGCCTGGCCTGAGCTGAGAATGGGGCAGGGGCTCCACCTCTCCAGGACCCGGCATCCCCTCTGTGAAATGGGCGTCACGCCTCCTGGCCTGTGTTGAAGGGGTGGAGCTGCGGGAGAGCTTCTGGGTGGGATCTGCTGGGAAGCAGGCCGAGCAGGCCAATGGCTGCGGGCCTTCTGGAAAGGACTTGCCATAGGGAAGGCCCTGTCCTCTGGGGAGGGCCCTCTGAGGCCGTGGGTCAGGGGTCAGCACACTGATTTGCTCAGAACAGCGAAGGCCACAAGACCTGACCGGTGAGGGTCAGGGAGCTTCAGGGATCTGGGTGGAGGTCGCCCGGATGCACCTTTGGGAATAAGGGGTGATTTCCACAGACAGCCCTGAGCTCTCAGCCCCCCGTGGGGGGTTCCCTCACTCAGTGGAAGAGAGGGCCTCAGCCAAGGGCACATCCTTCCCAGATCAGCGGTCATCCAATGACCAGAGAGGCCCTGCCTGCTCCGCCCAGCTCCGACGGCCCTGAGCCCAGGTGAGTCTTCCTCAGGACTCCTCAAAGCTCCACCCCTTCCTGCTCCCACTCCCTCCTCAGGTGAGATCCCCAGCTGCCACACCTGCTGACCCCAAGTGTCCCACTCAGAGTCTGCTCCCCAGGGAGCCCAGCCTTGCACAGGAGGCTGGGCAGCTGTGAGGTCCTGAGAAGACCCCACACAGATGCCTGCCTCGGGTTCCCAACAACAAATCCACCTCCAAGACTTCTGTAATGGGTTGAATTTTGTCCCCCCCCAAATTCCTGTCTATTCAGAACCTCAGAAGAGGAGGACACAGGATCCTTGCAGGTGTCATTAGTTAAGGATCTCAAGATGAGAGCCTCCTGGATTTGGGTGGGGCCCTAAACCTAATGACTTAGATGAAGAGGAGAGACACAGAGAGACACGCAGAGGAGGCTGAGGGAGGCGGAGATTGGGGTGATGCAGTGAAGAGCAAGGGGACACCAAGGGTTGCCAAGCCCCCCAGAAGCCGGGGTTCTCCCTCAGGGCCTCCAGAAGGAACCAGCACTGCTGACGGTTAGCGAATAAATTTCTGTTGTAAGCCTCTCGGTTTGTGGTGGTTTGTTACAGCGACCATATGAAGCTAACACAATTTCAAAGGCAAAATGGTCTAAAGACACAGAGATGGCTATCTTCCCCTTACAAGCTGCCTTTTCCCCCAGGTGCTGTGGTGCTGTTTTATCCCGAAGGTACTTTGGCATCTCAGCAGAAGAGAAATGAGATGGGATTTAAGTTACAGGAATAACTTCCTTGCCGCTGTTAAGGAGCATTTGTTGGAGGGGAGCTGGCGTGGAAGAGGGGACACAATTACAGGGTGACCCACCACCCTGTTTTGGCACTGGAAGTCCCGCATCCCAAGAAACCTCAGTCCTGGGCAAGGTGCACAGCCGGCCAGCCTGACGGCCCGGAGGCCTTTGCAGTCCATCAGGTAAGATAAGGAGGCCGGAAAGGGGGGAGCAGTTTCTGGGGGCATTTGGGGAGAATCGGTGGGTCTGAGAGGCAGGAGGACAGGAGAAGCCAAGGCTGAGGGGGGCCCATTCTCGGGAAGATGTGTTTCATTTGGGACACATAGGCTGAAGTCCGGGTCGGCTGTCGGGACTAGGAACTGCTGTGCAGCCCTGCCGGACCAGCTAGGAGGCTGATGTTCGAAGCAGAAGTCGAGAGGCGAGGACACCGAGGGCCCTTGCTCCAACCACATAGGGAAACACCCTGGAGCCTTAAGAGTTGTGGGTGATGCTGGCAGGGGTGGTGAGAACCTGAGACTGTGGGACCAGACGCCAGACATGGTGGGCAAGGCCAGCAGGTGCAGAGAGCGAAACCTCAGCTTGTTCTCCCTGTTAAGTGGCACAGCAAGTGAGAGAAGGACTCAAAAGCAGCAGAGCAATACAAAGAGAAGAAAGGGTCACATCACACGGAGAAACCTGATGAGAATGACCTCAGCCCAGTGGTCAAGGTCGGCATCAGCAGTGATGGTCAGACGCCCTTGACGTGCCACGATGAGCGAGGACTTTCACCTCTGCAGTCTTCCTCCCCCAAACCCACCACCCAGTCCAGTCCCGAGAACAACATCAGACTCATCCCAGTGGCGGGCATTCTGCAAGGTACCTGAGCAGTGTTCCCCCAAAGTGCCAAGGTCATCCTAACAAGGAAAGTTCGAGCAACTCACAGCCAAAAGGGGCCCGAGGAGACGTGACCAATAATGTAACGTGGCTTCCTAGATGGGGTCCTGGAAAAGAAAAAGGACATTAAGGAAAAACTAAGGAAATCTAAAGAAAGCACAGGCTTTAGCTAGTAATAATATGTCAATATTAGTTTGTTAATTGTGACAAATGTGCCATCTTTGTGAAAGGTATTAACGATAGGAGAAACCAGAGGTGGGGTGTATGGGAAGTCTGCACTGTCTTTGAAACTTTTCCTGTAAGTCTAAAACCATTCTAACATTAAAAGTTTATTTAAAAAAAAGGAAAGGAGTAACATTCAAAGGGTACAGATAATCAGATTACAAAAGAAGAAATACAAATGGGTGAATAAACATATGGAAAAATCCTCCATCTTTCTGATAACTAAATAAAAGTAAACACAGCAATGAAATATTTTTGCCTTATCCTATGGGCAAAGATGAAAACTCCGATTATACCAAATGTTGGTGGAGGAGTATTGAAAACAGGCATGTGTTGTTGAGGGTGAAGAAATTGGTAATTTGTCCCAACCATATATATACAGGGGGGAAAAAATGGTAATTTGTTTGTGTCTCTTATAATATTCACATCTTCATACACTGTGAACCAGCAGTTCTACTTCTAGAAACTTAGCCTCCAGAAACATTGGAGTGAAAACATTTGCTCAAAGGCACAAAGATATTTGAAGCAGTATTATTTGTAAGAGTGAAAATTGAGAAAAATTTGTATGAATAGAATATTGATTAAATATATTTTGATACATTTAATGGAATTTTATGCATCCACTTTAAAGAATTATGTACATTTTTTACAGAATATATGAAGTATATTCACATATAGAAAGTTTTCAAAGATAGGTGATTAAATTATAAGGCAAGTTGTAAAACATTTACATGACTACACACACATACACAGGTGTATCTAGCCACAAACAGGGCTGGTTTCATGGAGAACGACTTCCGCAGCCATGCAGGGCCCCGTGCTCGGAGGGACCTGGGCTTGGCTTAAGGGTCTTAATAATTTTATTTTTGGACTTGTGTTTTGTAAGTGAAGTCTTTGGGATGATGGAGCGTGCACAGAAGCAGATACTTGGATATACATCCCCTTGCATATGGCGTTGGCAATGGCCCACAAGCGTGGAGTTCTGTAGACCTTGCTCTGAGGGAGTTCAGTGAAATTGAGCGTGAGAACAAGGCAAGTGCATTATGCCTACAACCGAGTAAGAGGGAACACCGATGGCTCTCAAAGGCCATGCCTTCTGTTCGAACCAGAACTTACTTTGAATACGGAAAGAATGCAATGCAGTTCTAAGAAATAGAATGACCAGGAAACCCTATCATATCCTTTCTGACCTGTGTTACTTCCTTGTATCAGCCAACCATTCACGCTGAAATGATGATGTGAAAGGCAAGGGGAAAATAGGGCACCCCGTTGCTCCTTTTCCTCCCAGTCCTTCCCTGCTCATCTGCGTCCCTGAGCCCCTTTTTCTCACCCATCACAGGGGACAGTACTGGTCAGATGTAAAGCAGTCAGCTCTCGGGTGCGCAGAGCCCTGAGGAACCACTATTCTGTTGGATTTTCTATCGGTCTCGGTCAAATGCAATAGTGCTGGATTCAGGGCTGGGCTCTGTGTCCTAGCCACCATGAGGAGGGCATCACTTTCTTACAGAAGACGGTGAGGGGAGGAGCAGCTCGGGCAGGCTGTGATGGGGCTGGCATCCATGCAGGGCCTCGGAGAGCTTCCCTCCCACAGACCCTCCTTAGGAAGTGACTTGGATATGCTCAGCCCAATGAAGGAGCGCCAAGGAGTAACACAGCTTCCTCCAGCAGGTACACAGGGAATCACCACACGACCCAGCAATTCCACTCGCAGGTATGTACCCAAAAGAACTGAATACAGGGACTCGAATGAATACTTGTATACACACGCTCATAGCAGCTTAACTCATGTCGCCAAAAGGTGAAAACAAGCCAACTGTCCATCAACGGATGCATGGAGAAACAAAATGTGGTCCATCCACACAGTGGAATAGTATTCAGGCTTAAAAAGGAAGTTCTGATCCAACCCGGATGCAACACTGAAAACATGATGCTGAGTGAAGGAAGCCAGATGCAGAAGCCACATGGAGCATAATTCTATTTCTATGAAACATCCAGAATAGGCAGAGCCCCTGGAGGCAAAAGTAGAGCAGTGGTTTCCAGAAGCTGGGAGAGCAGATAAATGGGGAGTAATGACTTAGTGGGGTCAGAGTTTCTTTCTGGGGTGAAGAAAAGTCCTGGAACTAAATAGAGGGGATGATTGCACAACATTGTGAGTGTACTGAATACCACTGAATTGTAAACTTTAAGACGATTCATTTTCTGTTATGTGAATTTCACCTCAATTTAGAAAAAAGGGGCAGTGGTGCCAACTAGCAGTAGGGCTGGTGGTGGTGGTGGTGCTAGTAGTAATGTAATAGTAGTAGTATTATAATACTAGTAGTGCTGGTACTATTAGCAGTGGTAGTAGTACTAGTAGTATTGGCAGTGTTAGTAGTATCGGTAGTACTAGTTAGTAGTAGGAATAGTGGGGCCTGGACTCCTTGGTTCCACTCCAGGTGAGGCACGAAGGGAGGTCATTCCCAGGAAGCCAGCGGCACCCACCGGCAACCCTCCAGGCTAGAGCAGGGGCAAGGACTCCAGAGGGTCTTCTCACATAATAGAGGCATTTCAGAGACTTTATCTATTATTGACAAGTTGGAAGAACCCCAGAATGAGATAGAGGCAGGCAGTGCCAGCAAAAGGGAAGACAGAGGCCCAAGGAAAATACCAAAGCCGTAATCATTACATGCCGCTCAGCTGTGCACTGAATTTTTATATACAGTCATAATAATATAACTGTTATTGATCTTCCACTTTTAGTACCAACCTATAAAGAAAGCATCGACCATAAGTGGTTACAGAGTAGATGACTGACGTCAGCAGCCTTGGCAATGCCCAAGAAGCAGAGCTGTGGAGGGACGTGTGCAGGGAGGGGAGCCCCGAAGGGTAGGGCAGGAATTCTAATATCCTCAGCCTTCCCAGAGGGAAGTCGAGACATGCTGGGACAGTGTCGTCTGTGGCTCCAGAAATGGGATGGGACAAAGTGACATGGGTAACAGGTGAGCTAAAAGCAGTGGTCCACCTATATTGGAAAAACTGGGTGGAATTGGGTTTAATCCTCAACCATCACAGCAGGCAGCCAACAGAATGTCTCAACATGAATTAAGAGATAAGATGTAAGTGGTGGTTTATTCCAGTTCCATGGCCTTAGGTAGCATCTTTGTACATCAACTCCTAATTTATACCTTTAATTTGTACCAAAACACTGTCCCAACTCCAGTCAACCACATCCACCAATAAAGTTGACATTCCTACTAGGCCAACGAAGAAGCAACCCAAACTCAACACATCCAAAACTGAACACTCAGCCTTCCCCATACCTGCTTCACCTACAAGCTTCTCCATCTTGACTTTGTCAATGCCATCCTGCCAGTTGGTCAGGTAAATAAAACTTGAAGTATCCTTGACGCCCTTTCTTTCACTCCCCATCCATCAACAAGCCCTATAGTCTTTGCCTTCAGCATTGACCCAGAACTTGGCCACTTCTCACTCCCCTCCATTGTCCACGACTGCCTTCATCCTGCCTAGAATACTGACTGGTCTCCTGGCCCAGGGGTCCCCAACCCCTGGGCCGCGAACCCATACCGGTCTGTGGGCCTGTTAGGAACCGGGCCGCACAGAAGGAGGTGAGCAGTGGGCCAGCGAGTGAAGCTTCATCTGCTGTCCCCCATCGCTCCCCATACCTCACATTAGTGCCTGAGCTATCCCCACGCCCCCACCCCTGTCCGTGGAAAAATTGTCTTCCACGAAACCAGTCCCTGGTGTCAAAAAGGCTGGGGACCGCTGTCCTAGCCAGTCTTCCTGCTTCTGTCCTTACCTGCCCCAGAGCTTATCCTCAACAGAGAAGCCAGAGCACTCCTCTGAAAACCCAAATCAGCTCATGCTCAGAATCCAGCAATAGCTCCTTTAACTCAGGGGAAAAAAAAAAAAAAAAGGCTGAAGTCCTTACAATTGCCTACAAGGCCTAAGTGCTGGAGCACCCCTCCCCATCCTCTCTCTAACCTCATCTCTGACCCTCTCCCCCAGCCCCTGCTCCAGCTCACCTACCTCCTTACTGATCCTTGAACACACCATGTACACTTCCACCTTAGGGCCTTTGCACTGGCTGATTCCTCTGCCTGGGGCATTTTCGGATAGTGTCCACCTTACATGCTCATGATGTTTATTGTTTGTTGTCTGTCTGCCCCTGCTGGGATTATATTCACTCCAGGATGAGGGCAGCCCCATCAATCACCTGCAGGGCAGAGATCTTTGTCTTATTCAGAGTTCCACAAGGGCCTCAAACAGCGCCCGGCACGCAGTAGGCCCTTCATAAATATTTGTCAAGTTATTGACCAGTGTGCCAACTGAAGTTATGAAAGAGCTAAGGGCCCTCACAGTGATTGCCTCCAGAGAATGGGCTCAAAAGTGGGGAAGGGATAAAGGAGGAACTGTTGTCATCATAAGCCTTCTGCACCATGTTTAAAAATCTGTGTGTATGTATTACTTTGATTTTAAAGTTTGTTTTTAAAAACAAACAAATAAATGAGCTGGTTTGGCCCTATGCATTTTGCCTTCAAGAAATAGTGTTCCTGGGCTTGTTAAAACACCATGGGGAAAACTTCCCACAAAAAAAGACCCAGGACCAGATGGCTTCACAGGTTAAATATGCTAAACATTGAAGAAATAAGTAATACCAATTGTACACAAGCTTTGTCAGAAAACTGAAGCAGGAGAACACTTGCCAGTGCATTCTATGAGGCCTGTGTTGGTCTGACACAAAAATCAGACAAAGACGTTACAAGAAAAAAAAAAAAAACCAACCACACAATATCCCTCATAAACAAGGTGCAAAAGAGCTAAACAAAATTTTAGCAAATCCAATCCAATGATATATTAAAAGGATAATGCATCATGACCAAGGAGGAATCCCAGGAACAAAGACTGGTCCAACATTTGAAAATCAATCAATGTAGTTCATTTTGAAAAACTAAAAAGAAAAACCATATGATTATCTCAAAATAGAGACAGAAAAAAGCATTTGACAATATCCAACATCCATTCATGACAAAAAAAAATTCTTAGCAAACTAGGAAAAGAAGGGAACTTCCTCAATCTGGTAAATGGCATCTATGAACCCCACAGCTAACATCAAAATAAATGGTGAAAGACTAAAAGCTTTCCCCCTAAGATTAGAAACAAGACAACATCGTGTTGGAGGTTCTAGCCAGTGAAGTAAGGCAAAGGAAAAATAGCATTCCAATTGGAAAGGAAAAACAAAACTGTCTTTATTTGGGGACAGCATTAATCATCTATGTAGAAAATCTGACAGAATCTACAAAAAAAAAACCAAAAACCTGCTAGAACTTATAAGTGAGTTTAGTAAGGTCGCAGGAGAAACATCTGTATATAAAAATCAACTGTATTCTATATAATAGTAACAGTCAGAAATTTTAAAAGTTTAAATATCATTTACAGTAACACCAAAAATACGAAACACTTAGGGATAAATCTGACAAAAGATGTCTAAGAATTGTACACTAAAAACCACAAGTCATTGTTGAGAGAAATTTAAAAGATCTAAGTCAATGGAGAGAGTTACTTTGTTCATAGCTTAGAAGACTCAATATCCCTAAACTCTCCCTTCCCCCCAAATTATATACAGATCCAATGCAATCCCAATCAAAATCGCAGCAGGCTCTTTTTGGTAGAAATTGAGAAGCTGATTCTAAAATTCACATGAAAATATAAAAGGACCTAGAATAGCTGAAACAACTTTGAAAAAAAAACAAAACACAAAGTTGAAGGGCTAACATTACCCAATATCAAGACTTATCATAAAGCTACAGTAATCAAGGCAGCGTGATATTAGTGTGAAGATGGACAAATAGATTGATGGAACAGAAATGGATTTTTACATCCCTGTACAACTGATTTTTTACAAAGGTGCAAAAGCAATTCAGTGAGGAGAGTAGTCTTTTCAACAAAGGAAACATTTGGACATCCATATGCAAAAAGAGCACTCCAATTCATACCACCCACCACTACAAAAAGCAACTCAAAATACATCATTGACCTAAATGGAAAACCTAAAATGATGAAACTTACAGAAAAAAAAAAAGAGAGAGAAAGAGAAAATTTTGTGATCTTGAGTTAGGCCAAGATATCTTAGATACAATACCAAAATCCATAAAAGAAAAACTTAATCAATAGGAGTCATTAAAGTAAAAAAGTTTTATTAGGAGTTACCTAGGGCTGGGGGTGGGGGTGACTGCTAATGCGTATGAAGCAATGAAAATGTTCCAAAGGTTCTGTCACTGTGGTGGTGTTTGCACATATCTGTGAATATCTAAACATCTCTGAGTTGTACACTTAAGTGACATTGCATGGTATGCGAAGTATATCTCAATAAAGCCGTTATAATTTTTAAAAGAAAAAATTAAAACTTCCACTCTTTGAAGACTGTTAAGAGAATGGAAAGACACAGACAAGGGAAAAATATTTGTAAATCACGTATCCAATGAAGGATGTGTATGAAGAATATAGAAAGAACCCTCAACGCTCCATAATAAGAAAACAGACAACCCCCTTTCCCTGCCCACCCAAAAAAATCCTCTCCTGATTTGAACAGACACTTCATCAAAAAAGATATATGTATGGCAAATAAGCACATGAAAAGATGGTGAACACTATTAGTCATTAGAGAAATGCAAATTAAACCATAATCAGATACCATCACACACCTATTAGAATGACGAAAATTAAAGTCTGATGACATCGAGTGTTTGATGAGGATGTTGAGAAACTAGACTTCCCAGCACTGATGGCGAAAATGCAAAATGGCATAATTGCTTTGGGAAAGTTTGACAGTTTCTTAGAAAGTTAAAGATACCCTGTCAAATGACTTAGCCATTCCATTCCTAGGTAATGAAAGCATAAATCCATACAAAAACATGCACACAAATGTTCTTAGCAGCTTTATGTGTAATAACAAACAACTGGAATCAACCCATCAACAGGTGAATGGGTAAAGAAATTGTGTTATTTCCACGCACTGAAACACTGTTCGGCAATAAAAAGAAATGGGCTATTCATACACACAACAGCGTGAACAAATCGCAAAACTAGGCTGAGTGAAAGAAGCCAGACAAAAAAAGAGTATGTACTGTATGATTCCATTTATACAAAACTCTCCAAGATGGAAAAGAATCTGTGGTGACAGAGAGCAGATCAGGGGTTGCCTGGGGAAGGTGTGGGCAGCAGGAGGCAGGGAGCGGGGAGGGAGCAGAGGTTGGGGGAGGCATCACGGATGTGTTCACTATCTTGAATGCATGTGTCAGAACTTATCAAATTATACCCTTTAAATAGTAATGTGAGTTTTTGTATGCCAATTATGCATCACCAAAGCTATTCTTAAAAAGTAATATATCTTCATTTTAACAAGTGAAACGATGCAAAGATAAATGAAAACATAATCACCGTCCCCTCTTTTCCTCCATTCTCACTTCTCTAAGGTTTCCAGTATCAGGCAGTTTGGGATTTGGCCACAAGTTTCTCACGTTCATACTGCAGTCTCCAGAGGTGGTGGGGATTATTATTGCCTGATAATATTCAGATGGGAATCATGCCTTACAGCTTCCACTTGTTGGGTCTTTCCCTCTTTACCAAATATCTGATGGGCATCTCCTTCCATCTGAACCAGCACAGATTTAACTCACTCCTTTTCAGGGTTGCTCTATAAGCCATGGTGTGAATTTACTACAGTTTACATAACCATTCCTCTAAAGATGCACATTTTAGTTGCTTCAGTTTTCTGTTTGTTTGTTTTGCTTTGGTTTTGCCCACCATCAACAATGCTGAAAAGCATTCTTTTATGTTTATTTTCATAGACTATTGTCTTTATTTCTATAGAAGAGGCTCCCACAGTGGAATCATTGGGTCAGAAGGTATGTGAATTACTTTCTTCTTAGTAGATATTGCCAGATTATTTCTACCAGGCATGTATGAGGTATCTACGTCACCCATGTTTTTGCCTCAGTGGATCTTAGTGTTTGTATTACATTTTTGCAACCTAAAGACTGAACAATATGTCATTTAGAATTTTCCTATCATTGAGGTGAAATGTTATTTCATTTTGCCCGCTAGACACAATGTGGTCATTGTATCCATATCCTTCAATACTGTTTTCTTTTGTTGGGGTTTATATATGTTTTAAATTCAATTGACCATTTAAATCTTATTTTCTATGAGTTACCTGTTTATATCCTTTGTCTACTTTTCTGTTGGGTTGTTTAGATGTTTCTTATCAAACTGTATTAGCTTTTTGCATATTGAGGAAATTAAACATATGATACACATATATACACACATACATGCACGTACATTACACACATGCAAGCACAAAACATACACATCACACATGTGCACAACCATTGTACACACATACACATGTATCACACAGCTACGTGCATGCATCATACACCAGTATATACACATACCCACGCACATCATGTGTACGTGATGCACACATATATACATAAATGTATGCACATGCATACACACATGCACATACATACATATGCATACACGTGCATCTTATGTACATATACACATACACATGCTCATACAATACACGTGTACAAACACATGCCTACATACACATATATGCACACACATACACATATATGCACACACATACACATGCATCTTATACACATATATACACACACGTGCATCACACGCACACCATGCGGAGAAGGGTGGGTCCCAGGGCCCATTCCAGCAGGAGGATCCAGGGCCTGGACGGGGTGAGGCGGGGAGCCACAGGAAGGCAGGGGGCAGGCAGATGGGCCGTGGGTGGACTAAGCAGCCACCCCAGCCCTTGGAAAGGGTTTTGAGGACCACTTGGCCCACTGTGACAGTCTCCACCACCTCTTGGCCCCCATATGGTGAGGCCCTGGGGCTCCTGCACCCCACAGCCCAGCAACCCTGGCCACCTCACCTGGCTTCCACCCTCCCCTCCCCCTGCCAAGAGGATGGTTGCAGCACCAGGTGAGCAAGCAAGGCTGGGCCCTTCGAGGAGCCTCGATGCAGACTTCTTCTCTGCCTGATGTCTCTCTGGGGTGTTTTGGGTGAGCAGTTTTTGACATGTTGAATGAGAAATTGCCTTTTTCCCTCCTGCTCATGAGATTCCACTCTTAAGACTTTAATCGCAGAGGCTCTGGGCGTGGCAAGTGCGTCTCTCAGCCTGGCAGGTGCAGGTGATATGAGTTCGCAGCGCCTGGCAGAGCTGAGCCAGGGGGCTTCTGCAAGGATGTGAGCTCCTCTCGCCGCCACGCTGCAGCTCCAGGGGTGACATGGGGCAAGGAGGGGCCCTCGGGTGTGGGCACTGTTATGTGCCATGATTCACGCCATCATCTAACTCCTTCTGTGTTCTCAGACCTCCCAGCCCATCTAAAAAAAAATTTTAAGTGAGAAAGCTAAAGGGACCTAAATGGGAGGGAGGTGTCCACACTTCACGGCAAGTGTTAAAATGTTGACACCCATAGACAGATAAATTATGCACGTGTGTAGTAATACCCAGAGCAACCACTAGGAAAACCATACAAATAGATACATCCAAAATCACTATAAATATATCAAGATGGACCCTAATGTTCAAGTAATCCACAGAAAGGCAAGAGAAGAGGAACCGAAGAAGCAAACAGAAAATTAATAATAAAACAGCAGGCATAAGTCCTAACATATTAATAATTTGCCTTAATGTAAATTATTTAAACACCCCAATTAAAAGGAAGAGATTGGCAGAGTTTATTTTTTTTTAATGACCCAACAATATGTTGTTTACAGGAAACTCACTTCAAATTCAACAAAGACATTTCACTGAAGAGGATCCACAAATAACAAATGAACACAGAAAAAGACCTTCAACATCGTGAGCCATGAGGCAAATGCAAATTCAGACCACAATGAGATGTCGCTACACACCTAAAATAAAAAATAGTGACCATACCACATGCTGGCAACGATGCAGAGACATTGGGTCACTCATGCGCTGTGAGTGGGAATGCAAAATGAGACAGCCTCTCTGGAAAACAGATTGGCAGTTTCTTACAAAACCAAACATGCATTTACCATATGACTCAGCAATTGCACTCTTCAGCACTTACCCCAGAGAAATGGAAGCTTATGTTCACACAAAAACCTGTCCATGAATGTACATGACAACCTATTCCTAATAGCCAAAAATTGGACCTTCAATGGACAAATGGTTGAACAGTATATCCATGCCATGGAATACTACTCCGCGATAAAAAGGACTATTGACACGTACCACACCTTGGATTAATCTCCAGGGAATCCCAAAAGATTACGTAGAGTATGATCCCATTTATAAAACATTCTTGAAATGACAAAATTACAGAAACGGAGAGCAGATTAGTGGCTCCTGGGGGTGGGGGTGGGGCCACTGGAGAGTGGAGGAGGGGGGTTGGGAATGGTTACAAAAAGGGCAACACAAGAGGTCCTTGAGGTCATGGAACCGTTCAGTATCTTGGCTGTGGTGGTGGATATATGAACCTACACAGGTGATAGAATTATTGAAACTAAATATACACACAGATGAGTACAAGTGAAACTGAGGAAACAGTAAGATGGGGGCATTATATCAATAGTGATATCTTGTTTGTGACATTGTGCTGTAGTTTTACAAGATGTTACCATTGGGGGACCCTGGGTAGACGTGCTACACGGGATCTCTCTGTGTTGCTTCTTACAAGAGCATGTGAATCTACAATTATCTCAACATAAAAAGGTCAATTTAAAAAAATAAATGAACAAAAACTAAACAAAACCAAATGAAACTCCCTCTGGACAGCACTGACCTTCAGTCCTGCCTTGTGATTCCCCTATACCCCCCCGCCCCCGTTGCTCCCTGGCCGCTCCCAGCTCGCTCCTGCTCCAGCCCCCAACCACTACAGTATGTCACTAAATTCAAGGTTATGGCTTATCCTGGATTCTCCCAAACAAAAAGCCTGTCCTGGGTTTGGCTTGATTTGCAAGTGTTTTATTTGGAAGAGTGATCCCAGGGAGCAGGAGTGAAGAGGAGTAAGCGGGAAACAGGAAAGGAGGTGACCCAGTGAGAGGATGCTTTATGGAGTTGCCATCGCCATGGACAACGGTGCCTGGTCCTGGGGGCCCTACAGAGCACAACAGGGAGAAGCGTTTGTCGTAGATACCTTCTCGGTCAAGGGTGACTCTGAGGGGCATACTTGTGGGGTGCATATGTGTGGGTGCTGAGGGGCCTCCCTTGGGCTCCCCCACCTTGGGCAGATGAAAAGGGCCAGGATTGAAAGTCCAGGGAAAAGCTCATGTCCACCTCTGGCCTCTGACCCATCAGCCTCCCATGGTGCCCCTTGCAGCCTCAGCACATGGCACATCTGGCAAGCTCCCCCAACAAGCCTGCCCCTCCTGGGCTTCTCTTCCCAGGAAAGCACTTCCATCCACTCAGATGCTCAGCAGAGCCCAAGAGCCTCCCTGCACCCACCCCTTCTTCAGAGACATCACTAGAGCTGACCTTCTGTCCACATCTGTCCTCCCACGCCTGTCCTTGTCCAACCACTGTCTCCTGGGGCCCTGACCAGCCTCCTGGCCTTTACTCCATTCTGCCCACCCTAGCCAGAGAGGGGCTTTCTAACCTGCAGAGCACCGGGAGTGTCCTCCCACAGAGCCCCTGATGGTGTCTGTGGTCTTTAGAACAAAATGCAATTCCTTACCTCGGCCTCCGACTCCCACTCCAGATGCTCCTCCCCTCCAGAGTGGCCAGGTACCCGGCCATCCTCCCCAGCTTCGGCCTCAGCCTGCAGGACATGCCAGCGCCACCCTACATGCATCTGCTTAAGTGCCACGTCCTCAGAGGGGTCTTCTTGACCAGCCAACCCATCCAACAGGGCCCAACTGCAGTGGTCACAGGACAGGTCATGCTTAGTAATTACACATTTATCTGATTCAGACACTGGCAAAGTTAGCAAATAGTAAATGTTGGTTGAATGCCTACCTGTGCTGGGCACTGAGTTGCGAACTGTCCCACACTTTCTGGCACCTTGTGCTTTCAGCCACTGCCCAGGAAGCATCCTTTCCGCCATGCAGTCTGAGAAAGCCAGAGCCAGGGAGGGTAAGAAGCTTCTCCAAGGAAGTAGGAAGATGATGGAACCCAGGTGTGTCCTGCTCCCAAGCCCCCATACGAGGGGCTAGAGCGGCTGAATCCAGCCAAGAGAGAACTGCTCAGAAGCCGAGCTGGCCCAATGCCGATGGAAGGGGGACCGGGATGTCAGACCAGAGCAACAAGGCTGGGCCGGCTGGTAAGCACACAGCTTTACCTCCCAAGCTTTGAAGTTGGCCTTCTGTGCTGGAGAGCAGGGCAGAACTTGCCCTGGTGAGCCTGAGGTTGCCTCAGGCCAGGATGGGCAGTCCCCAGGGCGGGAAGCATGTGGGAGACAATACTTTGTGAGCGAGGAGGGACTGGGTGTCAGAGACAGCAGCCTCATAAGCCAGGTGTTTCCTGCAGCCACGTCCTGGCGTGAGCAGTTGTCTGGTGAGCCTTCCACCTATGGTCAAGCTCAAAGCCAATGACTTCTCTCCCCATAGGCCACAGCTCCAGGGTCTGGGAGTAGGGATGGGGCCCACACTGCTGGTAAACTCCAGGGGTGGGAAGATGTGGAGCCCAGCTGAAGTCTCTGTAGAATCCATCCTGTGTCCCCCAGCACATGCCCACCTGCTCGGGCCACGCACTGCAGATAAAAGTCCACAGAGAGATCAAAAGTCCCCGTGCACCTGGCCGGCACAGTGGAAGTGCACAGAGATTACCTAAAAAAACCCAGGAGGCCAGCAGGGGCCTGGCAGATGGAATTCACTGAATCCGTGCCTGTTGAAGGGCTGAGCTCCCAAAGTAAGTCACTCAGGGACGAGGGTGGACAGTGGTTCTGGCTGCAGCACCGAGGCAAGAGCTCCCCCAGGTCATGGGTCACAGCCCCATCGGGGAGGCAGTTATGGCATGTGCCCAGCATTGCCAAGCAAGAGTCAGGGTTTCTGTTACAGGTCTGTCTCTACACTCCATGTCTTCCAGACTCTGTGTCCCCCAAAGCACAGCAGCCAGGGCTTGGGGGTGCTTGGTGAAGGCTACCTTGATCCAGGACGTGTGGGGTGGGCATGTGTGTGTCCTGAGAGAAAGGAGAGGACCTCCAGTCCACCCTAGGCCCCAAATCACTCCAGGGTTTCCCAGGCATCTTTCTGCAAATCCAAGAAGAAAGGGTGTGTGGAGATCGCAGGCCCCTAGGAAACTGTGGAGTCCCGGTCTGAGATCATCTGGGGTCATCTGGACTGCCCCCCACCCATGCCTTCACAGCAGGATGGGGAATCTGTTCCTCTGAATCACAGTTCACTGCCCTGGATGCCATCAGGACCACCTGGGCAATTCTGTACAAAAAAAAAAAACCCAGATTCTGAAACAGTTGGTCTGGTCAAGGCCCTGGCCTGATGTTATTTTAAAGTGCCCTCATGCTTCTGCTGTGCAGCCCAGGTGGAGACCCCACTCCAGTCACCAGGGCCATTGCAGCTCGAGCTACTGGTACCACGTTACCAATGGCTCAAGGCCTCCATGTGCTCATCTGTAAATTGGGAACATGACACCTGCCTCATAGGGATGTGAAATGGGAAAACCCTGGCAGGTGTCTGGGCCTAAGCAGGGACCCCATAATGAGTGCCCCCACTCCCCCCACCCCGAAATTCCTTCCCCTGTGTGGTCCAAGTCCTGGGCTCCGAGGCAGCTATGCTGTATGGGAGCTGGAACTGCCAGTCCTGAGTTCAAATCCTGTGATGCTGTTTTCCAGCTGTGTGACCCTGGGCAAAGACCATAGGAGGCCCCAAATCTGGAGAGTTCCTAAAAATATGAAACTCACACCCCATCCCAGGCTTATTCAGTAAGGACTGTCTGGGAGAAGGATCCTAGCTTTTTTTTTTTTTTTTCTTGATCCTAGCATTTTTATTTTTATTTTATTTTATTTTTTTTTAATTTATTTATTTTTGGCTGCATTGGGTCTTTGCTGCACACGGGCCTTCTCTAGTTGTGGCGAGCTGGGGTTACTCTTCGTTGTGGTCCGCATGCTTCTCATTGTGGTGGCTTCTCTTGTTGTGGAGCATGGGCTCTAGGCACACGGGCTTCAGTAGTTGTGGCTCGCGGGCTCTAGAGTGCAGGCTCAGTAGTTGTGGCGCACGGGCTTAGTTGCTCCTTGGCATGTGGGATCTTCCCGGACCAGAGATCGAACCTGTGTCCCCTGCGTTGGCAGGTGGATTCTTAACCACTGCACCACCAGGGAAGTGCCCTAGCATTTTAATTTTAACCAGAACACTAGGTACCAGAGACAGCCAGCCAGACACCCATGCTTGGGGTACACTACGTTAAAGCCAAGCCTTTGGTTTCCCCTCTGGGAAATGGGGTGATAACAATGACCTCCCAGTACTAAATGAGACCAAAGGAGTGAAGGGGCCTCAAGGGTGAAAATGCAGAAACGGGTGGGGACCAGAAGGGTTCTGCTTCCTCACCTCCCCGGCTCATGATCCCTCTGGGGCTCTTTCTGCTGCCTCCAGGTGGCCTTCAGTCACGGTTGGTGTCAGGGGCCGCTCATGTCCCACCTTCCATCAAACGGCCTTCCCTTGGGTAACTCTCCTGGCCTCTGGCCTGCCTCCCCCTCCAGCAGGTGGTCTGGCTGGTGAGTTTGGAGGAAAGAGAGAAACACACTTGCCTCAGCCTCCCCCTTCCCTCTGTGGAACTCACCAGTTGCACCCAGCACACAGGAGCCTCTGCTCCCCTGGGCCAGGAAAACAGGCACAGCCTCCAGGGCAGAACCAGATGCGGGGTTTACGGGGTCCGGAGCAAATGAAAGTTTGGGGTTCTTGTTCAAAAATTATTAAAATTGCCGAGACAGGGACTTCCCTGGTAGTCCAGTGGCTAAGACTCTGCTCTCCCAATTCAGGGGGCCAGGGTTTGATCCCTGGTCAGGGAACTAGATCCTGCATGCCGCAACTAAGAAGTCCGCATGCCGCAACAAAGGTCCCGCGTGCTGCAACTAAGACCCGGCACAGCCAAAATAAATAAATAAAATAAATAATAAATAAATAAAATAAATATTTTTTTAAAATGCCAAGACAGCGATGGCACAGCACTAAAACAGGGGTGGCAAGAGGGTGCCCGTCCCACTGGGCAGGTCACCTGCGGTGAAGCCGCCCTGACCCAGGGGAGCGGCAGGGGTCCAGCTCAGCTAATGACACAGTGGGAAGAGAGCAGCAAGCAGACCAAGCCACCTTCCCCCACCCGGCGTGCCTCTCTCTGCCCTTCAGAGCCTGCCTGTCACTCTCTGTTCGTGAAATTTAAGCGGAGCTAAGAGGAGCTCTTCATTGACCCACTCGAGACCCTGACAGTCTGCGAGGAGATTTGGCGAGGAAAAAAACACACTTGGGTCCTCTCTTCTAGATACATGTGGTCCAGGAGGCAAGGCCTTCGCTTGATCCCACTCAAATCTCTCTTGCTGCAATGTCAACCCTCTCCTCTGGCCCAAGTGGTAGGCGGGGCTTTCTCATAGAGCCAGTAATAACACTTAGTCCGGACCTTGGAGCTGAGCCCTCAGCGCCTTCCCAGCACAAAACAGCCGCACCTTCTACCCACTGCACATGCCCAGAGTATGGGCGCTGTCACCTTGATTCCTCCCCACCTTCTAATCAACAAACCCTGCAGAAGGACCCACTCCCTGAACTTCTCTCCACCCCCTGCCCCAGGTTCCAGCCACCAGCCTCCCAGGTTGAGCTATTGCAATGTTAGCCTAACCACCTCCCTTGCTTATCTCGTTAGAACATTTTCCTATAGAGCTCCAAGCACTTTGGCACACCCTGCAGGGGACAGACCCCAGTTTCAGAGCCCTGGATTAAAACCCCCAGCTGCTGCAGCTCCTCTGAGACATGTGGCCCTAGACCAAAGGGACCAGTCCCCCATGCCCCCCACCCCAGGCTGACCCTCAGTCAGAGCTGGGCTATATGCCTACTTGGTTTCCAACCTGTTGATGGTCCCTCCCTGCCTGGTTCCTCCAGGCTGAGGCTGGCAGAGGGCCAGGGATGTGTGTGTGCCTGAGGGGCAGGCATGGGGCAGGAAGGGGTTGGCAGAGTTAGACCACCTCCATCTGCCTCTTTAGTAGTTGCTGGGAGAAGAGGAGGAGAGCCTGCCAGGCCAGGGTCCCATTGGGAGGTACTCACCCAGCCAGCCCTCCTCCCCAGAGATGTCCAATCCTCAAAATCAGGTGGGCATCTCCCTAAAGGAGGGAGGGAGGAAGGAGAATGGGCTGGTGGGTGGAGGTATAGAGGTACGCCCCTCCCCACCCCCAGAGCTGGCCTACCAGGCAGGGTCTCATGGACAAGTGCTTAATAAAAAGGCTATTCTGCCCCACACTGTACCCGCCTCTCTGCAGGTGACCCACAGGTACACCCATGTTTAAGATCCTTGGTGAGGACCAGAGAGAAAGAGGTGAACACCAGGAGTCTGCCTGGTGGGGGTAGCAGGGTGAGGGGGTGCAGGGGGCCAGGGAAGAGTTGGGAGACAGAAAGACCAATTCCAGAGCCTTCCAAAGGCTTGCCCATCCCCCAAACCAGCACTTAATACTCCATCTCTGCTACTTAACCTCTCCCACCAGGGGCCGGGCACTTTAACTCCATTTAAATAAGCCCTTGAGGGCTCAGAAGAAATTGTTGCCAGCATTTCAAAAGCCTTGAACCCTGAGGGCAGTCAGTGGCTTACTGTCCAGCTGCCCGGGGTTCCAGGCTGTCATCAGAGGCCTTCCCACAGCTCAGGGGTCCAAGCCTGCTATCCAGGGGACGAGGCTCCCCCAGAAGGCTAGCATCAGTACCCCAAAGCCTGGTCTAGGTCTCTCAGGCACCACTCGCTGTTCACCTGGTTAGCTTCCTTTAATTTTCTTTGGCCCAATCAAGGGGGACCCAAGTCGGGCATACCTGGACCCAAATGCCCTTCCTGGTTGAGAAACCCTGGGCAATTACTTCCTTTTCTGCAAAACGGGCTTCAGAGCTCTTGTGAGGGTTAAAGGAATGATACCCGGGCCTGGTACCTGGAAGACAGTAAGGTACAAGGCCAAAGCAAAGAATCACCTGGAATCAGGAATAGTGTGAGCAGTATTAGTCCCTCCAGGTGTGAGCAGACTCAGTCTTCCAGGTGTGAGCCAACTCTCCCTCCAGGATGATTGAGCCCCCAGTGTCTGAAGCCACCCCACACCTAGAATTTAAGGCTACCAGACAAGATATAGAACGCAGTTAAATCTGAATATCAGATACACAACAAATCATTTTTTAGTTTAAGTATGTCCTGAAATTGCATGGGATGGTCACTGTTTATCCTAAATTCAAATTTAATTGGGTGTTCTGTATTTTCGTATGCAAAATCTGTCTATTTTATTTTATTTTATTTTATTTTTTAGGCCACGCCATGAGGCATGCAGGATCTTAGTTCCCTGACCAGGGGTCAAACATGTGCCCCCTGCATTGGGAGCGTGGAGTCTTAACCACTGGACTGCCAGGGAAGTCCCAAAATCTGTCCGTTTTAACTGAAGGCTATCCAGTAACAAGGGATTTGGTTTTGGTTTTTTAAATTCCCTGATGAGAGGAGGCAAGATAAAGTTAAGTGAAAAGCTGGATACAGATCTATAAATACACTGTCATCATTACTTGTTTTTAAATTTTAATATATATTCGCATAGAGAGAGAGGAACCCAGGTACAGACACTGACAGAGCCTGAGATGGAGACAGAAGAGATGGACAGACACAGAAGAAAGGCTGGGAGGAAAGTTCCAATAGGTTAAGGGTGACTATCTCTGGACTGCAGGTTTCTCGCTTTCACTTTTTAAAATTTTCCAACATTTTTCAGTAAACAAGTGTTGCTTGATAAAAAAAAATACATTTTAAGTCCATCACTTATGTGGAGAGTCTGTTAAAATCGCTATTGCATTGTTAACCGCTGAGTGAATAAAAGGAAGAAAAAATTCACACGCCATCCTCTTACCCTGCTACATCCTAAACATCCTTATAAAAAATGCACAGTGCTTCCCCAGCCACAGGCACCGACGTACTTTATCCTGCTCTTGATGGGTCTGTGTCATGGGCACCAACAGCACATCAGAACTGGGCCCAGGTGCTGATGACCTCGCAGCCCACTGGGGGCCGGGGTAAAGGACTCACAGCTCCAACCCCTCCTCCCCCCTCCTGCTTGTGCTTTTTCAGCCTTGCACTTTCTTTTGTTTTTATAGTTTTCAGTTTCCTCGATCACTGTCAACTGTCATTACTCACTGCCGTCTGCATGCCTGCCCCCAACAGCCATTCTCACTTCTGTGTTTTCCTTCCAAACCTCTGTGAACGCCGTGGTTGAGACTGTGTGTGAAGTTCGGGCAGGCAGGCTCAGAGTGAGACCACAGTTGCTCTCTTAAGAGAAAAGTGGGGGGCCGTGAGGGCACAACTTCATGAGTCCTTCTGGGCTTCCACAGTCACTCAGGACAGTGGCAAGGCTCCTTACCTCCGAGTTCTCTGTAGTGTTGGATTATTGCACTTTTCCAGAAGCATTTGCCTGATAAGTGGACATATTGAAAAGATTTCTAGGTCCCATCTCAAAGTCTACATTTTTTTAGATGCATCACCAAATCCCACTACAATGAAAGAACATGGACATACCCCATGGAGTTGGGGGTCCCAGACTTGAATGAAGGTCACAGGACATGGGATTTGAGGTGACCAAGGTGAGAAGATGTGTCAGTCAGGGTTCAGATGGAGAGAACAGAAGCCACTCTGGCTACATTTGGCAGAAAATGAAACTAGGTGCTTACAAAAATCCTTGGAAGGACTGGAGAAGCAGGCTATACCTTGGCTTCCTAAATGGGGCCCTGGACACCACCAAACTGGCCCACCAAGAGAGCCACACCCTTCCCCATCAAGAAGGTGGGAGACCAAGAGGACAGCTGTGGACACACAGGCTTCAGAACATCTGGAGTAATTGGAACACCTGTTGAACCCACACTGGCCAAAAACTAGGCAGCCGTCACCCTGCCTCTCAACACCCCCAGGGCTGGTGACCAGCCCCCGGAATGCTGCCCAGCACATCCACCACCAAACATGCCAAGAAAAAAAGCAGAAGTGTGGCCTTTCCATCGCTTCCCACTTCCAAATCCCCAAGAGTGCATCTGACTGGCCAAAGTGAATGGCGAAGAAGCCTTGGGAAGGCAAATTTTTGCCCTCCTCTCTGAGACAGTGGGAGGTGGCAGAATGGCTGCTGAGTGCCAGCTGCACATCCTGCACGGAAGGTTTGGAGAAGGAGGTTTGGGCAAGAACTGGACTGAGAGACAGAATTGATCATCTACCAGCCTAGGAAATGCCCTTCAGGAGGTGAGGGTGGTGGCCCTGGGCTGCTACTTAGAGCACCTGAGCCTGCTGCTGCCTCTATAATCCGTTTGCTGTGTGATCTTGCCTGGTTTCCATCCATCACCAAACCAGAATCCAGAGGGCAGAGTGAGTCAGCTCAGAGTAAAGCCAGGCCACAGGGAGATACCACCCCATAGGTTAAATTTTGGGGAATTTGCTGGCTGGTAAACTTCATGATGGTAGCTTGAAATTGGCCACGTGGGAATATTTACGTCACAGGAATTGGCAAATGATATAAATTGGGGTTTTTGTCCTCATCCCCCAGAATTGATTATTAAACATTTATCGGCGTGTCATTAACTTAGGCGATGAGGATGGGCGAAATATCTAGGAGGCTGTGAGCTTGGTGGGTCTGCACCCTGACTGCACGTGAGGATCACCTGAGGAGCCTTTATCAAATCCCAAAGCCCAGACCCCACTGGAGATGAATTGAATCAGAAATTGGAGGAAGCAGAGGAAAAGGGTGTCAGCTAGAGAAGGTCGTGGGGTGACAGGAGGAGACTCTCAGAGCGGGTTAGCTTGTGAACAGAAATCCTTCTACTGGGAGGAGTGGTGACGCAGACAAGAGAGGAGGCAAAGGGCAAAGTCCTCAGAGGTGCAAGAAGGAATGAGATCCCGAGGCCTCGTGGCTGCAGAGCCAGGCAGGCTAGAGGGTGTGCAGAAAGGGTGCGGAGTTCCCGCCCGGGACACCTATTTCTCAAGGAGAGGGCATTTTCAGCTAGGAAGCGCTTGGGGGCAGGAGTGTTGTTTTCAGGGTGATGCTGACTGCCCCCTCCTCCGAGTTCACTTGCACACAAGGACCTGGGAGGCTCCAGAGTCCCTCGCAGGGAACAGAATGTGTAATAATCAGCACAAGCAGGAAAGCCCACCTTCCAGCTCAACCCAGATGATGGGTCCTGTGGGGGATGTTTTAAATTGCTTTATTGTTTTTGGAAAAAACAGTGCATGGTGGTTGTAAACTAAATTCAAAAGTGCAAAAGAGGAAAATAAAAATCACTAGACACCACTGCCCAGAAGTGATGACAAGGGGTGACCATCCCTCCAGGCACCTCCTTGTATAAACACACACATGTATACAGCGCTACCTGCACTCCGCTCAGAGGCCAGTCTGATCCCTCTGTCAGCGGCCTGGGTCCCAAACAGGCAAGGAGAGGAGACGGGGAGCAGGGTCCCTTCCAGCCCGACCCAGTGACACCCAGACTCTTGGCCCCTTGGACTCTAGCCAGGCCAGGCCATTGTTCCAGCACCTGCCTCGTCCACTTGGTCTGGAGGTCGCAGGTCTTTGCGTGGGCAGTGTAGTGTGTATAGATTCCAGCACAGCACAGGTCCCCTGCTGAGCAGCCATTCTCCCCTTAATCTCCTGGTGACCCTGACTACAGCCCCATCTCCCCCCAGACACCCCGCAGATGACCTTGTCTCCAGCTTTTCTGAGAAGACCACTGCCAGGGGGAGTGCCTCCCCTCCACACCCTCCCCTCCCGGCGCTCTAGAACGTCTGGCCTCATCCTCTCCCCTTCTGTGGATTGGCCACCCTCCTCCTCTCCCAGGTGGACCCCCACCCGTACTCCCAGCACCCCTTTCCCCTGATCATCAATGCTTCTTCCACTCCTACCTCCACCCTCTCTCCCATCATGAAACACACATACCTTTGTTTGGCCCCTGCTGGCCCCTCCAGCCGCAGCCCTTCCTTCACCTTCTCTCTCTCTCTTTTTTTTAAAATTTATTTTATTTTATTTTTTGTTTATTTATTTTTGGCTGTGTTGGGTCTTCGTTGCTGTGTGCGGGCTTTCTCTAGTTGTGGCGAGCGGGGGCTACTCTTCGTTGCGGTGCATGGGCTTCTCGTTGCAGTGGCTTCTCTTGTTGCGGAGCACAGGCTCTAGGCGCGCAGGCTTCCGTAGTTGTGGCACATGGCCTCAGTAGTTGTGGCTCGCGAGATCTAGAGCGCAGGCTCAGTAGTTGTGGCGCACAGGCTTAGTTGCTCTGCAGCATGTGGGATCTTCCCGGACCAGGGCTCGAACCTGTGTCCCCTGCATTGGCAGGTGGATTCTTAACCACTGCGCCACCAGGGAAATCCCCTTCACCTTCTCTTAACTGACAGCCTGCCCTGACGTGGTCAGTGGCCGAGCTTGCAGCCTGTATGCACGTGTGTGTGTGTGCACGCACGTGTGTGTGTGCACATGCACGTGTGTGCGTCAGACTGGTCCTGCCTGACCTGAGTCCATCTCTACGCCGACTGCCCATCCTCCAACAGCCCCCCAACCCTGCCAGAGAGCAGCCGTCAGCTTCTCTTCTTTCCTTGCTTTTTGCAGAGTGACCCAGTCTAGAGCTTCGACCTGTTCAGGAATTCTGACAATAGCACAGAGCAGAAATACAGCGCCCTAAGGGCTTACCATCCTCCCATTTCTCACTCTCCCAGATCCCTGCGAGGTGGGTCCCATCCCATCCATTTCACAGACAAGGAGCCTGAAGTCAGGGATCCCACCCGTGGTCAGGGCAGAGCCAAGACTCTGGCCCAGATGGTTGCTAACCACCCTGCCACACAGCCCTCCTCTCTGGCGACTACTGGCCACCCGGTCACTTCAACTCCACCTGCACAAGACCACGTGCCTTCTTGGTGACCTCCCTGCTCTGCCGGTGTTGCCCCATTCTGCCAGTATCGTTCCCAAGGTCTGTTACCTCTACCCACACCGTCACCTGGTCCAGGCAGGGGTGGCTTCAGTCCACACTGTTGCAATAACCCGCTGTTGTCTGCCTGTTCTTGTCGACCCCACCCTCTGCTCCCAGTTAATCTCCCGAAAACACCGTCAAGGCATTGATTGCATCACTTGTCAAGTGTGGGGTTGCGGCTTGGCTGTGGTCAGCATCTGGTGAGCTCAAAGAAATCCTTTGGATTTCTGAAGCCATTATCCCTGAAAATGCGTGTTAGCTCAGGGCTTCTGCAGACAGAGCTGGATGTGAGGGACAGCCTGCTGAGGACTGGAGCCTCAGCAGACCGAGAGTAGGGTTGGCCGGAGGGATTCTCCTATTGTTCTGGGGTCCAGCCCAGCGAAAAGGCCTGGGTGAGTGTCCTGGGACTGCTGTAACAAAGGACCACTCACTGGAGGCTTGACCAACAGAAATTGTTTCTCTCACAGTTCTGGAGGCCAGAAGTCCGAAATCAAGGTGTCAGCAGGGCCGGGCTCCCTCTGAAGGTCTAGGGGAGGACCCTTCCTGCCTCTTTCAGCTTCTGGTGGCTACCAGCAAACCTTGGCGTCCTTGACTTCTAAATGCATCACTCCAATGTCTATCTCTGTCTTCGTGTGGCTTTCTCCCCAGTATATCTGTGTCTCTGTGTCCAAATTTCCCTCTTCGTATAAGGAAACCAGTCATAGTGGGTTCGGACCCACCCTAACAACCTCATTTTAAGTTGATTGCATTTGCAAAGACCCTCTTTCCAAACAAGTTCCCATTCTGAAGTTCTGGATAGAAATGAAATTGGTGGAGGGGTGGGAGGACACTATTAAACGCAGTACTGTGACTGCCCCGGCAACAAAATACGAGGACCTGAATGAGGCACACAGGCACAGCCAGAAGAGTCCCTGAAAAGGGAGAGGGTGGAAAGAATCAGAGGAAACTGGAGCTCGTGAGTAGAAGGCAGAGAGGAGGACAGAGGATAGAGAAACCATGGAGAGAGGCCTAAGGGACGAGGACAGACAGAGGTTGCTGGGGACAGACATCCTGGGGGGCAAAGTCTGTGACTGGAGGCCAGAGGTCAGTGCCACCAGGAGCACCTACTGATGGCACCAGCCCTGAGAAGGGGAAATGTCTCCATCTCAAACAGACATGGCATTTTTATCCCAGGCATCCCGATGCAGTGAATGGAGGCCCTGCCCAGAGCCCCAGCGATTCACAGCTCGCTGAGCAGCTGACGGCCACCATCCCCTCAGGAGACACATGCGCAGAACCGTCCTCAAGGACGCAGCCCCATAATTACCTTCAGCTGCCAGCAAACAGCATCCACTTAAATGATAAGCAGATGCTCACGGCCCCTCTTGGGTCCGTTCCAGGCAGCATCCCACAGACACCTCAGAGGTGCGTCCTGTCCCGCAGACGTCAGCAGCTTCCTGCCTGTAACAGAAGCCCAGACCAGCACCCAGGAAGAAGAAACCCTTCCCCAAAGAAACCCAAGCTCCAGCTGTCCCCTGCCACCCTGCCAGCCAGCCTCCTAGGCCATTGGAAAACTGCTGTGTCCTGGGAGGAAGGCTTTGGAGTGAGCCAGGTGTGCAGGGGACACATTATTGATGTGAACGTCCAGCCTCACAGGTGTCTGCAAAGGCCACCACCCACCCTGACTCTGATCTCATTTTCTAAATCAACCTGGGTGGGCCTCCAGGGGGAGGTGGGCTGGAGGCAGCACTCTTTTTTTAAACTTTTTGTTTTATATTGGAGTATAGCCAATTATGAGTGTTGTGATAGTTTCATGTGCACAGACTCAGCCATATGTATACATGTATCCATTCTCCCCCAAACTCCCCTCCCCTCCAGGTTTCCACATAACTTTGAGCAGAGTTTCCTGTGCTATACAGTAGGTCCTTGTTGGTTATCCATTTTATTTTTTTTATTTTTATTTTTTTAAGGATCTATTTATTTATTATTATTTTTTCAATAAATTTATTTATTTTCTTTATTTATTTTTGGCTGCGTTGTGTCTTCGTTGCTGCGCACAGCTTTCTCTTGTTGCGGCGAGCAGGGGCTACTCTTCGTTGCGGTGCGTGGGCTTCTCATTGCGGTGGCTTCTCTTGTTGCAGAGCATGGGCTCTAGAGCACAGGCTCAGTAGTTGTGGCGCACGGGCTTAGTTGCTCCGCGGCATGTGGGATCTTCCCAGACCAGGGCTCAAACCCGTGTCCTCTGCATTGGCAGGCGAATTCTTAACCACTGCGCCACCAGGGAAGCCCCAGTTATCCATTTTAAATATAGCAGTGTGTACATGTCAATCCCAAACTCCCTAACTATCCCTTCCCCCCACTCTCCCCCCATGGTAACCGTAAGTTCATTCTCTAAGTCTGTGAGTCTGTTTCTGTTCTGTAAATAAGTTCATTTGTATCATTTCTTTTTAGATTCCGCATAGCACTCTTGGTCGGCACTTGCTGTGGCCCAGAGGAAGCCCCCTCACCAAGCCTGATGCCAGGCCTGACCACACCGGGCACACAAATGACCACACGACCCTTGACACTGGGTCCAGCCACTGGTGCTGCCTCAGGCCCACAGGGCCTAGAGGGACATAAACCAGGGACAAATCATAAGGCTCAAACAGGTTTGCTCAGCTGGGATTTGGGAGTTACCACATCCAGCCCCAAGCTCGCTGTCCAGTATGGGGCCACAAGCCACGTGTGGCCTTGGAGCGCTCGGAATTCACCAAGTGCCAGTGGAGAGGCATTCAAACTGCAAAAACCACGCCCAATTTCCCAGACTGAGAACAACAACAGACGTAAGGTCAAATATCTCATTAATAACTTTTGTGCTGGCCACGTGTTGAAATAATATTTTGGATATACTGGGCTAATAAAATACCTTATTAAAATAAATTTTACCTGTCTCTTACTTTTTTCACGTGACTACCAGAAAACTTAAAATTACAGACGTGGCTCCTATGACATTTCTGTTGAACAGCGCTGCCCTAGACCCTCACGATAAATAGAAAAGTCCAGTGGCCCTCCTGACTCTCACGGAGAAGCCAGCCTTCAGTTCCCAGCCTGGTCACCTGCTGAGTAACGCTGAGTGTGGGCTCCTCCAGTCCTACCCTGCCCACTGGGGGGACCAGAAATGAGGAGTTTCGTAAGGTTCTCAACACCCAGTACCACGACGCCCTATAAAAGCATTTGGGCCTGAAATTCCGTGTTAGATGTCAGCGTCACTGTTTACTTCACGTGGTGTGCATTCCTTCAAAATGAATCGCCGCATGCATGCCTGAGTGCCTGCTAGGGACACAGGAGATGCTGAGGAAATGCAGGCATGTCCCACCAGCCCCAAATTTATAGTTGAGCAGGGAGATAAGGCACGGGTGTGCACAGACATGAAAGCGTTACGTCACCGTCCCACACCAAGTGCTGAAGTGTCAACACAGAGCTACAGATGTGAGGGCCAACAGAGAGAGCACAGGGTCTGCGTGGCCCCATCTTGGGGAGGGGGCAGTTTGCAGAGCCCGCGTCCCAGTGGCAGTATTGTGTCTGACTGCCTAGTACACGGTAGGCACCCATCAGGAGCACAGACCTTGGAGGAGTGTTTGCAATCCCAACTGTGACACATAGAAGCTGCGTGAAGCCATTTAGTCAGCATCTGAGCCTCAGTTTTCTCATCTGTGAAATGGGGATATGATTAAACATCAAGGCTCTCAGGAGGGGCCAGCATGTGAGTGAAGGGTCTCACGCCAGGCCTGGCATTAAGGGAGTACGGGAGTGCTTGGTAAATGTTTGTCCCCTCTCTGCTTGCCCCAAAAGGGAAGGAGCAAGGCCTCAGCAGTCCAGGACCTGAAAGGAAGTGAGGGAAGACTGCCCATCTGCGATGGGGTCCCCCAAGGAGAGCAGGGTGACAGATGGGGCTGAAGAGGAAGGGCTGGACAGCAGGTGGGTGCTAGGAGAAGGCCTCTGGTGCGCCAATGAGAGGAATGGGGCGATTCAGGCAAGAATGAGTAATGAAATGGGAATTTGAGGCATGTTTGGGAGGGAAGAAAAGAAGCAGAGAGGCCAGAGCTACAGCGCTTCCCATAATCCAGACATTTGGAGATGAGGGTGGGACCCAGGGGAGGAGCCAGTGGGAAGGGAAGGACTGAGAACAACCCCAAGAGGTATACCTTTCCAGACCTTTCTCTGGGCACGTGTGTTTAGGGGGGAACTATGGGGTTGTAACAGCATCATGCTGTCTACTTAGTGACACTCACCATATCTTGTCCATTCGGGGGCATTTTGGCGGAAGCAAAGGACAGCTCTCAGGTTCAGAGCCCCTCCTCTGCAAGTCCCCCCACATTTTCAGGGCCAGGCCAGGGCCCCCTCGTGTAAAATGGATAATAAAGGAGCTGACAGTCTGGGCATGACAACTGAGTGAGAAGATGTACCGCAGCACCCGGCCCATAGCAGGTGCTCAGAGAGACTAGCGGCCCTTGTCTCTCTACCAAAAAGAAAAGGACAAGGGACACTCACGCCAGGATCCAGCCTGGGCAGCAGGGTGATGGAGAAACGAGGCTTTGTGGCAGACACCCCAGGCTCAAATCCTGGCTCCACCCCAAACTGGGGGGCTTTTAAGCAGTTTATTCTCTCACAGCTCTAGACTCCAGAGTCAAAAATCAAGGTGTGGGCAGGGCAGTGATCCGCCTAAAGGTCTGGGGGGGACCACTCCTCACTTTCTCCAGCTTCCGGCGGTCACAGGCGTACCTTGGCTTTTGGCTCCATCATCACGTGGCTTCTTCCCCAGATCTAAGGAGAACGTCTTTGTGTATCTTCTCCTTTTCAGTCTCTTCTAAGAGACTTCTTGTATTTCACTCTAATCCAGAATGATCTCACCTCAGGATCCTTGCCTTAGTTACATCTCCAAAGACTCTTATTCCAAAGAAAACCACATTCTGAGGTGTCAGGTCGACATATCTTGGAGGGGGAGCTGCTATTCACCCATTCCTTGCCCCCCACCACAAGTTCACATCCATCCCATGTGCAAAGCACACTCACCTCTCTTGCATATCATTCCACTCTCTTTGCCTCAGTTTCCCCACAGAGCTGAGGGTAATAGTGACCACGTCACGTGGATATGGTAAGAGTGTGTTCACCAGGCACCCAGGCCAACACTTGGTGGGCCCAAGTCACCAGAGCCACCTTCGGCCAGTCCTCAGGCCCCGCTACCCCTCCCGGGTCCACCTTCTAAAATGATAAACTCTGTGTTAATGGAGACTTGTGTCCGTTTAATTCACTCCAATCCTCACCACAACCCCAGGCTCTCCTGAAGGCTGGTCACCAGGTGTGAAGACCCAGGGCCTGGTCACGACCAGGAAATGGAAAAGGCCCTTGGAGCACAGCTTCCTGCTGGAAGTGTGGAGCTCGCTGGGGCGGGGCCGCCGTGGACAGAGCCCCAGTCCCGCTGCCGCTGCATAACCACTTAGAACCTTCCTCGTCTGTGAGTGGGGGATAGGACGCCACCTCTCAAAATGAGCTGCCTGGCACGGTCCTGACATGCTGCCATCGCAGGCACATAACCCAGTGGGTCCCCAGTCCCACACACAAGCCCGCAAGTGGCTCCCCTGGAGCTGGGTGGCCCCCTGGTCCCCCTCTCATGGCCTCCCAGCCCCTTCCTTTGCTCTTCCAGCCAGGGGTGGGGTGGGCATTAGCCCAGCGCTGCCCAGCTGAGCCATGCACGTCACACCCAAGTGTCCAAGGCTGGCACTGGGCTTGGTGTTCAAAGATCCTCTTCACACGCAGTGATCCGAAGACCCAAAATAGATGACACAGAGGCCGGGATCTTGACTCCCGATTCTCAGAGAGCCCACCCTCCACACCCGCGACAGAGTCCCAGCTCGGCTGTGCCTCTGCCCCCTGGGCCAAGACAGATTGTTTCCCTGCCCAGAGGACTTCCTAGGGCCACACAGATCCACTTAAGGTCTCAACCTGCACTGAGAAAAAAAGCCTCCTGCCTGTACCCAGGGTTGCCCATCGAGACCAGCGGGGACTGAGGGGCCCCAAGCCCTGAGGACCCAGGGGTTCCAGGGGCTCCATGGGCCCTGAATGTGAGGCTTCTGGAGCTCACAACATCTGCTTCTGTGGAGAGCAGCGAGGTGTGCAGCTTTGGCCTCACCCACCTACCAGTCAACGTAATCAGCTTCCATGGCCCCAGGCTTCCTTGTCCTGAGCTGGGGTTCTGACCCGGCCTTGGTTGCTTGGGTTCCTCCCTGTCTTGACAGCAATCATAAAAACAATAAAATTAACAATAGCTAACACTTGTGCCTTCCGCCTGGCAGGTGCTGTGCAAAGCTTTGCCTATTGATCCAGTTAACCTCCATGACTACCAACTGTTTTATCATTAGCCTCCTTTTCAGGGTGGGGAAACAGGCACAGGACAATGAATCAGTTGCTCAAGGTCGCAAGGGGAGTAAGTACCCGACCCCCATGCAGAGCTATGCAGCCTGGCTCCTGGAGACTCTGCCTCTAGCCCTACCCTCTATTTTTGGCATTTGAGTCTTCAAATCCATGCTGCTTACAGGGGAGAGAGACGGTAGTTCTGAGATGCTTCTTAAAAGATGACCAGGTGGAGAATGGGCCTCCAGGAACGTTAATCCTGCAGCTCCTTCTCAAGGCCTGGGAACTTGCCTTGCGTCCCCAGGGTCTAGGCCTGACCTGGTTATCTGCCGGCACATAATGGTTCCCCCCACTTCCCTGCTTAAAACCTCCAAAGGACTTCCATACAATTAGAATCAAGTCCAAACTCCTCATGACAGCCACTAGGGCAAACAGCCTTCATCGTTCTCCAATCTACTCTCCCACCCTGATCCCCCAGCTCACAGTGTCCCCGTGTCCTGCCTTCCTTCTGGTCCTCAAACACTCCCAGTCTGTGCCTGTCTCAGGGCCTTTGTACCTGCTGCCCCCTCTCCCAGTAACAACCTGCACCCCACACCCCATCTTTACATGGCTGTCTCCTTCTCAACATACAAGTCATAATTCACATGTGACTTGCTCTCTGAGGCCTTCTCTGGCCCTCCCACCAATCTGAAGCATACTTTATGCAAACACACTTATAAAAAAAAACAAAACAAAAGGATAATTCTTTCCCACCAGCAAGAGGAGGGTCAGGGTTGAAGTTGGACCAGCCCCTCCTTGGGTTTAGCAGATAAAGAGGCCGGGAATGTGAACGTGATCAGTCCTAGGACACAAGGTCCCCTAACAAGCTTGGAGGACAGAGAGAGCAGCATGGGGCAATCCTGAGGATAACAGGGCCTTTGTCTGGGGGCCTGGGGCCATCTGCCTTTAGGACAATAACTTAGGGGGTCTGGCATCCTGTGCAGCCTACAAGAGGGAGCATCTTGTCCTGGGAGGAGAAGCTACAGGGGTGCTGTCCTGAAAGGCCTTGGTTCACCATCCACAGGCCTTCCTTCATTACACTCCACAGGGGTCTCCTTGTGTCCCCACACCCACTCAGGGTCCTCTCGTGGCATCCCAAGACCCCAGCTCTCACCATCGCCTGTCCCAGGCCTG
Organism: Balaenoptera musculus; assembly: GCF_009873245.2. NCBI lineage: Eukaryota > Metazoa > Chordata > Mammalia > Artiodactyla > Balaenopteridae > Balaenoptera > Balaenoptera musculus. The sequence goes on along the minus strand of NC_045804.1, from coordinate 10,722,559 downwards.
GGTTTCTCCTCCCATCTCCTGGCCTTTTTTAGGGCTACATACAGAGTTGAATTAGTCCCCTCGGCCCCATTTTACTAAATATATTTCATTTATTTACAATAATCTAAATGCCTCCTCTGGGCTGGTCCCTGTGTGAGGTGCTGATAAATGTTTAGCAGTAGCACCCAGGGGAGTGGGGGTCGGGTGGAATATATATAATTTTACTGATATAAACGATGTGTATCAAAGAATTTACAAATCATAATAAGATATACAACCTTCTTTACTGTAAACTCTGTATAACCAGTTGATTCACAGAATGCTTTCATTGATTTTTTTTGCCAAACTCTTTGATCGGTGGCCAACCTATGCTTGCCATTGATGAATGAGTGCAGTTCTGACATGATTGTTAGTTGGTATTGAAGCCAACCAGTAAAATGAAAGTGAAACAACAAAGTACGTCAAACTTCACTGGTTCATAATGATGTGAGAGACTTCTTCACTGAATCAGATAAGAGTTTTTTAATATCGGAAGGGTATTTCCTCAATTTTTTGTAATGGCTACAGACAGGACACACTTTTAAATTTAATCTGCATCATTAACATTTTTTTCCATCACTTTCTTAAGTCTAGACAATCAACAAAACAGTTAAGCAAGACGTGATCTGCAGTGTTTACCAATTTCTGTGGTGTAAATACTCCCACCATGGCTGATTTCAAGCTGCCGGCAGGAAGTCACTGAACAAGGAACTAGGACAAGATGCACAGCAGCCACCATTGTCCAACATTTCCACCGTCAGGTACAATAGAAGTGAATCACCCCAAGAACACGGTAAGCATCAAATGGAGTGAAATCATTAGGAAGAAACGAGTTTTAAGCATTTATTACCTGTGTTCTTTTTATTTATTTATTTATTTATTTATTTATTTTTGGCTGTGTTGGGTCTTCGTTGCTGCACGCGGGCTCTCTCTAATTGCGGCGAGCGGGCGCTACTCTCTCGTTGCGGTGCGCGGACTCTCATTGGGGTGGCTTCTCTTGTTGTGGAGCACGGGCTCTAGAGCGCAGGCTCAGCAGTTGTGACGCACGGGCTTAGTTGCTCCGCGGCACGTGGGATCCTCCCGGACCAGGGCTCGAACCCGTGTCCCCTGCATTGGCAGGCGGATTCTTAGCTACTGTGCCACCATGGAAGCCCCTACCTGTGTTCTTAATATAATTTATTTCCTTATAAATTTAAATAGTTTAATTTTTAATAACACCCGTGTTTAACAACTGGCTCACAAAATTTCTGAAAATTAAGGCCTTGGCTCTTGAGAGTAGTGTGAGCCAGCTCCAGCACGCCACTGGTGACAGCATCTTGTTCCTGGGGAAAAATAATCCTATTTATTCAACAGTCACTTCACAGATGCTTACTGGGAGTGTACTACGTGCCAGGCAGTGTTCTAGATGCTGGGGACATATCAGAGAAAGTTGCTGAGCAAGACCCTTCCCTTGTGGACTTACCTTCCAGCAGGGGAGAAAGAGAAGGCGCATCACCAGTACACAGAGGATATTGTCAGAGGGTGAAGGTAGTGCTACAGAAAAAAGAGAGACTGGCAAGGCAATGGGGGCAGGGGGCCTAGTCATAGGGTGGTCAGGAGCAACACACTGAAAAAATGACATTTAAGCGAAGACTTGAAGGAAAAGAAGAGAACCATGCAGCTATCTGAGGAAGAAAGTTCCAGGCTCTGGCCACAACCAGTGCAAAGGCCCTAAGGCAGCAGTGTGCCTGGAGTGTTCAAGGATCAGAGGGGTCCTTGTGGCTGGAGCAGAGCATGCAAAGTGGAGAGTGGGAGGAGAGGAAGGCAGAAGGCGACAGAGGCAGGTCACATGGGGGCCTTGGCAGCCTTTGCAGGGATGTTGAGCTGAGGTCTCCTTTTTGCAGATGAAGAATCTGAGGCCTGGAGTCACTCAGGTAGCGGGGAGAATGCCAAGAGAAGCCAGGGTGGGTCTTCTTCTGACCACTCTGTGCTCCTCCCTCCTCGCGGCGGAAGGACTGCCAGCAGGTGTCAACTTGCCCAGGTTCCTCCTCATCCCAACAGCCCTATCTGGCCATGTCTGCAGGCCCCTTGAGCCAGAACCCCTTGAATCTCAACACTTCCGACTGGGTGGCTCGTGGGGCAGACAGGGAGGAGTAGAGACGTTCCATCAGGTGTCAGGGCTGAGGGTGGCCAAGGGTGTAAACGCGACAACTGGAAGGGTTTTAGCGGGCTTGTGGACTAACGAGGCCACACTCCAAACACCTGCCTTTCCCCCACCCCCTCCTAACACTCTCCCTGCTGTGTGAGCCTGGCCATCGTGGCCAGAGCTGGACACCTGACCACAGGGGCCACCATGAGGGTCTCTCCCAACAGAGACAACGGGCTGACCAGGACAGCTGGCCTCCTTTCAGGGTCTGACTATTGGAGTGAGCTGGTCTGATGAGCTTGGAGCCCGAGAGACTGGGGAGGAGCACAGCATTTGTGGGACACCAGCAGAGATTGGACCGTGAGCTGCTAGGGGTGGGCACGGGGCCAGCCTCACAGCGTGGGCCCCATACTCAGAAGGGCCCCATGCTGGCTTCACGCTCCATCTTGAATTTGTTCATAATTTTTAAATGAGGGGCCCTGCATTTTCGTTTTGCCCTGCAAAGTGGACAGACCACTGGAAGTGCCTGGTGAAGGATGGCAGGTCCAGAGCGCTGGCGTGCTTTGTGCCACTCCAGGTCACCCATGCAAGAGGAAAGAAACCCAGGTTTCCTGACTAATGCGTCCTCAGGAGCGGGAGGCACTGGTGGGCTTTCTGTCCCAGGAGACTCCTCTCCAGCTGGGACCCTGTCTGCAGTGCTCCGGGCCCTGCGAGCAGGGCCAGAGGATGGCTGTTTTGACAAAAACAATTCCGGCCACTGGACAGGCCTGTTCAATACTCTATCGACAGATTCACCTTGGCAACCTGGAGCCTGCTCTTCCGTAAGCACCTCTCCCTCACTGCCTGTCTTTGGTCTTAAAGATACACCTCCCTCCCCTCCCAGCTGGTGCAGGACCCAGAGGGAGGGGGCTGGGCCGAGCACTGGTCCAGGATATAAGCAGATGATGGGGGGCACTCCTTGCATCCAGCCAGCAGCTCCACTTCCACTTTGCATGGGGACCTCCTCCTTTATGCCTCCCACCCCATCCCAGGAAACTGACAAAAAAGCCTTGGCTCCCTGGGGTTGGGGTGACAGAGGCAAACACTCTACCTTAACCCTGCTCTTCTCTGGAAGGTAGACTTAGGAACCCTGAAGTGGCAGGTATGGGCGGGCACTCCTCAGTGGGGTTGGAGGGTCTGAATTTAGGGGGTAATTGTTGGTGTGCAGCGTGAATAACCAGGCCTCTAATGAGCGCCGTGAAAACGGCATAATCGATGCGTCTGAGAAATAGCAAGCACCAGCTCTGCAGACCGTGCACAGATACTGGCTTGGCCTTTCTGAAAACCAGAGCTGCTCCAGAGCTGGGACCTGTCCTCCAGGACACACACAGGTCCCACTGAGGAGCACAGGGCTTCTTTGTCATTCCTGCATGACGTGCAAAAGCCAGTCAGCAAGGAGTCAGGCTGAGAAACAAGTGGGAAGTGACCAGGGGGCGAGTTACCCTTGGTTTAATCGCTTTGATACCCACAGCATTTGTGTCTGTCTGTCTGTCTGAGCCTATTTGGAGAACGAAGGCAGGCTCAGTGTAAACAGGAATGTATCTCTGCCAGTGGTGGGCAACTGAGAGGGAGATAAAGCAGTCACATCAGCAGAGTGTGTGGGAGGGAGTAATCCCCAGTTAGCTCCATGCACAGAATAGCTGTAGTTGGTTTTCAAAATCCTGAGAGGACTTCCCTGGTGGTGCAGTGGTTAAGAATCTGCCTGCCAATGCAGGGGACACAGGTTCGAGCCCTGGTCCAGGAAGATCCCACATGCCGCGGAGCAACTAGCCTGTGCGCCACAACTACCGAGCCTGCGCTCTAGAGCCTGCAAGCCACAACTACTGAGCCCGCACGCCACAACTACTGAGCCCGCACGCCACAACTACTAAAGCCTGCATGTATAGAGCCTGTGCTCCGCAACAAGAGAAGCCACCACAGGGAGAAGCCCGAGCACCATAACGAAGAGTAGCCCCCGCTCACCACAACTAGAGAAAGCCCGCATGCAGCAACGAAGAACCAATGCAGCCAAAAAAAAAAAATTCTGAGAAAGACCTCTCGTCCACGGAGGCTTCTGTGGCAACATTTCTCTTGTCCTGTGCAATATTTCTCGGCTTCCATGGCATTTGTTCTTGGTCTCCAGGCTGAAAAAGAAACCTATAATCCTTAATAGGTTTAAAAAGGAAAGGACACTTTCTCTATATGGATCTTCTTCCATGAGACTCTGCTATTTCTTTGGACTCAAAGAAAAACATCAGTTTCAAGCAAGGGGGTGGGAGTGGGAGGCACAAGTCCGTTTCTGAACCTTTCGATCTGAATCAGTCAAAGAATACAAAATCACCCCATTATGATCATTACTGTCAAATCACAGGCAATCAACTCGCTGACACAGGCCAGACGGACATCCGGGAGGAATCCATAGAGCCAGAGCTGGTTCTGAGCCCTGCAGAACTGAACTCTTTAAATCAAAGAAGGAAAGAAAGACAGGCCTTGTGTTTTTATTTCCTGGTGTTCCCTATTACTTTTACGTGTTTTTTATTTCAGTAGCATCAAACAGAAACCTGCACTCCAAAGTGAGGAGAAGTGGCCCAATGATGCCTATAGACAGTGGGGCACACATGCAGGTGAATGTTCTGGACCCCCAGTGCCACCAGCCCCAGGCCAACAACTGATGCTCCTCAACCCATCCACAGAGAGAGCTGGTGGTTCCTGTTCACCAAGTCTCCCCAGAGGTGCCATTCTTGAAAGTTCTCCCCAAAGCAGGACCACATTCTAAGGGCCCTGGGCACTTTTGCCTTTATGGGCCCCTTTCTCCATAAAAAAAAAAGTGTTAAAAATTATAGTTTATAACTGCCTTGATATAAAGATGAACACGTTAATAGTCTACATTAAAACATTTTCTTTGAACTTAAGGGTTTTTTCTTCTGATTTTAAAAGAAATTAGATATACATACAGTAGAATATAATTCAGCCTTAAAAAAGAAGGAAATTCTGACACATGCTACAACATGGATGAACCTTGAAGACATTATGTTAAGTGAAATAAGCCAGACACAAAAGAACAAATACTGGATCATTCTACTTACATAAAGAACTTAGAGTGGTCAAATTCATAGAGACAGAAAGTAGAATGGTGGTCGTCAGGGGCTGGGGGGAGAGAATGGGGAGTTATTGGTTAATGGGTAGAGTTCCAGTGTGGGAAGATGAAAAATTCTGGAGATGGATGGGGGGGATGGCTACACAGCAATGTGAATGTACTTAATGCCACAGAACACTTAAAATGGTTAAAATGGTAAATCTTATGTTATGTATATTTTACCACAATTTTAAAACAACAACAAAAAGAAATTACAACATTTTTGTGGACCCCTAAAAGTATCGTGGGCCCTGGCACTGAGCCTCCCCAGTCTGATGGAGAAGTGGCCCTGCCCAGAAGCATGCAGCTGGCTGGCTTGTGTGGGCCCACTCATGCCCTTCATCAATCCCACATTCCTACAGCTACCCTCACCATATTCCTTCTGCCATCAGTCTGTCTAAGCCCAGAACAAATGAAATACTGAACTTTATTTGGGACTTCAGTGATTATGATAATCTTGGACACGTTCCAACCCACCCTCCTGCCTTTCTCAAGGGTATTGTCTCCATCAGAGGAGAGGACTTGGGGTCCCTTCCCCCTGCCTGGGGTATCTCTTGGGGTTTTATTCTCCTTCCCAGTCAGCAACCCAGGGGAGCATCCCTTACAGGGAAGTGTTAGGGCATTTTTAAGATGTGGCATTTGTCGGCCAAGCCAACTTTATTTTTTTAGTGAAGCTCAGTTTAGGGAAGCGAGTTCGTGGTGGAGTTTCTGCTCTATCCCCCCTGCCCCCCAATTCCTACATAAATCCCCCTGGCTCTCTGGGGAAATATGCACTGTAATATCAGTTTACTTCTTATTGGCCCTTTGATAGCAGAACAGGGGCTTTGTGATGCTCTTGACCTGAGATTTCCTTTAAAAACCTCGAATAAAAAAGTGTATATATGCTCCTGCCGACTTCTCTCTGGGAATGAAAGGGCACTGAGCAAGGGGCCGGTTTGGGAAACAATGGCCCTGGCCATTGGCTTGTGTTCAGTACTGAGTGTGCAGGGTGGGCTCCTAACGCTCAAAGTCACTCTGGGGCTGGTTGTTTCTGGCTAGAAAGGCAGCAGCCTCGCAGCCGGAGTGAGGGGGAGGGGTGAGTTAGAGGCAGCGCGCGCGGGGCTCCTCTGTTCACCCCCCACAGCAGCGAGACCCCCCACTTTGCCCCACGTGCACATCTCCTTCCCACTCCCCGGGGCGCAGAGGGCGGCCAGCTCTGGCAGGCCCCAGCTGCCTGCCAGCCCGAGGGGAGCCCGCCCCCTAGGGGAGGGCGTAGAGAGTGCAGGCTCCTCAGCGCCACTGCCCCGGCCCCGCCCCGGCACCTGGAGCAGGCAGGTGAGGCAGCGGCCGGGGCCCCTGGGAACCGAAGGGGATCCCTTGGGGGTCCTCAGGGACAATCACAGGAAACTATCCTCCGGAAGAAGCTGGGGAGGAGGACTTCTTGGGCAAACCTGGGGGATCTTTCTGGAGGTGGGGTCGAGGGGACACCCACCCATTTCTATCAGGATTCAGGAGGGCGGAGCGATGGGGATGGACTAGGTGACCACGTCCGACGACCTCGTCATCGGGAGTGGGGGTGGGGTGGGGTGGGGACGGGGACCTGGACATGGAGGGACGAAGTTTCAGGGCTGCCAGACTCAGCTCCGGAAGTGGCCAAAGGCGGCCCCGATGCAGACAACATGGGATTAGAGGGTACCCCAGGCGTTACCACCCGCCCCCAGCCCTCGGCCCCTGCAGCACAGGCCGAACTGAGCTCTGGCTGGGCCCTCCCGGCCGCCATCCCACGGTCACCGGATCCCTGAGCACCCCCTCCGTTCTCCCTTTGATCCTGCAGGGGTAACCCCCGCCCCAGGTGTCCAGCGGAGCTCGCCGCGCTCCCGCCCCTGGGGATCGATCGGCTGGCTGGCGACGCGCGGCCGCGGCTCCGGAGCCACCGCCCCCTCCCCCGCCCGGGCTACGCAGGACGCGGCCTCGAAGCAGCGTCCTCGCGGTTCCGGGCCGCGGCCGGACTCGGCTGCTGGCCAGCGGAGAAGGCGGAGACGCACCGGGCCCTTCCTATCGCTCCGGCCTCGCCGCCCCGGGGTTGGCGGGGGCGAGGGGGGGGGAGGAGAGCGAGCCGAGCCTCCCCGGCCCGCCGCGCTCGGCACCCCACCCCCGCTTTTCCTGCGTTGCCAACTACCCACTCCCGCGCACGCTTAACCCTCCGCGCGCCGCGAGGCGGGGAGGGGGAGCGCATTGGGCTGGGGGGGGGGGTGGGGTAGCAGTCGCGCTTCGGCTGACTACTACTTCGGGGTCCGCCTGGCGATTTTTATTTTATCCCTGGGTTTGCTGCAGCAGCTCTTGGTTGGAAAAAGGAAAGAAAGAAATCTGCCTTGTCTATGGGCCCCGGAGGGTTCGGGGGGCGCAACGGAAGCACCCGAGAGCAAAATGCAGGGGCGGGTGTGAATGGGGTGAACCTCGTAGGCACAGGAGATCCGCGGGGAGACCTTGGGCAAACGAAACCCAAATGAAAAACGTAGCACGCAGAGGCCGTTGTGAGTGCGCGGCGGCGGCGGCAGGCGGTGGAAGCAACACCAAAGATCATATTTGAAATATGGATCCTGGGGGCGCATATCTCCAGGCGGGCGGGAGCCCTGCGACCGATCATGGGACGGGGGCTGGGTGGGCTTCTCCCGGAGAACCTGGGAAGCTGCCCTGACGCTGGGTAGGGGTGGACCAGCCGACGTCGTAGAAAACGACGCGTCCCGCTTCGGTGCCCGCGACCCCCGCGTGCCGCAGGCGCGACCCTGCGGCGGCCAATGTGGCCCCAAGGCTTGCCCCAAGGGGCCACGACCTCGCGGCGCGCCGGACCCGTTCCCCGCCCCGCGCGCCCGACCGGGCCCTCCCACCTGGAGCCCCAGCTCCAGCCCCCAGCTGCTCTCTGAGGAGGGACGCGGGGGCGTTAGGGGCTTCACCACCCAAATGAAAGCCGACCCTTCGCGGGCGGTGCGACTAAGAACAGAAACTTGGGGGTGGGGACGCAGAGGGCGGAGCGGAGCCCTTAGGGACAAAGCCATCCCTCCTAGAAGGTGCATGGGGCGGCGTTCCGGACTCCCACACAGCCTCCCCACTCTACTCACCGCCCCCCACCCCGCACAGTCCCACAAGGTCAGCTGCCCCAAAGCCAGCGCTAAAATGCAAAGTTACATACGCCAGAGCTAAAGTCAAAGACAAGTTCCCCTACTAAGAACAGAGGAGAGAAATGAGCTCTTGTCAAAGCCTGGGCAGATTTTGTAGTCGTTGCTAGTAAATTCTCTCTCAGCTACTTAAAATCCACCTCTGGGGGCCTAAAAAGTCACACTAACTAGAGAGCTTTCTTAGCCGGGGACTGGCTGGGGAAGTCACAGGCGGCCCCTTCCGGGCAGAGCCCAGACCTGGGCTCCGTGGGCGGGTGATTGCATCTCCTGGCAGAGATCGTCCATTCAGAGAGAGAGTTCCTTTAAGAAGCCGTTTGTTTCCCCGGGTTGGCACGGGTCAGGCCCCTTGGGGCCCTGAACTGTCAGTGACCACCCTAGGGTGTAGGGCCATTAAAAATTTCCCGGCTTCTCCAGGGTCCGCTCTTTCGGCCCTCGGCACTCAGGGCGGGAGCCTGCGGCTCGTCAAGATAGCATTGCTCCTCTCTTGGGGCCCTTGAGGGCCCCTAGGGGCCCCCGCCTGAGGTGGCACCCAGGAGAATTCTGCCCCTCGGCGGAACTGAGAGGCGCGATCTGCCCCCCGCTGGAAGGGGGCAGCGTCAAAAGCGCAGACCGGCGACATTTCTCCGGGGTTCCCCGTGAGGCTTGGGGTATCCCGGGTCGGAGGCAGGGGCCCCGCTGAAGGCTCTGGGAATCCCGAATTTAGAGCTCCACTCGCCTGCGACTCCCTCGAAGGGGCCAAGACAGGGGGTGGGACGGTAGGGGAGGCCCCACGGGAGATTTCCCAGGAGGGGCTCGCGGGGCGCATCGGGGGAGCTTCCAGGGCGCTCACCGTTCCCCACCCCTCAGATTCTGTCTCTGCCCCCTCCTTGCACCCATTCGCAGTCCCGCGAACCTGAGCTCCTCCCCGCACCCGCTGGCAGGTGAGGGGTGGTCTAGGGTCAGGCTGCGAGGTGGGGAGAGGGCTCTGGGAGTCGGCCTCTCTCCACATCGGCCCACCCACCACCAGGACAAAATAAATAACCACGCAAGTTCCCGGGTTCGGCGGATGCTTGTGTATTTTGGTCACTTTCCACAGAAAGGCTGGGAGCGGGGGCGGCCGGGGACTCCCGGGGCTTCTTTGGAGCTTCTGGGCGTCCCCTCCCGAAGTCTTGGGGAGCCTGCGGCTGCTCGCACAGCCATACCGGCAGCTCCAGAAAAGATCGCCGTATTGGCCGGCGGGAGCCACCCTTCCTCCCCAGCTCAGCATCAGGCCCAGCCCGGCTCCTGCGCAAACCCGCCGTCGGGGGCACCGGGTGCTACAGCGTGGCCCCCGAGATCCGGAGCGCGGGCCCCCGAGGGGCGCGGGCGGAGCGAGCCGAACAGCGGCCTGCGGAGTCCGACGCCCCTGGCGGCGCGGAGGCTGCAGCGGCCGCTCGCCCTCCCTCGGCACCCCCCTGCCCGGGACGCCTCGGAAACACCCCTTGGAAAAAGATTTTCCAGGGGATTTTCTAGCGAGGGGGCGGGCGGAGTGTCGGGAAGCTAAGACCCTCCCCGGACGAAGGGACTGCCCAGGACAAGGTCGCTGCAGACCTCCAGACAGACCGACAGCGCCGACGGCCTGGCAGTTGGTAGGCTCAGTTTGGAAGGGTGACTGTCACGCTGACAGCGCTTCCCCCGCCAATCTCGGGGAGCCTTCCCCTTCTACGGTCAAGTTGTCTCACACGAGAGCTCCTCTCCCGGGACACGAGCGTCAGGAAAAAGCCCAAAACACAGCAGGGGGAGGAGAACCTTTGCCTGTGTCCCCCTCCGAAAGATTTCGCCTCCCTTAGCTTCTATAAACCCAGAGAGCCCCCGTACCCCAGGACTACAAGCAGGCGTCGCCCCCTCCCAGGCCGGCGCGTCCCCCCAACATCTTCTCGGGGGAATCTTGGGTTTGCGCCTCAAGCTTGTCAGAGGGTAGTCGCTGCAGACCGAGCCCCTCTCTGCCCGTCTCTGGGGCAGCCAGAAAACGATCCCCACCCCCAGGACCCCTCCGGGGAGGAGCCACGCGGGCCGTCTGGAGCCGCGGCCGCCAGGGCAGCAGAAGCCGCCGAGCCGCGGGAGCTGCGAGGTGGTGGTGAAATGGTGGAGTCAACGTGTTCGTCCTTAAACACCAGACCGTCTCCAGGCTTCTCCCGGATTCCCGGGAGAAAATGAGCCCAACGCATGCTTTGGGGGTTCGCTTCCCCACCTCGCCCCTCCCCCAGTTTCTCGAGCCCCCGCGCAGTCCCCACCCAGCATTCCGGGACGTGTGTCAGGGCGGGAGCGGAGACCCGGATGGCTCTTTGCCCGCCCCCCCCCCCCGCCCGCTCGTTCCACTCTCGCTCGGCTTTTGCTCCTTTCCTTTCTTCCATGGACGCTCAGCCAAGGGATTGCGCAAGCTTCCTGCTCCCGGTCCTTCAAGGGCCCGGAGCTGGGGGCCCGGACACATCCCCGGGCAGGCGCGCCCCTGCCCCTGCCACTTGGGCCGCCCTGCCCCCTCCTCAGGTCCCCTCCCTCCTCACTCCGACCCCACAGAGATCGCGGCCCCGCGGGCGGCGCCCTCGGGAGGCCGCGTGGGGCGCAGCAGCTCCCCCAGCCGGACGCTGGAGCTGCACGCCGGAACGCGCCGTCTCGCCGCCGGAGGTGCTAAACTTCACACTCGGCGGCTTCTCCGGCCGCGTCGGGAGGGCCTCGGCTCGGCCGCCGCTGCCGTTCGGGGACCAGGGAGCGCGAATTCGTGACGAGTGCTTGGCTCCTCGGCCATTCCATTCACCTCCCTTTCGTGCGGCCCCGCTGTGCCCTGCTCAGCTTCAACCTTTTCTTGACCCTCCCTGCTCCCTCTTTCGAAGCCCTTACCCGGACCCCACGAAGTCCTCTCGGGCCCCCAAGCCGACCTGGACATTCCCTTCACCCCCTCTTTGTCCTCCCTGCCTCCCGCCGTGTTGGCCGCGGGCTGGGGGCGGGGGGGTTGCTGCTGGAAACTGGACATCCCGCTCTCGCCCCAACAAGGAGAGGGCTGAGGGTAAATTAGGAGCCTCGCAGGTTCCGGGTGGGATCGGAGAACCCTCTGGTAAGGTTCTTGAGCCCTAGGGCCCACAAGCTGGCTGCTCCTCTATCCCCTTTCTCCTCTCCGCGCTCTCCCTGGAGGTCCTCTGCACCCAGTCGTCTCTCTCCTCCCTATCCTTTCTCTTTCCATTTCTCGCCTTCCTAAATGCCCTAAGCCTCGCGGGGCGGGGCGGGGCGGGGCGGCGGGACACAGAGAGTGGGGCGCGAGCTGCCCCTGCTCCGATTCCGCCCCTGCCGGCGACCCCCTGCGAGTCTGCACATGATGCAATTCGGTGCAAATGGAAACTGCAGTGGATGCTTCCGTGGCCCCCGGCAGGGGTCCCTGGGCAGTGCACGCTGAGAATGAGAGGCGAGGGAGCCGGCCGAGGCGGTAGGCCGCAGGCGAGGGGTCGCAGCCAGACCCTCGCGGGTCCCGTCAAGCTCTCCACCCCGCCTCGGCCCGGCCGCCGACCACACCTCTTCGGCCCGGTCCCGTTGCCTCCCTCCAGTGTCCCTCTCCCAGGCTCGCAGATCCCTCCCCCTGCACCTCCCCGGCGCCCTCCTCCTCCCGGCCCCCTCCCGCGCCCTTCCTCCTCCCCCCCCAACCCCCCCGCCGCCCAGGCCCGGGGCCTCCGGTAGGCCCGGCTGCGCCAATCCCGGCCGCGGCCGCCCCCTGACGCCGAGCAGGGCCCGGCGAGGCCCCGCCCGCTGACGTCCGGATTTGCATGAGTTCTTGTGCAGCCGCGGCCCGGGCTCAGTTGTCTCAGCGAGCGCGAGCCGGGAGCCGGGGCGGGCGCGGGCAGCGGCGGGCGGCCGGGCTGTGCTGGGCGAGCGGCGGCGGCGGCGGCGCGGACGGCGGGGGGCGCCTCGGCCGGGGCGGCAGCGGGGGCGCCGGCGGGAGCCAGCAGCGTCTGCAGCCGCGCCGGCCGCCCGCGCCCCGGCGCGCTCCGGCTCGGCCATGGAGCTGCCAGCTGTTGGCGAGCACGTCTTCGCGGTGGAGAGCATCGAGAAGAAGCGGATCCGCAAGGTAGGGCGGCGCGGGGGCGACGGCGAGGCGGCGGGGGAGCGGCAGCCGGAGCAGCCCGCGGGGAGGCGGGGAGGGGGTGGGGAGGCTGCGGGCCGGAGCCGGGGATCCCGCGGAAGCTGATGGAGTGCTGTCTCTTCCCCCCTCAGGGCAGAGTGGAGTATTTGGTGAAATGGAGAGGCTGGTCCCCCAAGTAAGTAGCGGCCGAGGGGCGGGGGAGCCTGGTGCCGAGGCGCGGGGCTCCCGGGCTCCGGACCCGCTGGGCTGGTGGGGTGGTGGGGGGAGCGGACGGGAGGCGGGGTGGAGGTGGGGTGGAGGGAGGAGGGGGTGGGGAAGTCGGTGGCAGGCACTGGGGAAGCCGAGCCGCCGAGCCCGAGCCCGGCGCCCTGTGTTGTGCTCTGCTCTCCGGGAAATGCCATCACTAATTTATGCACTAAAAGGAGCCGGAGGAGCTGGAGAGACGCGGGGCCGAGCCGGGGAGGCCGGCGGAGGGAGGGAGGGCGCAGGCACTGACTGATGTGCAGCAGAAAATGGCTCCTTTCCCCTTTCCCTCCACCGAACGGCTCCATATTGCAAAACCAAAAAAAAAAAAAAATTAAAAAGCGACGAAAATGCAATTGTGTGCCTCTTCCCTCCTAGTGGTGCAGGGAGAGGAAGAAAAAAAGCAGAAAATATTGGGAACTGTCACTGCGGCGCTTTTGGTGGGGAATTTTTTTTTTTTTTAATTTGAAATGCGAAGGCACCGGATGGAGACAGACGCGCAGGCACACACACACACACACACACACACATACACACATATACACACACACACAGAGGCATATTTTTGTGTTGCTGAGTATTTGGGGGTTGCTTGCCCGTGACAGCGGGCTCCAGGGCCGCGAGGGGGTGTGGGGGGCCGCTTGGCTGACGGTTATCGGATTAGGGGTCAAATGGAGAATGGCTGAAGCCCTCGCGGAGACTCGGGGCTGGAGAGAGGAGGAGGGGACTGCGACTTTGCATTTTGGCTGCTTTGCACGCAGGGTTCCTGGTGAGCAAAGTGGCTTTGGAACATGTCGCAGTAACATGCTTAAAATTCTTGACAACTGCAAAATAAACTGCTAGTTTCATTTTCCTTACCCCTCCCCTTTCTTCCTGCCCTTGTGTGTTTATTTTGACTCGGGGAGGGTGTATCAGGGACCGTGTCAGGCCTGCAGAAATTTACTCTCCACCCCCACATCCACAGCTAAATAGCTTTCGGTTCATGAAGACAGAGTAGGGCCTTATGTCATTCCCCACCTGGAGGCCGCAAAGCTGGCTCGGTTTTTTTTTTTACGCCGTGTCCCCCTCCCTTTTCCCTTGCAAGATATAACACGTGGGAACCCGAGGAGAACATCCTGGATCCCCGGCTGCTGATCGCCTTCCAGAACAGGTGAGCGTCCCTCAAGCAGCCGCCTCTCGCAGCCGTGACCGTATATGGGAATGGGAGAGTGGGCCAACGCTGCAACAGGAAAGGGGGAAAGGGCCGGGAGGGGGCTGGCAGGAGTCCCCTCCCCCCGGGTCTGAATGGGCACGGCTGGGGCCTCGGCTCCTCTAACTAACATCCTTGGCGGTTGCTGCGGCTTGGGGTGGGGAGGGCAGGGCCGGAGAAGGAGAGGCTTGTGTTTGGGGGAAACTGTGGGAAGGGTGCGTGCGGGTGGCCCTACAGCTGCGCAGAGAAGTTGGGGCTGTGCCTGGTTCCCTGCCGGCCCCCCTCCTTTCGCTACCTTGAAGCCCCACCCCCGGAGCCTAGGTGTTGCTTTCCTGCTGCCACTGGCCGCTTGGCACGGGCAACTCTCGGGGCAGCTCCAAGGGAGCTGGCATTGTGAAACCACCGGACGTCACGGAACTGAACTTAACCTGTTGGGGACTGGAGAAAAGTTGACAAGGCCTTAAGTTGCCACCCTCACCCCCCAGGGAGCTTGGGATTGGCAGGGGGCAGATTCTTTCTGGAGCTGCTTGCCCTTCACACCTCCCACTAGGCTGCTTGGTGGGTCTGGACCCCATTCTCAGGGCAGGGGGAGCTTGGCCCAAAGGGTGTGGGATGGGCACTGCCTGGTGGTGGAGGGGTGGCTTCTGACGAGGGGCTCATCGTGGGCACAGATGCTTGTCACGCTGCAGCTGCTGCAGCTGGATTCACCGCCGGTGGCTGCGGTTCTCTGTTTCGGGGAGGACAGAAGGGGGAAGGGCGATCGAGGAGGGGAGGAGCGGCAAGAGCCCGCGGAGCTGGGCCACACCGCTGCCTTCCATCCCTCCTCCCCCTTTTATTTTGCATTATTTCCTGTGGCGCGTTTGGCGCTAAAACTGTAAACTCTAGACCCTGGGAACGAGCGACCAGCAGGGAAGTTGCTCTCCTGCGATGTAGGGGGGCGCCGAGAAGGGATCCTGCCCCGGTTCCACCTGAGAGTTCACCACCCTATAACCATGTCAGCGGCTGATGCCATGTTGCATAATGGGTCCCCAAAGACTTAAAACGCAGGCTGTTGCAATGCCATGCAACTTTGGAGTTAGGCCCCGGCCCGGGCCCCCAGGCAGGGTGGAACTCCCCTGGGTTAGCCCAAGGGTGGGGGGGGGTGCCTAGGGTCGCTGGAGAGCAGATTTCTGGCCCGGGAATGGCTTGCAACTTTGGCCAACGCTGGAGAGGCACTCCCTTCTCCCATAGAGGGCTGGGCAGTGCTAGGATCATCCTCCCCCCTGCCTCAGGTCACCCTCCACCAGGCCGCAGGCGGAAGCCTGGCAGCTGTATTGAGCACCGCTACCGCCATGGGCTTTATTAATAATTTGGAAATCAGGGGAGGCTGGGAGCCCGGGCTCGTGGAGGAGGCGGTGCTTCTGCGTGCCGCCCCGCGTCGCCCCGCCCCGCCCCGCCCAGCAGCTCTGCCCAGGCCTTGCCAGAGCCGGTTCACCAGGTGGCTGCGGACCTGGCCAGGCCCTGGCCTCGGTGTCCGGCCCCCGCCCCCAGCCCCTAATTGGCTCATTTGCCGCTGTGTAAACAAGGGCGCAGCCCCTCCCCCTGTTTAGTGCCTGGCCTTTAAGGAAACGAGTCCTCCCTTCTGCCGGCGGCACTCGTTATCTGAATCTTAATGAGGTCATTAGCATCCCGTGCCTCTGACGGGGAGGCCCAGGGTCGACGCACACCTCATTTGGACTTGTTTGCATCCCCTGGACCCCAAAGCCCAGTGCACTTTGTGCAGGGCCCCGGGCCCAAGGCTGTGGACACCAGTGCCAAGCAGCCCAGCCCCAAGCTGCCCAGCCCCAAGCTGCAGGCCAAAGAGGCAGGGCTGTGTGGGGACCTGGTTCAGGTATGGACATCTGAGGTGGGGGAAACCTTTGGAGAAGACCCCTTGGACAGATAGGGGTTGGTGTGGGCGTAAAGCGGGACTCTGGGCTGGACCGAGGCACCCAAGTGGCGGCCGAGGCGATCTTCTGCCGTGAGCTCTTGATCCCTCCGGTTCTTGCTGGCCCCGCTGCTCACCAAAGTGGGGGCATCACCGCAGGCTGGGGCATAGCAGGAGGGAGGTGACTCTGAGGCTAATAGCACTGCCTTCTGTTCCCTCTCCCCAGGGAACGGCAGGAGCAGCTGATGGGATATCGGAAGCGAGGGCCGAAGCCCAAACCACTGGTGGTGCAGGTGAATACACTCCCTGGCCCCGGGGGCCGTCCACAAGTCTTTCCCATGACATTGCCACCTGAGCTGCCTCCAGGCCCGGAAGTCATGGGGAGTTCCTCCAGAACACCCAATTCCACTTCCTTTCATCATGACCTCCCACACCCTTCCCCGCCCCCCCCCCCCACCGCATAACGCAGCTGCTGACCTGGTAGGGGCTGGGACAGTCCTGGTGCTTGAGGCTTGCTCTGGGGCTGGCCTTACCCCTCCTCTTACCTCTCCCTCCATTTCTACCCCCATTCCCCTAGGTACCTACTTTTGCCCGTCGTTCCAACGTGCTGACCGGACTCCAGGACTCCTCGGCTGACAACCGCGCCAAGCTGGAGCTGGGTGGTCAGGGCAAGGGCCAGGGGCACCAGTACGAGCTCAACAGCAAGAAGCACCACCAGTACCAGCCGCACAGCAAGGAGCGGGCGGGCAAGCCCCCACCGCCAGGCAAGAGCGGCAAATACTACTACCAGCTCAACAGCAAGAAGCACCACCCCTACCAGCCGGACCCCAAAATGTATGACCTGCAGTACCAGGGCAGCCACAAGGAGGCGCCCAGCCCCACCTGCCCGGACCTAGGCGCCAAGAGCCACCCGCCCGATAAGTGGGCCCACGGCGGGGGGGCCAAGGGCTACCTGGGAGCGGTGAAGCCCCTGGCCGGTGCGGTCGGGGCTCCAGGCAAGGGCTCCGAGAAGGGTCCCCCCAACGGGATGACGCCGGCCCCCAAGGAAGCGGTGACGGGCAACGGGATTGGGGGCAAGATGAAGATAGTCAAGAACAAGAACAAGAACGGACGCATCGTGATCGTGATGAGCAAGTACATGGAGAACGGCATGCAGGCGGTGAAGATCAAGTCAGGGGAGGCAGCCGAGGGTGAGGCGCGCTCCCCCAGCCACAAGAAGCGGGCTGCCGAGGAGCGTCACCCCCCTGCAGACAGGACTTTCAAAAAGGCCGCGGGGGCGGAGGAGAAGAAGGTGGAAACGCCCTCCAAGAGGAGGGAGGAGGAGGGGCCGGGGGCCGGGGACCCGCAGCCCCAGGAGGCCGGCTCCCGCAAGCTCTCCCCGACCAAGGAGGCCTTCGGCGAGCAGCCCTTGCAGCTCACCACCAAGCCTGACCTGCTGGCCTGGGACCCGCCCCGCGGCACACAGCCGCCCTCCCACCATCACCACCACCACCACCACCACCATCACCACGCCGTCGACCTAAATCTCTCCCACGCGCGCAAGCGCTGCCTCTCCGAGACCCATGGCGAGCGAGAGCCCTGCAAGAAGCGCCTGACAGCGCGCAGCATTAGCACCCCCACCTGCCTGGGGGGCAGCCCCACCGCCGAGCGCCCCGCGGACGTCCCCCCCGCCGCCGCCCTCCCGCAACCGGAGGTCATCCTGCTGGACTCAGACCTGGACGAGCCCATAGACTTGCGCTGCGTCAAGACGCGCGGCGAGGCTGGGGAGCCGCCCAGCGCCCTGCAGGTGAAGCCTGAGGCGCCCGCAACCGCGGCGGTGGCAGCTGCGCCGGCGACAGCGGCTGAGAAGCCTCCGACCGAGGCCCAGGACGAGCCCGAGGAGCCACTCAGCGAGTTCAAACCCTTTTTTGGGAATATAATTATCACCGACGTCACCGCAAACTGCCTCACCGTCACGTTCAAGGAGTACGTGACGGTGTAGCCGAAGGGCTTCGGAAGGGAAAGCGCTGTACCCGCCGGGGCTTAACACCTGGGGCCTGGGGGCGGACTCCTCCTCTCTCCAACTGCGGGAGATCCGGGGCCGGGCCCCAGCGCGAAAATGCCAGAAGCCGCGGCAACCGCGCCCCTCCACCGGGTTCTGGCTGGAGCGCCCGGCCCACACTGGCGCCTTCCACGCCGTGCCTGCGGGTCTCGCCCCTCATCTGCCCCATCCCCTCTCTCGTGGACCTCCGGGACTGACAGGGCAGCCACTCGAGGCGGTCTAAGAGTTATAGTATTATATTTTAACCGTGCTAACTTGTCAAGTGCAGACTTTACTCCCGTTTGTACGTGGTGTTATTATTGAAATGTATTGTTTGAGCTCAAAAGGCCCACCACCCCCTTCGGGCTGATATATATATATTTATTTGTAGGTATTTATATATTGAAATATAAAAACCTAGATTTATGGAGTTCTCTCTAGATCATGTTATATTCTATATCAGACAAACTATTTTCTGTTGACCTTTCTACCCATTCATTCAGTATTTCGGTTGATTTCATTTCCTCCCCTTCCAGGAACTGCAATACCAGTAACCTTGGTATATATTTTTTGATACTGTACACATGGATGTGTTGTTTCTATGTGCAAAAAAAAATTTTTTTTTGTTAAAAGGCTAAACGAGCTCTCTAGAAACTGCTGCTACTAGAAATGTCTAAACTATAAGCTTCCAATTATTACCTGCTTGAATGTAAATATTAAATGGAGATGTTGAAGGTGCACTTTCGCTGTTTGAGATTAGCGAAGAGCGAACGTCAGAGGCTCAGGAGGCGGCTGCACCCCTCTCCCCATCCCGCTTCCGCCTTAGGTCTGGCGGGGGTGGGGGGGGCGGTGAGGCTGTGGGGGAACCTATCGCAACTTGCGCTTAAACCTTTGCAAAAGCCAAGTGGACTGGTTTCGCGAGCAGAGGCGCCCGCACCCGGGGAGTGACCCCGCTCCCCGGAAGTCGAGAGGCTCTCCAAAGGAGAGGGGAATTCCTGCGGGGGGGTTGTGCTGGCGTCGCCCCCGCTCTCAGAGTTTTCAGGGCTTCGCTGCCCACCGCGCTGGCAAACCCGGGATCTGCGTGGGTGGGGGGAGGAGGGGTGCACGGGTGCGCGAGCGGCGCGGAGACTTGGGTGGGGCCAGCGCCGCGCCCGCCAGGCACCTGCTGATCTTTGCCCCCCACCCCCACCCCCACCCCCGACCCCAGGGCGCAACACACCCTGGCGCTGGCCCTGATGTAGCAGGAGTGTTCCTTCCTAATAATCCCTGCCCGGTAGGGCAGGTTCAGCCGGGAGGGGATCCTCCCACCCTCTCCAGCGTCCCTTGCTGCCATCGCTGGCCCCGCCCCACCGAGGAAGCTGCGAGGCTCTTTCTCTGCCAGCCTCTCTCCCCGGAAACCACCAGGCCAGAGGCTCCGACTGGAGGCGCCGCGAGCGCGGCCAGGGCAGGGGGCGGGGGGCTTCCTGCGAGGTGGATGGGGAGTGGGAGGGGGAAGAGGCCAGAAGAGCAAGGCCTGCCCGTCCCCACTTCCTTAGTGAGCAGGGAAATGTGGGATCCCATCTCACCCGTCCTGTTTTGGGTGGCAAGGCTGGGGCCCTTGGTTTCCCCAAGCAGGAAGGGGTTAAGGGGCCCGAGGGGGCAAGGGGAGTGGGCCGAGCTCCGAGGTGCGGCTCCCCCGGGCCTGGAAGCCGCGACCCGGGAATGCTGCGGCCGGCCTTGGCCAGCTTTGTGCAGACGCAGCGATCTTCCTGGCTGGAGTGACCGAGCAGGGCCAGGGGCCACGGGACTGACGGCCTGATGGGCGCGGGGCTGCTCCTGGCGCCCAAGCCCCTTGCCTGCCCGTCTGGGACTGGGGGGCCGAGCCTGTGCTGGGCGCCCGGGCAGAAGAGGTCAACACGGTTCATAATGGGGGGTTGTTAAGGGGGGAGAGGTGGCGAGAGAGCACAGTGTTGGGAAGGCCAGGGGAAGAGATAGAGGGCCAGGAGGGCAGGAGGCCTGAATGCGGACAGTGTGGCCAGTGTTGGCTGCAGGCCACCAAGCGGCTGGAGGTGGGGGAGGGGAGCCTAGCAGGGGGGAGGGGAGGGAGGGAAGGGAAGTTCAAAAAAAAAAAAAAAACCGTTGGGAGTTTCTAGCCCTGGCTTTTGTGAATTGTCCCTCCCACTACCCCCATCACCCCAGCCCCCTTTAGAGTGAGTTAAACACTCCCCCCTCCCTGCTCAATGTAATGAATGCCCTTTGCCACCCTGGGAATGAAGGGAGGGGTAATCTTGACTGCTCCTGGCAAACTGCCTGCTCAGCACTAGAATTGGGCCTGTCCTTCACTGACTGGTACACAAAGGCACATGCCAGGCGTGGATTTCATCTCCCTGTTTTTCTGGTAGAGGAGAACTAAAAAATCAAGAGTGGGAAGGGGAGCCCCTTGTTCAGGTCTGCACAGTTGGTGACTTGGGAGTGAGCCTTAGCCCCTAGGGGTACCCCTCCTGCCCAGTGGGTGGCCTCTGCCAGGCTGAGCCTGGGGAACAGGGGAGGGGAGGTAGAGGATGGCACTGTTGGTGGGCAGGGAAGGAAACCTGTCCACTACCGTTCGCAGAAAGGTGTGGCCTACAGGTGGTCTGAGGCCTTGAAAACTGGGCCTGGTGGTGGACCTTCTGGGGTAGGTCTTCGAGGAGGATGGTCCTAGGAAGAGCCTGGAACCTAAGGTCAGAAGGTCAGCAATGGGACAGAGGTAGATGGATAGGTCAGGAGGAGCAGCAGAGATGCCCAACTGGCACCAGACTCAAGGGTGTCCAAGGCCCCTTCTGGCCCAGGAGGGACAGGACTCTCATTGGCTGGGCTCCTCGGATGTGCCAGGGGCCACTTGAGCATCTTGTTCCATTCAGACCCCACAGGGGTTGAGCTTCCCTGTGGGATGAGAGTCTGAGGTTCTGATGACAGAACAGCTTGTCCAGCTCATGTGGCCACTGCCCAGTTCTGTACTGATTCTAGAACGAATCAGGTGGTCTGCTATCACCCAGCAGAGAGGTACCCCACGGCAACTCACTCCACCCTAACCTCTCAAACATAGATGTGTCCAAAGCTCAGGAACACTCAAAGAGGGCCAGGGGCCCTGGCATCGGGACAGGGGAGGAGAGTCCAGTAGCCCCAGTTCTTGCAGATGTAGACTGCTTCTTCCTAATGCAGGGCAGAGATGTCTGTCAATGCCCAGCGCTTCACAAGCAAAGGGTCCTAAACCCTCTCTCTGAGCCCAAGTTCGGGGGAGAGAATGAAAGCAGGAAGCTGAGATCTTAACCTTGCACACTGGGATCTTAACTTTGCACAGAGACCCAAAGTTCTCTGTTTTTTCTCCAAATGAACCTTTCTAATGGGGCTGAGCCTTGAGCATAGAGGCTGAAGCTGACTCATTGCAAAGAGAGGGGCATTGTGTATCCATCCATCCCTCAGAAGCTGGTCCCTCCTGCACCAGCTGGGTCCCAGACTCCAGCTCTGGTCTCCCTGTTGCCTGCACCACCTCTCCCAACTCATTTTCACAAGGGTCAAGTTTAGCCCTTCAGTGTTAGCTCCATCCTTGGATCCTACCAGGGTGCGTTGGAGCTAGGGTTGCCAGACTGAGCACATAAAAATCTAGAATGCTCAGTTAAATTTGAATTTCAGATGGACAATGCATGATTTTTTAGTACGTCTCATGAAATATTTGAGATCTACTAATACTAAAAAATAATATAAAATGCATTGTTTATGTGAATGCAGATTGAACTGGGCATCCTGGATGTTATCTGGAAACTCTATTTGGATCCTGAATAGTCTACTTGGTCAGCCCCTGCCCACAGGGAAGTTTCAGTCCAATAGGAGAGAGAAACTGTTGAGAACTGAGCCACATGGACATGGATCCTGTGAGTGCGGTGATTGTAGTGACAGTGAGTATGCTGACGTGGCACAGAATGGCTGCTGCATGACGGTGGGGCCTTCACCTGTGATTTCAGGTGGGGGTGGAGTGAGCATGGGACAAGACCTAGACAAAGGAGTGATGGAAGACCAGAATTGGTCCCTCCATTTGTTGGCCCACCTTGGGCTCCTGAGTTGAGTCTCCTCCCCATTCCCACCCACCCCAACGACAAAGTCTAGAACGTACAAGGAGGGCAGAACAGATCCAGTTGCAGTACCCACTACCTGCACCAAAACCCTTTCCCTTCCTACACCTCAGTTTCCTCAGCACCTTCAAAGACGTGCCGTGACAGTGAGGATGAACTGGGTCGGGAAAGAGCCTTGAGCGCTTCTGGAAAAACCCCCTAAGTAAACATACGGGTTAGTTTTTTTACCAGGGAACAAAGAACATTTCATGTCAGATCCAAATGCCTTCTAATGACTTCTGGCTGAGAGCCTCAGCGTGACCAAGGGACAGATACCCAGTGATGTTTACCTCTGAACTGACTCCCTTCCCTCCCCCCCCAACTCTATAACCCAGTGTGCACCACCAGCCCTCTGCATTCTGCCCTCACTACCTGCTTGGTGGATGATTACCCATTGACCTGGGACCTCAGCCTCAGCCTCTCCAGCTTTATCCTGGATCACCGAGAATGGCATTGGGACAGGAGAGAGATAAGAGCTGCGCCTGCACTCGTACAGAACCAGATCCTCGTGCTTTTTGAATCGAGTTTCTTCTATGGTTCCACGTTATGGTTCCATGTTATGTTTGCGGCTCATCTGAGAAGATGAAGACTGTGAAGAGGAAATAGTACTAAAGGCGGATATTCTTGGATGCAAGTGTCCATTTCCTGTGGCCATGGTTCAAAAACCCCCCTGCCCCCTGCCCCCTCCTCTTCCTCTCTTCCCCTTGCAGTTACTGCTAACAGCTAACATGGATTGAGTGCCCACTACCTGTGGGGGCACTTCAGGGCGTCATCATGAGCTACGTCCTATCACTATCCCTGTCTCACAGATGGTAAAATGAAGGCTTAGAGGCTCGAGTAACCCATTTGAGGTCAAACATTCAGTATACAGGGGAACAGATAGTGGGTTCTGAGCTAGCCTTGTCTGTCTCCAGGGGCTGTGCTCCCAGCTTCCAGGATTCTGTGGGTTCTTCAGAGGCCAGTTAGGTCCCATCCCCTCCCTGAGGTTGTTCTAGATTATTCCAGCCTTTACCAGGGCCTGCTGTGCCTGATCTCCTGCAGTATTTATTGCAGCCCCCCACCCCAGCTCGTCAATCAGTTGCTAGCTGCAACATACCTGTGTGCATGCACCTCAATTCTCCAGCTGGACAAAGCCTTGAGCATTTGGAAGGCAAGGGGCATGTCTTGGGTATTTCATGCACTCCCACAGTTTGTGCACAGTTCCTAGATAAATACCTCAGAATCAGATGCCTCGTGTATGTGTGTGTGTGTGTGTGTGTGTGTGTGTACAGAGTCCTGTGTGTGTGTGTGTGTGTGTGTGAGAGAGAGAGAGAGAGAGAGAAAGAGAGACAGATGGGAGCTTTCAGACAGTTATGCTGATTCCTGCACTACAAGCCATTAGCAGCAGACACAGGAAAGACCCCCGTGCCACCACCAGGGGCTCAACCCCCATGACCACAAAGCTGCACAGCAGAGGCCGGGGACTCAGGCTGCTCCTTTTCGCCCTGCCACCAGAGGATGTCAGACACTCAGGCACTCAGCTACTCTAGGGTCCTGCTGCCCCCTCGCCCTTCACCTGATCCATCTGTGTGAGTTTCAGGAGACTCCGGGTAATTATGTGGTAATTGAATTTAGGGAAACAGACCCTAAGGATAATCCTTGAGTCAGTTCCAGGAGATTCATGGTTTAATTTCCATATTTAGCTAGTGGTACATATTATACGGTTCCTGACAGCCCAGCAACCACCTCGTCCTTATGTATTTAGGTTTAACATGAGGTTCAGAATAGTAGAGATATGGGCATGTTACTCCAAAACACACACACACACATACACACAGACACACACAGAGTTAACAACAAGCAGAAGACACAGCACACACCCCTTTTTTATTTTCATATATGGTCTTCACGTAAGCTGTGTGGATAAGGCCTGACACAGTAAAAACTCATCAAATGCTGCCTGTAATTATTATTTCACTTAATTATCTGCAAGTTCTCAAATCTAGATAGGGGCAGAGAGCTAGCATGGCCAATGGACATCCAAGGTGCGTGTGCATGCCTGCGTGAGTGTGCATGTGCGTGTGCATTTAGGGCTGGAGGAGGGTGGTGGCAATGCAGCCCATACTGGCAGGAACGCCTCTCGTTTGCTGCCTGAGCGAAGGATCCTTTCAAACGCACCATGGAGTTTAATATTGCCAACGACTGGCCCTGACTCCTTTCAACCTGCGCCAGGTGTAATGTAAACCTCCCTGCATTTCCTCCCTTTCCTGTTTCATCTGAGAAATTCTTCACTAATTCCATGGTATCTGGTTTCTCATTGTTTCTCTCTGCTTTAGAGAGCCCCTTGGGGTGGGCTTTAGAAAGGTGTGCTTAGCGCACTCAGCCCTCCGAAATGACACCGGCTCTTCCCTCACTACCACCACTATTCTCCAAAACCTCTTACAAGGGACTTCGCTGGCTGTCAGGGCAAAATAAGCCGTAACATCCTGGGGAGATGAGCAAATGCCTGTCACAAAATCAGAGGATGGTCTTGGGTGGTCTGTAAAGCAGCATCCAAATTGAGAAAACGGGAAAGTCGTATTCAGCTCCTTTGTAATATAACATTGAGGTTATAGTAACATAACAGAATAATGGCGTGTCTTCCATTCTTTGTTGAAGTAGTGCTTTTTGGGGTTGAAGACAAGGAGGAAAACAGCCGGATGGAGGAGGCCTGGGCTATTCCAGATGCAAGCAGGGGACCATCTAATTTCCTCTGATTCTCTAAAGGAGGTGGGATTACAAAATCATGTGAATGTTGGGGGGTGGGGAGAGAAGAGCCTGGAAAGCAGAATCCCTCCCATGAACAACGGATGTGAGCATCCTTATAGCCATTTCCTGCTTTGTTTTTTGTGCTCCCCACTCTCCTATCAGTGCTGAGGGGGGAGCGGAAGCACTGGGCAGGGTGAAGGAGGACTCAGGACTGGCCAGGTTCCTCTCAACCTTCAATGCGTCTTCCTACTGTTTCCTCTCCTGGCATTGAAAATTATTTATGTTTGCAAATTGCCTTTTGACTCACATGAGTTATTTTTCTTGCCTGCCAACAGGTCTGGGGATGGAGAGGAGTTATTGAGCCGGCAGCTGAGAAATCCAGGGGCAATGGCAGAAGGAGCAGTGAGGTGGAAGTCATGAGCCTTGGGATTTGGTCCCAGCTCTGCCACTGCCGTGCCATTACTTCCCCTTCCCAGGCCCCGGGTTGCTCATCTGCAAAACGAGAGGGTTGGGTGGCCTTTGAGTGCCAAGAGCCTTGGTGGCCCTGACATCCCCTAGGCCTGTGACCCCTGAAGAGACACAGATGAGGTTGGCGCCAGCCCCTACGCTGCTCCCTGACCTGGGCCTGGCGGTGCTGCCGCTGCAGAGCACTGGAGGGTGGAGAGGATGCTGCCCGGGCCCCGCCCGGCAGGAAGAACTAGACGGCGCGGCGGGGCAGCCAGTACTGTTTCCTCCCTTAGCCTTTTGCTTCATGCTGGTCCTTAGTGATGCCTACTTCCATAGACTAGGATGAGAACAAATAACTGCAGAGGAACCACCAGAGCAGAAAGTCCCCGGGTACGTACACAAGAGGGTACGTACGTTCCAATGAGGAGCAGTGCTCACCCAAGTCACCCACCATAAAGTTGGATTTAATAATAGGAATAATGATAACATAATTCAAAATTCAGTGCCATAGGGCTTCCCTGGTGGCGCAGTGGTTGAGAATCTGCCTGCCAATGCAGGGGACACGGGTTCGAGCCCTGGTCTGGGAAGATCCCACATGCCGCGGAGCGACTAGGCCCGTGAGCCACAATTGCTGAGCCTGCGCGTCTGGAGCCTGTGCTCCGCAACAAGAGAGGCCAATAGTGAAAGGCCCGCGCACCGTGATGAAGAGTGGCCCCCACTTGCCACAACTAGAGAAAGCCCTCGCACAGAAACGAAGACCCAACACAGCCATAAATAAATAAATAAATAAAATTAAAAAAAAAAAAAAAATTCAGTGCCATAGCCGTGAGTGATTGGCCGTGTGCTGCTCTTTTTTTTTTTGGGGGGGGGGGCTATTTATTTATTTATTTTATTTTTTAAAACATCTTTATTGGAGTATAATTGCTTTACAATGGTGTGTTAGTTGCTGCTGTATAACAAAGTGAATCAGTTATATGTATACATATATCCCCATATCCCCTCCCTCTTGCGTCTCCCTCCCTCCCTCCCTATCCCACCCCTCTAGGTGGTCACAAAGCACCGAGCTGATCTCCCTGCGTGTGCTGCTCTTGAGTGCCATGGTCTGGCCTCTATTCTCTGACTGTGGCTTGGGGCCTAACCCAGAGAGAAAAGAAGCCCGGGGTCTGGGCTTCTTCCAATCCAATGACCACCAAGTGGGGATGAAGGCTGTTGTGGGCTCAGCTCTCTGAGGTGGCAAGAAACCTGCTAACCTCAGAGCTTTGAGTTGACTCTGCTTTGGCAGAAAGATGGTATTTGCTCAGCCCTGGCCTAACCACAGTGAGCCTCAGCCCTGGGTCTAGAGGGGAGTTTGGGGGTCTGTGCACTCTCTCATGGGAGATGACATATGGGTGGGCAGAAGGCAGAAGACAGCAAGAAGAGGAAATTTTATGCAGAATCCCTCTTCCTCTAGAGCCTGCCTTTTCTCATGGGCCCAGAGATGAGTTCCCAGGACCATGAGGTTCTACCTGGGTAAACTATGATGCCTCAAAGGTCTAGCCTCTCATTAGTTCCATATGATTCCTCTTAGGAATCCAAGGACACACCTGGTCTTCAGCTGTGGGTCAGCCTGGTGGCAGGTCTAAGTGGTCTTGCATGCCTTTCAGTACTTTGGAGAGAGAATGGTGACACAGGACCAAAATCAAGGGCGGAGGCAGCAACAGGGAGAAAAGGAAACCAGAGAGGACCAGAGATAAAGAGAGAGACAGACCCAGAGGTAGGGATACCAAAAGAACCAGCACAAGAAAATGGAGAATGATCATAACAGAAACAGAAAGAGCGAGACAGAAGCAGATGAGGAGAGAAACCCATACAGATAAGGAGAGAGACACAAAAGGGTGAGAGAAACCAACTGACAAAAAACACTGGGTTGGAAGGGATCAAAGTTAGCGTCACCAATACGGGGACAAACTGACTTGTGCCTCTTGATATGATGCACTGAGAAGGATATAGCATCACTCCAGTGCTTTTCTACCACAAATGCAGTGCCCCAATCTAACCATGTAGAAATAAATATCAGACACTTACTCTTCAAAATGCCAAGGCTGAGGAACCCAGAGGCCCTGTCCCAGCTTAAGGAGAAAGGCATGTGCCTGTTGAGATGGCCCCATCTTTTTTTTTTTTTTAATATTTATTTATTTATTTGTTTGTTTATTTATTTAGGCTGTGCTGGTTCTTAGTTGCGGCACGCAGGATTTTTGTTGACGCATGCAGTATCTTCGTTGCTGCATGCGGGATCTTTAGCTGCGGCATGCACGTGGGATCTAGTTCCCTGACTAGGGATCGAACCCGAACCCCCTGTATTGGGAGTGTGGAGTCTTAGCCACTGAACCACCAGGGAAGTCCCTGTCCCAGCTTAAGAAGACTAAAAAGACAGGACACTCAATGCCAATTCACAGTCCTGGTTTGGCTCTTGGAAAAGGAAAAAAAACTGTCTCTAAAGAGCATTGAGAAAACTGACAAAATTTGTATGTGGACTGTAGTTTAGAAAATAGTATTGCATCCATGGTAAACGTCCTGATTTTGATAACTGTACAGTGGTTGTGTAAGAAAATGTCCTTGTTCTTAGGAAAAACACAGTAGAGTATTTAGGCATAAAAGGGTACAAGGTCTCCAACTTACTTTCAGATAGCTCAGAAAAACTATGGGGAAAAGAGAGAGAGAATGATAAAGCAAATGGGACAAATGTAAATAACTGGTGACTCTGGATAAAGAATATATGAGAGTTCTTTTACTATTCTTGCAATTTGGAGTCTCCCCTTCGGGGTTGGGAACAAGTGCTGGCTGGCACTGGAGCCTCGCAGTGGGGCTGGGAAGAATCAGAAGAGCCTCCCATGCGGGTGAGACTGAGACCCAGCTCTCCAGCAGCTGAGAACATCTGGGCAACTTGACCGTCCCTTGCCGCCTACTTGAAGACCTGTTTTCTAACCCTTCACCCCATGACCTCAACAAAAATGAATGGGGGTCCAGGAGGGTGGGCCCATAGCCACCAAGCTTCACAGGTCATGGCCGCCTCCAGCTCAGCCTGGCTGCTCACACCGCACAGCAGAGCCCAACCTTACTCTTTGGCCATGTGACGAAGCAGGATGTGGCAGAAAGAGGAAGGATTAGGCAGTCGGGCAAACCTGGCTCCGTGGGCCAGCTGCTCTGCACTTACCAGTTCTGTGCCCTGGGGCTGGCAGTCCTGTCCCCCAGAGCTCCCCAAGGCTGGTTTATTCTTACTGTTTAGGTCTTCTAAATGCCACTTCTTGAGAGAAGCCTTCCATGACCGATTACTCCATTTATGATATTATCCTGTTTTGCTTCTTTAGAGCAGGCATCCTTAGCTGAAATTTTGATTTGTTTGCGTGTCTGCCTCCCCTTTTCCCCAGTAGAGTGTAAGCACCATGACAGCAAATCAGTGTCCGTCTTACTCATTCCTTTATTCTCAGCTCCCAGAACTTGGCAAGTGCACCAGAGCTATTTGTTGAAGGAAGAAAGGAAGGAAGGGAGGGAGGGAGGGAGGGAAATCTCTGAACCTTTCTGAGCCTCAGTATCCTCACCAGTGAAATTGGAGGAAATTGGTGCAGGGACTGCTGTAAGGTTTGCTTAGAGATAGGCTTAAGAATGTCCCAGGGTAGTGTTAGCCCCAAAGAGGCAGTAAGAAGCTTCGATTGTTCATATGACTGTCTCAGGGATACAGCCCGTGTATCCCTGCTCAGTCATTTGGTAATTGATCTGGTCACCTACTCATTTTTTTTTTTTTTTTGGCCGTGCCATGCAGCTTGTGGGATGTTAGTTCCCTGACCAGGGATTGAACCCAGGCCCTCGGCAGTGAAAATACAGAGTCCTAACCACTGGACCACCAAGGAATTCCCACAGCTGGTCATTTTAATTTCATCTGGGGGAGGGTAGATTGGAAGGGGTGAATTATTTTGTCATAATTCGTTTTTGTTTTGTTTTTTAGGTTTCTGTGTATGTATGTGTGGCTGATTTGATTATATTCAGTACTATGAGCTGGGCACAGTGCTAGAGTCGAGGTCTCCCCACGGCTGCCCTCCAGACCTGACAAGCGAGGAGTTCTGTGAACATCAGCAGGCTGACAGGCCAAGTGTGGGTCCAGCTCCCAGAGACTGCGTGGGCCCCAGAAACACTCAGTCATGCTTCTTATGAAGACATTCTAAAACTAAAGCATCCCTGGGCCCCCAGATTTCCCTCCTCATTTTGGCCTGGGGATTCCCATCTTCTTTTTTTTTTTTAATATTTATTCATTTATTTATTTGGCTGCACCGGGTCTTTGTTGCCGCATGCGGGATCTTTGTTGTAGCGTGCCGGATCTTTAGCTGTGGCATGTGGGATCTAGTTCCCTGACCAGGGATCAAACCCGGGCCCCCTGCATTGGGAGCGCGGAGTCTTAACTGCTGGACCACTAGGGAAGTCCCGGGATTCCCATCTCGATTCAATCGCAGAACATGCTAGAAAAGAATCTTGTCTTTCGGTTCTCTGACTTGTCTCCCAGTAATGGGAGAGAAACAAGGCCAACCAAAAACAGGCAATAAATGCTGCCTGGCTAGCCAAGTTATGAGTGAAAAAGTGAGTGAATGAATGAATGAAGGAAAACCTCTGGGAGTTTAGGTTAGTTTAGCTCATAATTTGGTTTCTTCCCTGGTACATATGAGACTCTGGAAACACTGGGAAGACCCCAATCTAGGCCTGACCTTTGTCCCCGCCAAGAGCTGGCATTATTTGGGCCCAAGAAGCTTGCAGAGGTGGCTGTGGCATCCCAAATGGA
Source organism: Balaenoptera musculus (assembly GCF_009873245.2). Taxonomy (NCBI): domain Eukaryota; kingdom Metazoa; phylum Chordata; class Mammalia; order Artiodactyla; family Balaenopteridae; genus Balaenoptera; species Balaenoptera musculus. The sequence goes on along the minus strand of NC_045804.1, from coordinate 10,692,554 downwards.
GCTGGTCCCTCCCTCAACCTAATTAGGGGCCAAGGAGAGAACCTTTTGAACTGCAAGCCCCAATGAGACAGGAAGTAGCTCAGAAGGGGTAAGAGAAAGGCTTACCCCAGAACCACATCCACTGAAATTTGTTTACTGCCATCTAGCTTCCCTGGTGACACTGTTGAAAGATCTAGATACACACTGTGCATTGCAGGAAACATACCACACAGGCCAATTTAGCTGATCAAATCTTAGCAAGTCAGCAAGTAGGGACCATACTGACATTTAAAACATTAGAGGTGATCTCCAGGTCTGCTCCAGTTGCCTCCCCAGCTGGCTGGAGAAATGAAATGTGCCTCCAACTCCAGACCAGCTGGGTCTCTTGCAGGCAAGCCATCTCTTTGTGTCACCCATGCCTTGCGTGAAGGGTGAGGGAATTGCCATGTTGAATGGATTGCTGACAAAGGAAGACACCAACTTGTGACCTGTTGTCCCAAATTCCCATCATCAAGATAAGAGTGGGCAAACGGTCAGATCTATAAATAATGTTTTCAAGGGGGGCCCTCCCTGAAGCACCTCGCAGATTTGGCAGGTGTAGGCTGCCCATTTCTCTCTGCTCCAAATGCAGAGCTGGCCAGCTCTCTCCCTGGAGCTTTGGAAGCCCACAATGCAAGAGTCCCTCTTGCCTTTCTCTAGCCAGCACTGAGCCAGGAACATGGAACCTTCTTCAGCCACGAGATGGTTCTCACCTCTCCACCTGCCCTGCAACCACACAGCTGCCCAGAAATTAACTTGGGTGGGAAAGAAGCCTCCTCCAGGTTTCCAGTCCCCAGTTAGGGCGAGGAGCCTCCACCAGCCGACCAAAAACATGCCCAGAATTCCAGGCCGCACCTGTGTGCTGTGTCATGCCCTGCAGGGATACCTGTGTCTCTGCCACTCTTGACTGGACTCCCTTAGCTGCTGAACCTTACGTCTCTCACTAGTAGGGACTGTGTCTTTGTCACCATCATTCCCCAGCACAGTGTCTGGAAGGCCTGGATAAATAGTTACTGAATGAATGAGCTGTGTTTACAAGGTTATAAGTCTCTGCTGCTCCCTTTCTCCCCATGTCCCCCAACCCAGCCTCAGAAAAGAGTAAAAATTCAGGCAGAGGCTTTTTCAGGGATTGTCCCCTGGTCCCCCCAGGTCAGCATGATTTCCCACCTGCTCATGGGATTGGGAGGTGGAGAGGCATCTCCCTTTCTCTCTGTGTGTCTAAACAATAGTCTATAGTTATTAGATTTGATCTTTGTCTTTACTCTCTATCTTTTATGAAAAAGATTGCTTTTGTCTTGACTTGTAAGGTATTTTGTTTTCTCTCTCTCTCTCATAATTTTCATCATCACCTTGAGTTTAGGTCAGATGCCAAAAGTGACACCAGCTGCCTGGTGTCACCACTGCCTGGTGTCCCCATGACCTAATAATGACAATAACTCACAATTATAGATTGCTCACTGAGCCAGGCTCCACGGGAGAGCCCTTACATGCTTCTTCTCTTTTAATCCTCGCAATAACCTGATGCAATACAAACTATTATTACCCCCACGAGGAAATGGATGCTTCGCGAGGTCAAGTACCTGGCCTGAGGTCACAGAGCTAGTGAGTGGTGGAGCCAGGGCTCGGATTCAGGTAGCCTGGGCTCCTAACCCCGGTGCCACACTGCTCCCTCGGGAGTCTTTGCACACACAGAGTGTCTGGTCAGGATGCCCCCCGGGAGGAATGACAGCATAGCCACAGCCACCTACACACCAGAGGCACCAGCTGTGAACTGAGACGAACCCCAAAAAGTGCACTGCTCCTGGGACCATAGAGTCATCACAAGGATGGAGCTGGAAGAAGCCTCTGAGATACTCCAGGAAACATCCCCTCATTTTACAGGTGGATACAATGATGCTCGGGCCCCACACTTTAGCTGGTGAAGCATCCAAGACCACAAGCCCTCCGCCTGTGGTCCCCGATTTGTGGTCCACTCTCAACGCAAACTGGACAAGAGACAGTTTGAGATGAGATCTGGCGGGCTCAAGTTCTGGTTCAGACCTAAACACCCTGGCTTGTTCCACAACTGGCTCGGTCCTCTGGAGGCCCCCCAAGTTGAACATGGTTTTAGAGTAGCCTCCAAAATAAGGAGCTGCCGGTTACCACATCTGCTCTACAGACCTGGCAATAAACTCCCCTCTCCTCGCGCCTGAATTTCTTTGTAGCTTCCTCTTTCCCGCAATTGAGAGCTGACAGAGGATTTCTATTCACCGACCTCACGTCATGGTCATTCTATTTCCATGGCTACTGCATTAATGCTTGAGTTTTGGTCACATCCTCATGGGCTGAGTGGACAACCCTAAAAATCCTGAACCAGAAGCCAGAGTTGTTCAGGCAACTTCCATGCTGGCCTTTGCTGCAGCCCACAACCCCAAATGAACCTGTTTATATGTTCTCAATAGCACCAAACACTTCTTCCCGGGCACTTTTCAAGGTTGTAAATTACATTAGGTGTGCGGCTTTTCTATTACTGTATCCTCTCACCCCAGGCTTTAAACTCCATGAGGTCAGAAGCCAGGTGTTTTATCTGTAAAATAACCGTAACTCTGAGCACTGGGCTTGATCAGTATGGAGAAGGTGCCTAGGAAATCTTTGTTGGGTGAATAGGTAGGAGGGTGGGTGGATGGATGGATGGATGGATGGATGGATGGATATTGAGAGAGTGAGTTAAAAAAAAGCCTAGATGCCCGATTACCAGAATGGCATCTGAAGCTGAGGGAGGTCCCACTGTGCAAAATGATGAGGCTTAGGGGGTCCAGGGTAGGTGTAATAATTCTTCCCCCACCTTCCCACCTGCAGTCTCTCCGGCTACCAGCCTGGAGACCTCCTGCTCAAACTGCCCCAGAAGGATGCCCCCTGTAACTGGCAGCCCCTTGGGTTAATGGCAACCTCAGGTGGTTGGTGAATGGGACTACCTTCTCTCTTCTGTTCGTTCTGATTTTGCCCCTCTCTTCCCTGGCCTGCTGCTCCAGGGAAGGTATTGGGAGTATCCTAATAACTGTGAGGGGAAGCAGATGAGCAGGCTGGAGCAGATAACCTTCACGTACTTCCTGAAATGGAGCTGACATCTCGCGCTTTATCTGGGGATTCCCCCACCAAGGAGAGAAGGTGGATGGGGGAGAGGGAAGACAGTCCATTCTTGGAGACACTGGTTTCCTACTGCTGCTGCCTCCACTCCAGTGACACACGGGAATTCATAGGCACCTTCTTCATGCCCTTGGTGCAGGGCCTAGAACAGTGCTGGGAACAGAGGAACAGAGGTGCATTTGAGGAAGCTTCTCTATAACCATGATGACAAAGAGGACCACAAGGACATCAACACTAAGATGGAAATTAAAGACTTTCCTTTCCATTACTCTTTTAATCAGGGTACCTACCAAGTACCAGGCACTTCCCATGTTATTTCACAGGGTCCTGCCATGGAACTGTGAGGTCTGGAGAAATTCAGCTCCAGCAGAACTGGGCCCAGTTGTGGGCCATGCTTCTGTTTTGTCTGTTCCCTGGAATCTTGTAGGCAGAAGCCCTAGAGTTCATTCAGGTCACCCTCCGACCTAAGCAGGAATTGCTCCATGATTTCCGCAGCACGGTGGGCCTAAGAGTCCAAGGTATCCTTCTCTGCCCACTCTAGGGGGTGCTAATTGTTGACTGCTCCTCCTTCACCACTTTTATTTTATTATTTTTTTTTAATTTAATTTTTATTTTTTGGCTGCGTTGGGTCTTCGTTGCTGTGCGCGGGCTTTCTCTGGTTGCGGCGAGTGGGGGCTACTCTTTGTTGCAGTGCGCGGGCTTCTCATTGCGGTGGCTTCTCTTGTTGCGGAGCACGGGCTCTAGGTGCGCGGGCTTCAGTAGCTGTGGCTCGCGGGCTCAGTAGTTGTGGCTTGCGGGCTCAGTAGTTGTGGCTCGCGGGCTCTAGAGTCCAGGCTCAGTAGTTGTGGCGCATGGGCTTAGCTGCTCCGCAGCATGTGGGATCTTCCCAGACCAGGGGTCAAACCTGTGCCCCCTGCATTGGCAGGCGAATTCTTAACCACTGCACCACCAGGGAAGCCCTCCTTCACCACTTTTAAATCCAGCTTCTCTGCAACTTCCTCCCGTTTCTTCTGGGCTGTGCCCTCAGTGGCAGGGCTCCAAGTGCTGGGAGCTCTGGGGGATACAGCCTTGGCAGTAGGGTTTCCCAGCAAACGGGACTGACACCCCAACCCCACTCTGCCGTGGTCTGTTGAAAGTGACCTGTACCCTTGCCCTTGGGTCCTTCACACACACATCCCACCTCCACCCTAAACGCCTTCAGAAAGGAGACAGCCTCTGCCTAGCCTGCAGTGAAAGACTAACTAGTACCTTGTCCTGGTTCTTCCCATACCCTACCCTCACCCCCCACCCCACTCCCACCTGCTTTTTAAAAACCTTTCAGCCGGACCTAGAAGGAATAGGCCAGCTATTACGCCTGTTGTGGAGAGACGGGAGGTGCTCCAAGGGCAGAATGCTCTGCCCCTTCCCCAGGTTAACGCGATGGGGGAGGGGAAGCATCTGGGAGCAGGGAGGGGTGGGCTGATCCGGGAGGACACCCAAGCACAACACCAACACTGCCTGTGGGTGCTGACTGCCCTCCCCTTCCCCCTAAAAAAGCGAGGTGGGGATGGGAAGGGGCGGGGCTCGGGGAAGGAGCACACCGGCCGCAACTCGACCCTGCTGACTCGACAAAGCTGGCTCCGCCCGCCCCAGCCGGGCACTAGGAGTAGCCCGGGCCTCTCGACAAAGCTGGGTAGCGGCTCCCCTCCACCTTGCGTGCCTGTCTGCTCTTCCGCGGCCCCGGCCCGGCGGGCGACGCTGGCGGCCAGCCATCTTCCCTCCTCGCCCCCGCGGCCGCCGCCTCGCAGCTCCGCACCCGGCCGCGACCGCAGACCAGCCTCCACGCACCATCCCGGCCCTGGGCTAGGGGTTAGCTGGCGCGCGCCAGCGCCGTCGCCACGTGACGGGTGGTACCCGGGCAGCTCAAGCCCTGCCCTCTAGGGTGTTCTCATCGACTGGAGCCGCGGGCGGGACGTGGGGCGCAGTTGCTTTCTTGGGGCATCCTGGTGCATTGCTGGTGGAGCCTTTGAAACACGTGCGCAGGGCGGACTTAAGTGCCACATGTCCATCTTCCCACTTCGGTGGGGCTGCTCTGGCCTTTCCCGCCCACGGTTCCCTCGAGGTCGGTCCCTCCTCTGCCGCCTCGGTCGCATCGGGCAACACTGTGTGATCCCACGCAACAGCCACCGTCTAAAGGGTTCACACTCGATTCTGGGGCTCAGCTCGGTGTCCCGACCCGACTGTAAGCGCCCCCAGGGCAGCCGCGTCTGGAACAATGCGCATGGGGCAAGGTCAGGAGGAGGCTCTGCGCCGGGATCGTCGGGCCGGCAGCTGACCCAGCGGATGAAAGCCGACGCGGCCCGGGAGTGGAGCTTCCAACCACCAGTTTTCATGATGGGGGGAGACGGGGTGGGGAGCGACCCGGAAGCCCCCAGAGTGCGGCCGGGTGTGTCCCTTTGACGGCCGCCTTCTGGGCAAATCCATTCGTCGCTGGGGCAGCGGAGGCTGCGGCCGAGCTGGGCTCACCCCACCCTGGGAGCCGGCCGCCGGCCGCCCGGGGAGGCTTGGGAAATGGGCGAAGTGGTCAGACTGGTTTCCGGAGCCGGGCTCGGAATCCACGCGGGCTGGCAGGCATTGGTGGGGGGAGGACTGCGCCCCGCCAGTAGCGTTGGCAAGGCCATCCTGGGATACTTTGTTTTCCACCCTCGAAGGAGACCCCGTAGGATGGGGGTGGGAGGGACAGCAGGCGTCCGGTTGGGGAAACCCAGTTTCGGGTGGGAACCAACAGTCTGGCAGCTCCTCACCCCTCGGGTGCCCAGCCCCCTCTGCCGCGGTCCCGACGTTGGCCAAGAGTACCTGAAGGAGTGAGCTCCCCGTCCACAGCGAGCCTGGGCTTTGATCTTGGTGTCTGAAAGAAATAAGGGGAGGGGTGGGGTGTGTGAAGAGTCCAGCTCTGCCACTCACCTTCTGAATGACCTTGCACCAGTCACTCCCGTCTCCCAGCCCGTTTCCTCATCCACCACCGTCCCTTCCAGTCAGACACTCCTGGGAGTCTAGGTGGACTGGGAGATGGGGACTCCCTAGGGGTTCTGTGGAAGGGAAGGGAGGGTGCAGGAGCCGGTGGCCATGTGCCCCTCCCCCCACCCCCAGCCTGGGATGTGCAGTCGGGAGGAACCAACCAGCTGTTGGAGACCTTGGGCGCCCCAGGGGCTGGGGACTTGGGGATGGGAAAAATGGAGTCTTCAGGGAGAAAATTCCCTACCAAGGAGTAGCGTGGCACTTGATGGAGTAGGCTGCCGGGAGCCAGTTCTCCCGCGGTCTCGGGGCTGAGGAAGGGGTGCCTCATCTTCCCCCACACACGCCCCAAACCCCTAGGTCAGGAAGTCCTGTGCAGGGGCGTTGAGGGAAGGGGCTGAGCAAGCGGGGGAGGGGGCGGGGGGCTGTTGGGGCAACAGCACTGCCATCCCAGAAAAATGGAGTGCCGAATCTCCCGTTTGCAGCAGCTGCTGAGCAGCTAGGGGGGTATCGAGAGCCGCCCACGCTGCGGTCTTCTTTGAGGTTCCCAGGAGAAAGACGGGGGTGTGAGGTTGGCACTACGGGTAGGTGGGGGCTCCAGGATTACTGACCTCCCAACCAACCCAACCAGAAGAGAGAAGGGACTCGAGGCTACAAGAGTATCCAGCTCTTGTCACCAGCCCAGCCTGCGGGGGACCCCCCTTTCCGCAACCAGGGTGGGCTGCGGCGAAGGCGCGGGTCCAGCCTGGCAACCGATGTGGGGGTCCCCGCTGACCCTCTGGGGCTAGGAGAGTGGCCGTCGCACGCGGAGCCCCCCTTGGGAGGGGGTGTGCCGGCCCCCCGGGAGGGGCGGGCCGAGGGCGCGGGCCCAGGAGCCCCCAGGCCGCCCAGCCCGGGTGGGCTGCAGGGGCCCCCGCGGGCCCAGGGCGGGCTTTGTCTAACGCAGCTCCTCTTTGGGAAGGCGCCAGCTCGGGTACAAGATGGCGGGGAAAGGGTGGGATCGCAGGCGCTCGCCACGCGGAGCGGCCCCGCTCCGCCTGCAATGCAGCAGGGGGAGGGGCGGGAGGCGCCGGCGACACTGCGCGCCCCTAGCCCCCGCTCCGGCCACCGAATAACACCCCCGCCGGTGACCCCGCGCCCCTCTGTCCCCGCCGCCCCTGTCTGGCGGCTGCAGCCTCCGCCTCACTACGCAGAGCCCCGGCCGCGGCAGCTGCAGAAAATGGCTGCCAAAGCGGCGCCAGTCGCCACGCTGCCACGGGCGGGGGGCGGGCGCCGCAGCCCACCCGCAGCCCCGCTCCCTTCCCCGCCCCGGGACTCTCCGCCAGGGCGCCGGGACACTAGTGGGCACCGGGGGATCTGGGGCCGGAGCCGGGGGAGAGAGGGGAGGGGGAGGGGCGGTTACCTAGCGGCGGAGGGAGCAGGAGTGGGGGGTGGCAGGGGGACAGTGCAGGGAGGGCGCTATCGGTCTGTCCCCCAGCCCGCATGCCCCGTGCCCTCGCGAGGTCGCGGCGCCCGGGTGGGGCAATGCTAATGGGCTGTTGACCTCGGTGACCGCGTGCCGCCCCACTGTCCTCACCCCCACTCCGGCGCTGGAGCTGGGCTGGCCAGCCCTGACGACCCCCACAGCCCCCCACCCCCGGTGAAAAATAAAAAATAAATTAAAAAGCTGTGTGCGTGCCGACTACAAAATGACCCAAGCCCGGAACTCCGCGGAGAAGATCCGGGTGGATCCTACGGCGCCATGAGCCGAAGCGGCGGCGGCAGCTCAGCAGGTGCCGTGAGCCCACCCTCTTCTCTGCAGGGAGCAGCTCCCCGACCCCCGCCTCTGCCCAGTCAAGGGCCGCCCGCGCCGAAGAGGGGCCCGCGGCCACCCTGCAGCTCCCTGGCACCCGCGCCCAAGCAGGCTTCTCTGGGCGCCAAGGGGAGCCCGGGCTCTGGAGAGGGGCGTCCAGAGCGAGCTGGCGAACCGGCCCGGGGCGCAGGCTCAGGACAGGGCCTGGGGGCGCACCAGGGCGGGAAGGAAATTGCCCCCGGAGTCCCAGGGCTGGTATTGCTGGGGAAAAAAACGAAAAGTGCGAACAGAGGACCCACGGGTGGGGGCGGGTTCCGGAGCCCGAACCACTTGGCGCAGTCGAGTGGGTCCGTAGCCCCCTCTTACTCCAATCCCGAACAATCCGGGCCGTAGTGAGCCGGGCTGGCTGGGAAGAGGTGTATCTGTAAATTGGGACTTTATTTTTCCCTATCTGCAAGTTTCTCTCACGCCTCCCGCCAACCGCGTACTCAGCTCCAGCGATTTCACCACTGCTGGCTGGAAATTTCAAATTCAATAAATCAGAGGGCAGGGACAAAGAGCCAACAGGTCAAGGAAAGCGGTTTCCAGACTCGAGAATGGCTTCCGCTCTTGCGGTTTAAGAGTAGAGAAGAAGAGGCACAATTAGGAGACACGTCCCTGTGCGGGGAGAACATCTGGGGGGCTCCCTCCCCCCCTCCCCTCCCCCCTCCCCCGGCTGGGTGAAGGTATCCCCCCGCTGGGCGAAGGTATCCACCTACCTGAGCACACAGAAACTTGGGGATGGATATTTAATATAAATGACCTGCCTAAATGGGCGTGGGCAGGTGCGGGGCAGGGATGGGCTATGTGGGAGCACCGGGAGGCTGCACCCGGGTATCTACGGATTTTCCAGTGCTCAGAGAGGTCTCCATGGCAAAGGTCCAGCTCTGGGCGCAGACCCAGACAAACCCTCTGTCCCGAGGGCATCCCCAGTCCCTGCGCAGGAGGGAAACTGTGCTTTCTGCTAGGCAAGACACCGCGGCAGCAAATCTCAGCCAAGGTCAGGGAGGGATACGTGCTGGCACCAAGGGCTGCTGCGGCCACGGCGCTTCCTTCTGCAGAAACAGCGAGGAGGAGGCGGCGGCCAAAACTAACTCCATCCAGCAGGCAGCGCCCTCCCCAATCTCGCACCCACGTTCCCTGGCAGAGCCCGCTTCTGCCATCTTCCTCTGGGAGGTGCCAGTTTCGGGGATTTGAGTTTGGGAAGGGAAAGAGGGCGAAGGCGAGGAAGGATGCCCGAGACCGAGCAGAGGTCACGCGGGTCATCGTTCTCCGTTCCCCATCCCCCACCCGAGCCAGGTCTCCTATGCGACCCCCACCTGCGCCGGGCTCCAGGCACAGGCTTCCCAGTAGGGGGCATCGCTCAATGCCTGGGCTAGGCGGCAGCCCTAGAGGCAAGCTCGGTCCCAGGGTGCTAGGGTTGTCTTAGCCGTCCCCTGGGGACAGGCGCGAGTCCCCGAGGCGGTGGCTCTGGTCGCCTCGGCGTCGCTAGGAGGACACACGCTTCGGAACCGGTTACCACTCGGGAGGGGTCAGCCGGACACCTGTGCATGCGTGCGCGTGCGCGCGCCTCTGAGCGCGAGGGAGGGGCCGAGGGGAGCCCCGTGAACCGCTGTGCGTTTACTGCCTGAGTTTTAGGGGAACCGGAGCCTCATCTCCACGGGAATAGCGACGTCTTCTCCCTCATCGGGCTCCCGTCCAGCGGGTGGGCCCAGCGCTGAGCACTTGACCTGCATCCCGCAACCACCAACGCACAGCGTTGTGCCTGGAAACCCGAGGGTGGCTCTATCAGTACATTTTTATCCCGCACTCAGCGTTCCCCCCACAACGATTGGCAGGTTTTTAAAATAAGCTTTAAATGAGACATCGATTTATCATTATTATGATTGCATTCAGAAATCCAGCCCGAAGGGACACCCTGGGGGATGGTAATTTGGTGGTACCTAGGGCTGTTTGTGGTTTAGCACATCCCTAGTTCCGCAAGCACATTTCTTCGGCAGCTAATTGCTCTGATTACCTTTGGGGCGGGGGAGGTGAGCGTGTGTGTGTTGCGGGTGGCGGGGAGACTCGGACTGTTCTCAGAGCCCAGTGCGTGCACACGGTGGACCTGATGCTGCGGCAGCAACCGCAGCAGCGACGCGCGCGCGCACACACACACACACACACACACACACACACCTTCCAGCTCCCCTCCCGCATCCGGGCCTTCCCGCTCCTCCGCCGCCGTTCGCTGAGGTTTGGGGAGGGGGTGCGTGGGATGGAAGTGGAAGCTTGCGCGGAGGCGGCGAGGACAGGCCGAGCGGGAGGAAGAGAATGACAACGAGGCCGAGGGGGAGGGAGACAACCTCGAAAAGAAAACTTGGGGAGAGGGTCAGGCAAAAATGGGGGTAAGCAAGCAGAGGGGTGCCGAGACGATAGGCGGGGACGCAGGGGGAGAAAGAAAGGGAGGGGGTGGGGAGCGGGCGGGGGCGGCTGGCTCGTTTCCACTCGTGAGAGCCGGTTGCCGAGAGACGCGCGGGCCAATGAGCTCGCACCAGCTCAGCCCGGCGCCCTCCGCGTGTCCTTATATGGTGCGGCCGCTCGGCTGGCGCTAGCGCACATCGCCATATAAGGGCAGGAACCTAAATACAGGCTATACCTTGTTCTCCGCTCGCCCGGCCGCGGCCCCGGCGATCGATGAGCGCGCCACCGAGCGGGCTGCGGCGCGCGGGCCCCGGGAGCGGGCGGGGAGGGCGCCGCGGCTACCGCGCGGCCGGGCCAGATGTGGCCTGCGCAATGGCAGCCCGGGCCAGCTGTGGCTCTCGGAAGGTGTAACCCGCCGCCGCCAGTTTCCCGACTCCTTCCCTCCCACTCCCCCTCCCCACTGCTTCCGAGGTGCAAATGCAAATGAACCGGGATTGAAATCTAATTGCTTTTGTTTAAAAAAATTGTGTGAGCGAGTCTGTGTTGAGTCTGAGCAAAGGCCCAGAATCACGAGAAACCTAGCCGAATGCCTGGAAGGTGGTGGGGTGGGGAGGAAAGAGACCTGGACTGTGCTTTGGAGGTTCAGGGTCCCCCCTCAGCTGTCTCCCGAGGCCTGACCCATGGTGCCGTCAGCTGAGATCCCGCGCCCCATTTCTCCGACCTCCTCGGCGCCAGGCCTGGCGGAGGTCCCAGGCCGGGTCTCGAGAAGCGGGAGCTGCGTGTGGCCCGGGCAGCGAGGACCCACGGGCTCGGTGCCCGGGCGTCCCAGGCAGCCTGGAGCCAGCCGGGCGGCGGGAGGGAACGGTGAGAGGCATCGCTGTCACACCTCTCTCAGCGTCTCCTCTGTACCTGCCTGCTCCTGGACGGCAGGCTAAATGCTGCCCAAAGTGACAGGCCCGGCGGGTCCGCGGCCCAGCTACGCGATTGGGCCCAAGGAGGCGGGATCAGACAGCTGCGAGGGGGAGGGGCCGCAAGGGGTGTTTTTGGGAGGGGGGGTTGGCCAGGGTGGAGCCTCAGGACAACCCGTCAGCCTCGGCCATCTCGGGCTCCTGCGTATGTCTTTGACCCCCAAGTCCTGTCTCCAGCTTGTTGCACCGCTTGCCTTTTCCCTCCTCACTTCTGGCCGGTTTCCTTGCCCACCCGGAGAAGAGTTTTGGCCTCCTCCAGGAGAGGGTCTGGACACGGGAATGGCCCCTGGTCAGGTTGTCTGCCAACCGGGGAGGAGCCTCAGTGGTGTGGTGACAGTTCTCCTGCCAGCTGGGTGGGTGGGACAGCATAGCTTTGCCAGTGAATGTTGTTGGAGACCCCGAATAGCTCACCTATCGCTCCCCACTGTGTACTGGGCTGAGGCCTTTTCTTCCCACCGTTTGCAGTGGGCATGAGAGACTCCCAGAGAGTCTTGCCAGAAGGCTGATGGTTCTGAAGAAACCTATGCATCTGGACAAGTGGCCCCCAGAGTCTGAGAGAACGATTCCTCCTCTCACACTCCACGGGTGCCTCAAGTGCCCCTCTCTTGGCAGTTTGAACTGGGGTTGTGTCGACCTTGCCTTGGCTTCCCCAGTGCCTGGAGATGCCACAGAGGGAGCCTCTTCCCTCTAAGGAGGCCATTTCCAGTAGCATGATGCCACCTATAGAATGTACCTGGAATTAGTCCCAGCTGTGGCTATGCCTCCAGCAGCTTGGCACTGGTACTGGAGCTGGAGGGAAGATAATGCCCCCCGTTGTCCCCGACTGAGGCTGGGACTGCAGAGGCCGTCTGGTCACTCAGCGCTTCCTTCAGGACTCTTCCTCTTTCTTCCTGGGCCCCCTAACTATTTAGTAGCTCTGAGCCTGGCATCATTTGAGAAACTGAGACCAGTACCTGGCACAGCTGGGACAGGAATTCCCAGCTCTCCCCAGGAGTCCCTGTGATTTCTAGGCAGTCACAAACTCCAGGGTTGTATGCTGGCTGAGGCAATGCACCAGTGGCCAGCCGTCAATGGTTAACAAGTATTTTCTAAAGGTTTTGGAATCCCAGTAAACCTGACCACACGACCCCAAATGTACGGAATGTGGAAACTAGACAGGCTGCTCCAAGACTGCCTGCTCCAAATGACCCTTTTACAGGAGAAACTGAGATCGAGAGAGAAAAAAAATGACTTGTCCAAGGCAGCTCAGCCAGTCAGGGGTGGAGCAAACACAGGTTTGGACCCAATTCTTTTCATTCCCAATCCACTCTTTTTGGATTATGCAGGCATGTCTCAGCAGCAGCCTGGGCACTGGCTTCCATGTTTGCATGGTTTGGTGGTCCTGGAACCCTGGAGCTGGTGCATGAAGACCCATGGTGGCTGCCTGACTGGCTCTACAAGCACTTCGGAATTGACTGCCTTTGATGGCAGCCAGTGGCTCTTCCTGGGTGGCTGGGGAGGAGGGGGGCCAGAGGCAGGAAAACTCTGTTGGACTCTGGCCCCAGGCTGCTGGGCTTCTGGTCTGGCCAGAATCTGGGAAATCCAAGGGCCAGTGACCCCAACTGCACCCCAGATGGCTCTCTTGTGCTAAACCGCATGACTTGGAGCAGCAGCAGGGTGTGTCTAGCTTCCTGCCGAGCCTGGTTCCACTACCATGGCACCTCCTCTTAGGCACCTCAACTCCTGGGTGACAGACCTAAGTTGAGCCCTGTCCTGCAGCTTAACTTGGTCACTAGCAAGTTACTTAGCCCCTCTGAGCCTATTTCCCCAGCTTTAAATGTGGCTAATAAAGTCTCCCTCTAAGGGCTGTGATGAAGAATAGAAGTGAAGAGTTTGGAAAGCATCTAGTCAGAGCTTGGCATGGAGCAAGCAGCCCTTGCTCAGCGGATGGTAGCTACATCTACCCACTCCCACCACTCCTGCACACCCTCTTGTGCCAGGCTGGGCACAAGACTCTGGGATACAAATGACCATAAAACATCATGTACATTTGAGCCCATGTAGAAACAGGTACTCCCAAGCACGCCCCCTTGGGCAGTTGGTTGGTGGGTGTCATCTCCAGCCTCCTCCCTACCCTTGAATAAATTCCTCCAGTCAGTGCTCTCCAGTTCCAGCCTGGCTCCACCCTCTGCCCTGCCCCACCCTCTGCTGCAACTCAGAATCCAGCTGTCTATCCCTTGCCTGGCTTCCCTGAGCATCCCTGGGAGCTCTCCAGTGTAGACAGCCCCAGGATCTTTCCCTCTGGGGAAGAGAAGTGCCTGAAACCACAGAAGCTGGAAGAAGCACTACCTTACTGTAGGAAATTGAGCCTGGGACCTCTTTCCCCATCTTAGAAAAACAGCACGTGTGTGTGTGTGTGTGTGTGTGTGTGTGTGTGTGTGTGTTAAGGAGTCCTGCTTTCCTGGGATCCAAAGGACTCTCCATGTGGGTCCATTATAGGTACCTGTCATAGCAACAAAATGGGAAAGAACCTGCCAATCTGGCAGGTGGGAATACTGATTTTCCAGAGGGGAGAGGAGCCTGCTGTTCCTGCGGTGCAAGTGCTGAAGCCACTTTCCTGGATTCCCCTGAGCGGGAAACCCGGGCTGGACAGCCTTGAGAGCCTCAGCTGGAGGGGACACGCGGGTTAGCCTACGGGATCTGAGTACCCAATGGTGGGGAGGGAAGGCTCTGACTGAGGCTCCAAGTCACTCCCCCAAGCCACCTCTCCTCCACTTCTGTGCCCATCTTTCCTTCTCTTCCCCCACACGTGCCTCTGGCACACCCTCACCCTCAGACTCCCATCTCCACGCTCGCTGTCGGCTCACCCCTCAGCGGAGACAGGCGACTCCTCCACCCGTTTCTGAGTGGTCCAAGCGCCTTTAAAGCCCAGATGGATTGCTGAGATCCCCGCACCCACTGCCCTCACTCTCTCCATTTCCACTGGACAAGTCCGCGCGGACCCGACTAGTGCAAAGTGGGGCGCGAACTTTTCGCCTAATCAAACTTGGGAATTTGCTCTTAGAAGTTTCCGACTCCTGGGAGGAAAGCTCACCACCCCGCTGCCCCGCACTGGGGCTTGCGACGGTGACTCGGAGCCCGAAGCGTGGCGCTCGGCGCCCCCAGCCCGCGGGCGCCGTTCCAGCGGGGTGGGCGGCCCGTCTCTCCGCGTGGGCTGCTCTTTGTTCTCGGTCGGTTGGGCCCGGGTTGGCTCCGGCTCTGGGGTCAACGAAGCCATTGCTCCAGACCTTGCAGGCTGGATGGTGCCCCCCTCAGGATGAGAGGCTGCTCGCGGGCCGGGGAGGTCCGACCCCTCCCCTAAGCTTGTGTGTGCAGGGGTGCGGTAGTGGGGAGGACTGTTCCGGGACCCGCGGGCCGGGGAAGTTCGACCCCTCCCCTAAGCTTGTGTGTGCAGGGGTGCGGTAGTGGGGAGGACTGTTCCGGGACCCACGGCCCGGGGCTGCTAGAACACCCAGAGTGGCCAGAGAACGAGGTCGTCTAGAGACCTTCTCCTTCAGACTTAAGAGATTTCGGAAGCAGTGGAACCGGCAACGCCCTGCAAGTCTCTCCTCTGGCTCCTTTCTCTACTCTTCATTGGGTGTTCTCCCTACTCTCCTAAATGGAGAAATTGAGGCTGAAACCTGGAGCTATGATTGGGAGGCCTGGAATCCCAACTCTCCCTGCGTTTCCTAGCTAGGAAAAGACTTGAGAGCGGCTAGAACATTTCCTCCGGTATTCCAGGGGTGCCCTTCCCCCAGGGCGCCCCTCTCCCCAGGGAAGAAGCTGTGATATCACACCCACCGCCAGAAAAAAGCTAATACCTCTGGGGTCGAGCTGCGCCGCGCAGGGAGGTGTAAAAAAGGCAGAATGGAGACTGCGTCCAAAAGGCAGGGAGAATGAATGCAGAGGAAAGAGAAAGGAGATGGAGGGAGGGCTGTCTCCCTTGTCCCAACGCAGTAGTCCCGACTCTCAGCGACACCCTCTCCCGTGCCCTGCGGTCTCTTGGCGCCCTCCTTTTCCGCGAAAACAGCCAGTCCTTCGACCGTGGGGCTAATCCTCCGCCCATTTTCCCTCTCGCTTGCTCACTTCACTCTGCAGGTCGCTCCACTCTCAGCAATTCGTAATCTGGCTTTCCCCCTGCAACCCTGATTTTAAATGAAATGTAAGAATTATTTTAAAAGGAGTGACCGCAATGGTGGCTTCTTGGTGGCTAAGCTGAGCTGGCGCCACCTCCTTAATTAAACGTAAAACTTCCGTCTTCTTGGAAGAGATAGGGAGTTCCTGTCCACAGCGCGATGCGGGGGAGGCCGCGGGTGGATCTCCCAACCTTTTGCACTGTGCTTTCTCTGCACTGTTTACTGGGAGAGGGAAGACTGACCTTGGAGGGGACAAGTTCTGCTGCAAAAATCTTCTGGAGCCCAGAATAGCCCTGAAAGTGGCCCCACGATGACAATTCTGGTCCAAATCCATTTACCATATTTATTTGTGGATTTCTCCATCCCACTCCCCTTCATATTAAAAAAGATCAAAAAGATGTTTTAATGTATAAAAGATGCTTCCTCCACATAATGCTCTCCTGACTACCCACACACCCTTTTTTCTGCTTTGAATCCAAGGACTTCTGCTGCCCCAGTCGTTGAGGCGACCAATCCCAGAGCAAGGAAGTGCTTCCTCTTGATCTGTCCAAAGGGTGGGGAACTGAGCCTTAGAGGGGCCAGATCAGAGGCCCAGAGCGCTGATCGGCCAGATACCTCCTTAATCCAGTCGGGCCGCCGGTCTACTTTCTCCCCGCCCCACGCTACCTTCAACATCGACCTCCGATACCCCCAGCCACAGTGCATGCTGCCCCTGTTTCCTGAGCCCCTGAACATCCCTCTACTGTTGAGGTGATAGAGTGTTTTCCAGGACTCTCACGGTGGCTCAGCCCTTGACCCGTTTGGCCAAAAGTAGCTAAACTCCAAGGGTGAAACTAGAAAAACAACAGAAACTCAGCGTGAACATCACATTTCCACTACTTTAAACTTCATCTCTTCCTGGTCTGGTCAAGAACCCCACACTCTCAGCAAAATCAGTTTTTCTTGCCATACGCTTCTGTTTTCAGGATCTCAAGGACTAGCTGAAGAAAGGAAAATTAATTTTGCCTCCATTTGCTGTGTCATTCTAGATAAGCCATTATTATGCAAATGAGAGAGTGCGGCTTTCAAGATGAATAAGAATGGTGCCGGGTAGCGGCGCAGGACAGCCCCAGATGTTTGCATAATTACTTCTTCCCCAACTTCAAGAGTGCAAAATGTCAAGGGAGGAAGTTGTGCGGGTAAATACGGTACCACGTTCCCTGAATTTGATTTCCTAGAGAAGGGCGGGGAAGCCGATCTGAGGCTTTCATCTGCAGCGAGAGAAGGCGTCCCAACTCTCTGGCGAGGGTGGCCCGGCCCGAGTGGCCGTCGGTGCCCTCCCCCTGGGGGGTGAGCCATCCCGCAGACAAGGGTGGCCGGAGAGACGGGTCTCGCCCGGGCAGTGAGGCGCTTGCGCGGGGACAGAGCCGCCGCTGGCCGCGCGCTTTCCGGCAGCCCCGGAACCAGCAGCACGGCTTCTGGGCGTGCGCGGAGTCGGCGCGCTCTGGTCGCGCAACCTCGACGCCCGCCCGGCCTCGTCCGGCCCCCGACAGCGCCCACCCTTGGGACTAACGCTGGGGGCGCACCGCGGAAGCCCCGACCGGGGGCTACAAGAAAAGGCACTGATCAGAGCGGAGGACGCCGAGGTTCCACCAGATTCCATCAGAAACAAGAAGGCTGGACCCTCCCGAGCACCGTCGCGTTTCCTCCGTCGAATCCCAAACGTCTGCCCCTAGGGTTTCCCGTACGCCCCGGTGAGGGCGAACGCGTCGGCGAACGCCTCGGCCCCCTAAGGTTCTTTCGGAGCCCTCAGACTCGCTCCCCACCCCCACCCCGCCAACATGTGCCTCGTCAAAGGACCCGGCAGGCTCCTGCACTCGATTTTTCCGACCTCTAAAAGGGGAGACTGGACTTTGGCTCTTCTCAGCGTGAACAACCTCGCGAGGAAGTGGCACTGACTGAAGGATCTCCAGTTTGGAACTAACTTGAAGTCCCCTGAGTCCCATCAAAAAGTCACTTCAATTCCTTCCGCTTGGGGGCGGGGTAGGAAGTGAGAATGAACGTGAAGCGCCAGAAGGAGTCCCAGGCGTCCCTGCAGATTCCCTGGGGCGAGAGAGATCCTGTGGGGATGGAGAGGGCAGTGCGGCGACCAGTTGGCCACCATGGCTGGCGGCCGAAGTGCCAACCCTGTCAGAGGTCGGGTTCTAGGGAGCCAGGCGACCTCGCTGAGCGCAGGCTCTGGGGCCACCAATCCTTGCCCAACCTTGTCTTCCCTTGGGAAGTGCATGTTCCCTGCCTTCCCGATGGATGGGGTCACGAGCGGGAAGGAAGGACACACGGACCCTGTCGAGTCACTGCGAGGTCAAGGCCCTCTCCGTGCACACAGAATCTGGAGTCAGACGCTCCACCTGGGGCATCTTAAATCACAGGCTGCAGTCAGTGGGTCGAGCCCGGAGGCCAAGGCTGACGCAGCAGCAGAGTTCGCGCGTCCGGGTAATCTCGGGGCCAGGAGGCTTCTGATAACACCCTCCTCTCGGATGGGGCGCAGAGGCCTTGACCCTTAGGCCACCCATTTGTCTCAGGCTTCTCTGCCCCCACACCCCGCTGCCCTCTTCGCCTCTCCCAGTCCCGCCCCGGCTGTGCCTAGGCCGTAGAGTCTGACGCTCTTCCAGGGGCGATGGGAACCGAACACCCAGACCTATCCGCTCTCGGACCCCTTTCATCCTGCGAGTTAGGCACGGAGGTGCAGCCGCTCAGGTCTCCCGTCCACCTCGGAGCCATCTCCCCTTGCACCCCGCCAGCCGAGGGTGCCTCCCGGCTCCCGGAGCCGGACTTCGGACTTCGCAAGCAACACCAGGCAGCCTTCCCGGAGAGGACTTGGGGGGACCCACCACGCGGCGCGCGTGCGCGCATGCGCGCATGCGTGCCGGCCTCATCTCTGTGCGCGTGCTCCTGCAGCACCGCATCCGCACGGAACCAGGCCTCCGCGCTGCAGGAGCCGCGGTTGCGTTTTGGTAGCGAGGCCATCTAGTGGGACGCATCCCGGGACAGGCCGTGCTAAGGGGCGGGTCTAGACTGTGTCTGAGGAGCACACAGTTTCCCTGGGAGGGTCGGTGAGCATCCGGCTCCCTCTTTGTGGGTACCCCTCATGGGAGGTAGGGAAAGTTCGGGCTTGATACCGGGTTCCTTGGGGAAAGTCACCCAACCCAGACCCACCAAGTCCCATTAGCCTGACCTGGCCCCAGAACACTAATAAGCGACAAGTGTTAACAGTAATGATGAACATTTATTGAGCATTTGCCTGTGCCTGACGGTGTGATAGTGCCTACATGACAACTCTTTGAACCTGTCCATTCACCCCGTGGGGTAAGCATGTTAATATTTCTTTTTAAATAACAGTTATAGGAGCTGAAGCACACAGTGGTTAAGTAACTTGCACAAGGGCACACAGCCAATAAGTGGATTTGAACCACTGGCCCTAGAGCCCACAATTTTAGCCACTGTGCTCTATGATGAAGGAAAAACAAAGACTTCCACCAACATCCAGCCTCCAGCTGAGTCGACTGGGCTCTGAGAACTCCTCCCTCCCTGTTGTTCCAGCTTCATCTTTTATGCTAATGTCCCAGAGCAGTATCTCTGCTTAGTACAACCAGGTTGCTGATTCTGGCAATAAGACCACTGTCTTCCTCTGTGGCCAGTTCCATGAGCCTCCATTAGCCCTTTCTTACCTTGAATAATTTCCATAAGCCCTGGAGGAAGTGAAACATCCAGAGTATCCAAAGCCACTGCTGTAGATATTAGAGAGCATTAGGCTTGGGACTCCTCAGGCAGAACCCGTGTTGTATGTCCCTGGGCAAGTTACTTGCCTCACTGGGCCTCAAGTTTCCTCATCTATAGAATGGGGATAATGGAATTGCTCTTACCAGGTTGATAATGGAATGGCTCTTACCAGTGTTAAGTGGGATAATGCAGGTGCCCAACAACAGCTGCCCAATAGATGTTGCTTGCCCCTGTGGGGCTGCTGTTCCTCCTGTGATTTCAGGGGGCTGAAGTCAAAGGCTATGTGGCATCTAGAGTGTGTGCAGGCTTGTGGGAAATTATTTTAACATGGTCAGCCCCTTAGTATCCTTTGCAGCATGTTCTCGTGTTTCTCTGACACCGATGATCTGGGTCTGAAAGTCTACTCGGGAGGAGAAAACGGGACAGGAGAGGTGGGAACTTCTTGATTCTGGGAAGGAGTAGAGGCTGGAGCCCAGGCCAGAAACCATGGCAGCCTCACCTCCAGTCACCGGCCAGTCTGCCTGGGCCGGGTCTTTGGGACCTCTTTGCCGGGTGTTCGGTCACCCCTGCCCTTCCGCCTGTAGTGGGCGAACAGCGTCCCAGAGGCGTCGGGCCCTGGCCCAGGCGTGGGGCGGCAAAGTTGGAGGACGCCCGCCAGGCTCCAGGGCCGCCGGTGGTAAGCCACGGGCCGCGATCGCCACACACGCGGCCACGGCCCACGCTCGGAGCCACCCGCTCTCACTTCACAGCCGGCCCGGCTGTCGCGCCTGAGGCAAATGGTTGGGTTCCAAATCCGCCCGCGTCCGCGGCCAAGACCAGGCAGGTCCGACACCCGCCAAGCCGTGGAGTTGAAACGCTCCCAATGAACGAGCCGAGACCCGGCCTCACCCTCCAGCTAGAGGACGCGCTGGGGCTTGCTGGTCTGGCGACCCAGGAGCCCAGCCCCTCATCGCGGCCGCCCTTCGCCTTCCCTCCCCTCGGACCGCGCCAGCCTCGGGCCTCCTCCCCGGGGGCTGAGTCCGCGGGCAGCGGACACAGGGAGGCCTAAAAGGGCCCCTGGACCGGGGGCGGCTCGCCGGTGAAGGAGGCGGGCGCATGGAGCACAGGGTCCGGACTCCTTCCGGAGACTGGGCCGAGGGCTGGGGCTGGCTTCCAGGAGTCGGGAGCAGGTTGGAGGCCCTTTGTTGGGAAGGGAAGTGGCAGGCGTGTGCCCAGTTCACCGAAACGAGTGCAGAATCGGACAGGAGACCCAGGCGTTCGGGAAGCAGGTGTCCCGAGGTGGGCGGGCGTCTATAATTCCATAAACAAAGAAACTGGGCAGCTCATCCCCGGAACTAGGGGGTGGTGGGAAGACTGCTAAAAGAATCGCCGACAATTTCCTTCATAAAAATGCGATCTGAGAGCATTTGATTTCCACTTTCACTCCCCCCCGCCCCGACACACGCACTGTCTCCAAAGACACTCAAATTGCAGCCATATGGGGCTAAAGTAATAGGAAGCAGTTACCTTATTTACTGCAGTGGCGGCGCACTCGAACCTGACAGCCGCAGCCGACCGCCGCCGGGCAATGAAATTAAGAGCAGAAGGTTCTTGTTCTTTGAAACTCTGTTTTGTTTACACCCAAGGGTGCACGAGGGAAAAGCAATTATCTAACTTTGAAGGATAAAAGAGGTTGTGTGGAGGAAAGAAGGGAGGTGGCGAGAACTGAGTGATCGAGGAAGGCAGGTTCAATAAGAAAGGTGGAGAGCGGGGTTCCTTCTTCCCTTGGCTTCTAAGTGTCACCGACTGATCACTTTGAAAGCCTCAGCGGGAAGGACGCCTCTACCACCCCACGCTAGCCCCCTCTCCCGGCAAGTACAGGCATCTTTCTTCACCCACCAGAGAGGCCCCAGCTCTGGGTCGCGCCAGACTACAAACCTATTTCTCAGACTGCCACCTCTCAGTCTCCAAACTGTCGGGGAGTCGAGGTCACCCAATGACTGGTGTTCACACTCTCTGCAACCCTGCTCTCTCACAAACAGCTGGCAGCAGTGCGCCAGTCAGGAGTGAGACACACCCCCATCACTAAGTCGGGGGTTGCTTTCCCCACACCGCCGGACTGAGTTTCTCTGCAGCGGACATGAACTGGGCTTGGTTTGATTGTTCTCAGGTTATTCTATGCCTCTCGTTTCCTTCTGGATCGAGTTCCACCTTTGCTATAGGCGCTGCAGGCATCCCGACGTTTGAAAACTCAGACACCTCGCAAGCGCTAAGCTAATTTTGTTCAGAACAAGTGTTTTTGCCACCAGGCATAAAGACAGGCAGGAAAATGCGACGGGGAAGCAAAAAAAAAAAAAAAAAAAAAAAAAAACTAAATACCCCTCCGGAGGAGGGGGCCATGCACAGCAGCGCTGGGGTTTTCATTTCCCACTTGAAGCTTCGGAGGCACTTAGGCAAGGAAGAAATAAGAGAGTGAGAGAGGGAGGGAGAAAGAGAGAGAAGAGAGTGAGAGAGGGAGGGAGGAAGAGAGAGAGAGAGGGAGGGAGGGAGGGAAAAAAGTGAGAGACAGGGAGAGGGAGGGGGGAGAGAGAGAGAGAGGGAGGGGGGGGGAGAGAGAGGGAGAGGGAGGGGAAGAGAGAGAGAGGGAGAGAGAGGGGGAGGGAGAGGGAGGGAGGGAGAGAGAGAGGGAGACGGGAGGGAGAGGGAGAGAGGGAGGGAGGTGAGGGAGGGAGGGAGGGAAGGAGGAAGGAAGGAAGGAAGGAAGGAAGGAAGGAAGGAAGGAAAGAAAGAAAGAAAGAAAAACACCGGGAGGGAGGAGCTGAGCTAACTTTTTCAGCGTGAAACTGATACCATCGACCTCTGCACGCCTCGTGCAAACTCCGGGTCTGTAAAGGCACCCAACGCAAACACAACTCCCGGGAACAGGGCTCCAGAAACCCTATCAGAAGGGAAACCACCACTCTTCTCGGGCGCAGGCCAGCTTGCGAGGGGTGGGGGAAGGCGGGGGGTAGCGAAGCCGGTCCATTCCTCCAGCCCGATCGGGACAGGCTCCCTCCCTTCGGCTCCAAGGTGGCCCTGGGGCTGCCCGGGAATTCGGGCGGCCGGTGCGTGGCTGGGACAGCCTGGCAGCCGTCGCCCACAGCGGGCAGCGGATTCCAAGAGGGTGCGGGCGGGGTGTGCAGAGCGACCCGGGCTCAGGGCGGAGGGTGGGCTTTCTCTGGGCGGGGAAACCAGACACTTATAGGCGGCTGAGGCCGACTTTATTTTTACTGCCCAAACTGTTGGAAAGTATTTAAGCTTAAACAGAAACAGCTGTATCGCTGGCACCGGCCAACGAAACTATTTGTTACCGGGAATGACTTTTTATGATTAAGGACGCGGCCGTCGGCGGCCTCTCGCGGGCAGCCCGCGCGGGTCGCCAGAGCGATCTGGGCGTCGCCAACTCGCTGTTCGCTAATAAGACCAAACGGCCAGAGAGAGGAGACTGTACACCTAAAGCCCACCTTGTAAAGTTTGAGCAAGGCCAAAAACTGGAACCCCGCGTTTCCAGGGGTGGGGGCGGGGAGTGGCAGGGAGGGTGGGCCGGGAGCCGCGCCTGTCCCGCGCGTCCAGGACGCGCCGCTCCCGCCGCGCACCTAACTTTGGACAGGAGGCCGGTTTTCCGCTCTGGGCTTTCTGCCCTTTCGAGTCAGACTCCTTGGCTCGCCTTTCCTTCTCTCTCTCTCGTTCTTTCTTTTTTCTCTCTTCCACCACATCCCTCGCCAAGGGAAACTGCTTCCAATCAAGTTTATCAGCGATGTTTTAACTAAATCGTGGATTCCGAGGAGTAGGTGCTGTTACTTGCAGCTTGGTTGGTAAGAGAAAAGGGTTGGGGATTGCTGGGCCCGGACTTGGGCTGCTGTCCCCGCCGCCGCCGCCCCAGCCACGGGTCACCTCGAGCTGAACAGGAGCTTGTGTTTGCGTGTGTGCAAACTCGAGGCATCTAGGGCCCGGCCCTCGCCCCCTTTCCTGGACCCCGCCATTTTCGCCCCTCTTCCTCAACCCGCACTGGACCCCGCGACGCTCCCCGGGTTTTCTCGCGGAGTGTCTGCCACGCACGTTGGGAAGAGCTGTGGACAGGAAGTGCGCGGCGCAGGCCCAGCGGGTCGCCCGGATCCGGGGGAAGCAGGACGCTCCCCCAGCCGCGCGCCCCAACCCCAACCAAGCTCCAGACTCTGCTTGGTGGTCGTCCATGCCCTCCCCCAACACACCCAGGCCCGGGGCACGGAGCGGCTGGGCTGTGGCTGGCGACACTTGGGGCCAGGGCCTGGCGGGGACGAGCAGCGCGGGCTAGCAGCAGAGGCAGGTGGCTGCGAGCGTCTGGGACGGGTGGGGGGGGGGCAGGAAAAAGGCGCGCGACGCCCCCCACGGGATCCCGGGGTGTGGGAAGGGTCGGACGGCAACAGCGAGCCGCCACTGGGTCTGCATTCGGCTTCCAAGCTGGGGGCGAGCGCTCGAGCCCAGCTCGGCTCGCAGGGCCCGGAGGGTGGCCGAGGGCAGGGTTGCGCGACAGGAGAAGGAGACACAGGCACATTGATTTGTTAGCGGGATGGGGCTGGCGGCGGCGGGGGAGGCCGTTGCCATGGAGACCGAGGGTCGGGTGTGCAACTCGGGGGGAGGGGACCGGGTGGAAGAGCTGGCAAGGGGCGCGTCGCCGGCTCTCGGGGTTCGGGCGCGGCCTGCGGCGCCCCAACACCTGTGCATTGTGCATTGTGCGGCGCGGGCGGCGGCGGGGGGAGGGAAGGGCGCGAGTCCGGGCGGTGGGGGTGGGGCGGGCTGGGGGTCGCTGAGGGGGCGGGGCCTGGCTGACACCGCCGCAGGGGTCCCAGCGAGAGCTGTGGGGGACGCTGAGCACCGGAGGGACATCTTGGCGGCGGGAAGGGGGCCCCGGCGGGGACAGAGGGTGGACAGCCCCCCTGCCAGCCCAGCAGACTGACAGCGGCCGAGCCCGCCCTCCGCGCGACGTCACTTCCGGCGGCGGCCTCTCCCACCCCCCACCCCCCCGCCAGCGCTCTGTCTCCGGAGTCGCTTCGGACTCCGCCCCCTGGCGATTGGAACGCGGGTCACGTAGCAACGCGGGGGAGAAAGCGAGAGGGGCGTGGCCCGCAGCTCGCCCAATCAGAGCGCGGGAGAGCTGGCCCTGGCCGCTCGGCTTTAGCAACGTCGTTAGCAACACGTGGGGCGGGAGGAAGCGCGGGGAGAGAGGGGAGGAGGGAGCCGCGCGCGGGAGGGGGTGGGGAGGGAGCGAGCGCGCGGGAGGGGGAGGAGAACTGACGTCAGCGGGAGAGTATTATGGTCTGTCGTGCGCTGGCTGCTGCTTTTCTGCTCCTGGAAGCGGCCAAGGGGGGAAGCGGCGAGTCAACATGGAGCTTTCAGCGGTGGGGGAGCGGGTGTTCGCGGCCGAAGCCCTCCTGAAGCGGCGCATAAGGAAAGTAGGTGCCCCCAGGCCTTGGGCCGAGCCCTCCCCTCCCGGCCCGGGTTCCCTCCCCCTGCTGCAGCCCAGCTTCCCTTCCCCCAGGTCCCAGCAGCGGCCGCGGCCGTGGCGGCGGCTCTGAGCCCAAGCGCTTTCCTTAGACTTGCAGCGATGCACAGATTGCATGGGTGGGGGGTGGGGGGCGGGGTGGGGGGAATGAATGCCGGTGCATGCACTTTGTGCAGCGTTTCGTGCAGGGGGTGATGCAGCGGGCGCGTGCCTTTCGCGGTGGGATTTCGCGCATTCATTCGGTGCATGCATTTTTTTGCATGTATTTCTCGTGTCCCCGTCATGCAGTTTTCACCGTGCACACATACATTTTCCTTTTTGCATCCTCAGGGACGCATGGAATACCTCGTGAAATGGAAGGGCTGGTCGCAGAAGTAAGTAGGTTCTGTGCAATTCTCAACCCCAGACTGTTATTTGGGAGCTTGCTTTCTTCCTCTTTTTTCCTTTACGTTGAAATACAATACAATGCAACAAGAAAAGTTACAGACATACACACACCTACCCGCGGCTCTTTCCCTGCTCCCGGGACTGATGCCCACTTCTTCCTGATTCCTTTTAGGTACAGCACATGGGAACCTGAAGAAAACATCCTGGATGCTCGCCTGCTCGCAGCCTTTGAGGAAAGGTAGAGGCCCCTCCAAGCTTCAGCTTCTCACTTAGAACACGAAGGGTGGCTCTTATCCAGCTTGAACTGGAGGCCCACTTGTTTTCTTTACTCACACACCCCTTTCTCCCTCCTTCCTTTCTGCAGGGAACGAGAGATGGAGCTCTATGGCCCCAAAAAGCGAGGACCCAAACCCAAAACCTTCCTGCTCAAGGTAGAATAGCAGTGTCCAATGGTGGGCAGCAATGTTACGTCAGTTTGTGGGAAGCGGGCCCTGAGGGCTTGTGAACCAGTGGGGTGTCCTATTTGTAATCTAGGAGGGAGTCCCCAGACAGGCTGTCACCAAGTCACTGGCACTGCTAAGGGTGTCTTGAGGGGAGGGGAATTCTAGGATTCCACACTAGAATTTCTTTATCGGATCCCTCAGCCATCCCAAATAGACATATAATCAAATACAAGAAGTGTGCTTGGTGTGAATGGCTGCTTCCAGATAGATCGTCTACTCCCTCCTCCAGACTGCTGCCCCTAAGCTTCACCCCAACCCATATAGAAATTCTAAGGCATCAGAGAGTGTAGCAGGGAGGGTGGGGCTGGAAGAGGGGTGGGGAGGTGGGGGCGGTAGACAGGGCCCTGCTCTGCTCTTGACACTGCATTCTTTTCTTGCAGGCCCAGGCCAAGGCAAAGGCCAAAACTTACGAGTTCCGAAGTGACTCTGCCCGAGGCATTCGGATCCCCTATCCCGGCCGCTCACCCCAAGAACTGGCCTCTACTTCTCGGGCCCGTGAGGGCCTTCGGAACATGGGTCTTTCCCCACCGGGGAGCAGCAGCACCTGCCGAGTGGAGCCCCCTCGGGACCGTGATCGGGAACGGGATCGAGAGAGGGAGAGGGAACGAGAGCGTGAACGGGGTGCTAGCCGCGCAGACGACAAACCCAGCTCGCCAGGTGACAGCTCCAAGAAGCGAGGTCCCAAGCCCCGGAAAGAGCTCCTGGACCCCTCACAAAGGCCCTTGGGAGAACCCAGTGATGGCCTTGGAGATTACCTCAAGGGCAGGAAGCTGGACGACACTGCTTCCGGGGCAGGAAAGTTCCCAGCTGGCCACAGTGTGATCCAGCTGGCTCGAAGGCAGGACTCGGACCTGGCCCAGTGCGGTGTGGCCAGCCCCAGCCCGGCTGAGGCCACGGGCAAGCTGGCTGTGGACACCTTTCCAGCCAGGGTCATAAAGCACAGGGCCGCCTTCCTGGAGGCCAAAGGCCAGGGCACCCTGGACCCTGGTGGCCCCCGGGTCCGGCATGGCTCAGGCACCCCCAGCTCTGTGGGGGGCTTGTATCGGGACATGGGGGCCCAAGGGGGAAGGCCCTCCCTCATCGCCAGGATCCCAGTGGCCAGAATCCTGGGGGACCCAGAGGAAGAATCCTGGAGCCCCTCTCTGACCAACTTGGAGAAGGTGGTGGTCACCGACGTGACCTCAAACTTTTTGACCGTCACAATTAAGGAAAGTAACACGGACCAAGGCTTTTTTAAAGAGAAAAGATGAATTGCTGGGTGGGTGATCCCAGGACAAGAGAGCAGGAGAGAGAGTGAGAGTGCAAACTTGGCATAATGCTTTTTATTTCTGGGTGGGAGGTGGCCTTCTGGCCGGTCCTGTCCCATCCCTACCTTCACATAACCCCCTTCTTTTCATCCCTCCCCCTCAGTTTTGGTTGGAAAGATTATCTCTAGAGTTATATTTTCTATTAGATGTAAATATGTTATTTAAGAAAAAATATCTAAATATATATATTTCAACTCTTGAAGTTGTTTTATTTAAACGAGGAGAGAAAGAGAGACTCAGTGTGGTTCAGTTGGGGCAGACAGGCTGAGTTGGGGCAGGAGAGGCCTGACAGCCACCCAGGGCACTAGGGAGGATGAAGACCTGGGCACTGGGCCTCTGATGGTGTCTGGAGAGACTCAGCCAGCTCACCTCACCCCTCCTCCCTTTTCCTACAGCCCCAGTTCAGACCCCTGGAACCAAGGCAGGACCCGGATTTTTTCTCTCTTCCCATTGGTGGGCCAGGCCAACAAAAGGTTGGCTCCCCAATCAGAAAGGAAGGGGGTGGGGTCAGTCTGTTATTCTTTTTCCTATTTTTTTTTTTTTTTTAAGATTAAGAAATCTGTTGCGGGGAGAAGGTATTAACCGGAGTAACTTCTTGTGTGTGAGGTTAAAGGTAAAAAGTTGCGGGTGGTTGGGGAGCAGCAGATTTCTCCCAGGACCACACCAGGAAAAGCACTTTACGGGAGATGTGTGTGTTGTACACGCAGATCGGATCGTGTGTATGTCATGTGGACAAAATCTCCCAGTTCCCTCGATTCCTTTCCTTACTCCACAGAAAGAAAAGAAATCCAGCGAATCTGTTTACATTCCCGAAATGCCAGGATAAATTGGGAGGATTGCATGTCAGTGCCCAGAGTTCGAGGCGGTTGTTGTTTTACAAGAAAAGTGGTCGGGGGTGGACTTTTCCTTTTCGCGTCCTCTAGTTTCGCTAGAAGAGACGGTGGCCCCCACCTCCCAGGAAGAGTTGGCCTAGCCTCCCTCCCTCGGGGAGGGCGGGCCGCCAGCTCTCAGGAGAATGTATGGCCAGACAGGCCCACCCTGCGGGACCCACAGAGGGAGGGGCGGCTGGGAGCGGGGGCCGCAGCTTGGCTGGGAGTGCGGTGGAGGGTCTGGGCTTGGGGCTCGGGGCTCGGAGCCGGCAGGACTCGCATCCCGGCGGTTTCGGCTGGGAGAGGGGAGGGGCGAGGGGAGGTTTCCATCCAAGAGTGCGCATCAGAACTTTTCCTTTTTTTTTTTTCCCCCTTAAAAGCAAAAGCTATAATTTATAGGCCTTTTCGATTCGCGGAGTGTTCTCTATTTGAACTCGACATTCAAACTCCGCCAGAGGGGGAGGGAGGAGCGGGAGTTGGAGAAGAGACGGCTGGGGAGGCCTTGCGTGGCGGCGGGTCCCGGGACGCCCCCGCCCCGGCCGACTCCTGACCACGCTGTGCTCCAGGGTCGCAGAACGCGCGCCCCTCTTTTGACTCAAAAGCACAAATCTGTCCACCTCACATCCCGGTCCCTTCGAGGAATGATCCTGCGGCCTCCCCGCCCTCCCCCACCCTTAAAGGGCCAGCGGGGATCTAACTTCCCATTGCTAGTGGAGGGAGGGGCGAGGGGGCCCTGAGCCTTGAGAGGAAGCACAGATTCCGGGCGAGCGCGGCGGGGACCCGGGATTGAGGGGGGAAAGTTCTCGATGCTGGGGGGACAGGGCGGAAACCCCAGCCTGGTTTCTCTTCCGCACTCCCCGTATTCCCACCTCCCTCTTCGCAGCCTCTCTCTCCTCCAGACTTTTGCCTTTGAAGTGAGGGGGTAAAAAAGAGGAAGACGGTGTACTACATGATTTTTTTTTTAATTATCAAATTGCGCCTGTAAAGAGAAGCCCCTGGAATGGGGATTTTTATCTGCTCGCATTTGTAAAACTGGTATTTTAGACTTTGTATAAAGAAGCGCCGTTGACCAAGTGTATCTATTTAAATATCGACGCTATTTTCAGATGAAACTTCATTGACGGGACATGTCTGTTACCGAGTGGAAGGTCACTCCGGGACACGTGTCTTTACCTGGCTGCCGCCTTCCCTCCCTCCCTTCCTCCCTTCGCCCTCATCTCCCTCCCTCGGGGCTGACTTTGCCCCTTCCCTCCGACCTTTCCCGGCTAGCGTCGTTCTGCCCCACCGTCCCTCTGTCCTGCCGTCTGTCCCTCTGTCCTGCCGTCTGTCCGTGGCCATTCGCGCGTCTCTTTTACTCTCTTTTGCGACGCTGACCTGGGGGTGGGTGGGCAGGGCCGGGGCCGCGTGGCTGGGAGTCTGCAACCGCGCGGGATGTGTGCGTGTTGGGTTTATTTAATTCTAAGATTTGTACAAATCTCGACTCGATCTCCGCCTCAGCTCGAGTGAAGGTTGGCACCTATCTTCCGCGGTTGTGAATGTCTGTATCCAATACCGCTTTTTACGTGTTTAAATATATACTTTGTAAATAGAGACGTGTCTCGGACTTTATTCCTTTTTTCTGGCCCTCGAGAAGAGGGAACAGGCGCCTCGCGGGGGAGAGGATCCTTCCCTCCTCGCTCATTACCCATCCCACCCCCCTCTCTCGCCCTGTCGGCCCTGGACGATTCCGTTTCCAGTAGGCCCTTCCCCAACTGAGGGGATGCCAAACCCGGCGGTGGAGAGGGGTAGGCTTGGGAGGGAGCGGGATGTGACCCTTCTTAGCCTTCTAAGGGGGATGGTCCTGGCTTTCCTCACCTACGGACTGCACTTCTCTGCGGCCTGGGCAGAACTCGGGGATCTCCGGAGGATGGGCCCGACCTCTGGGTTCCCTTTTCTTCTGGCAGGACTCCCGCAGCGCACCCCACCCCCAGGCCTGAGGTCCTGGTCCCTGACGCCCGGCGCCTCTGTGCCGCGCTCCCCCGGCTTCCCCGCCAGCTCACCAGTGCTGTCTGGGGACCCGCCCCCCAGACCCACCTAGCCTCGCCAGCGCTCCCCGAAATGCAGCGCCTCGCGCCTATTGATTGAGGAATTGAGTTCGCGGGTATTGCTAGGCAACTGGCTGCTCCGAGCTGGCGCAGAGCGCGCTGATGTGATTAGTGAACCCGGAGCTGCCGCGGCGCAGCCCCGCGCCCCCGCCCCCGCCAACCCCCACTGCCTATCAGTCCCCGGTCTTCTGGGGGGGGCAACACCCCCATCGCTGGGCGAGGAACGGTCTGGGGTAGAGCAGAGCACAGGGTGGGGTGGGGGTTTCTCAGATTTTCCTGGCGGAAGACTCTGCAGCAATGGGGCGGGGTCGTGAAGTCGGCACAGAAGAGCCGCCCTTGGGACCCCAAAGAGGCCACCACATTGAGCTCACTTCCACCCCCATAGCCCTAGCAGACGTCGCCCCGCGGAGAAGCGCGGATCTAGGCGTACTTGGCAGAGCCCGAAGGGAGGCGTGTGGGCACGCGTAGGCTGGCGCATCTCCTGCTCTTGTCCATCGAATCGGTGACCCCACGTTTGGCGGAACTCTCCCCGCCTCCTTTCTCTAGTCTGTGGCCTGTGTGAGGACCCGGGAGGGAGGGCGCGGCCACGAGCCTGGGCTTGGGGCAGTGGGTCACCCTTCGGACGTGAGGGACTGGGCCGGCGGGCAGAGCCCGTGGGCGGGGAGTGGAGTGGCTTGGTGAGGGTCGCGGCGGGCGGCCAGCCCCAAAGCCGTGGCCCCGCTGCTCCACCAGGACTCCCTCCCGCATTGGGCAGCAGAGTGGGCTCCTGCTTTGGGAGATAGGGAGATGGAGTGGCCCAGTTTCCCCAGTTGTCTGGCCACCACCAGCCTCGGCTTTGATCTGGTGCTTTTTCCGCGAGTTTCCGTTGCCTGGGCAGATTCTCTGGGAAAAAGACCAGGTGTGGAGGCCTGGGCCTGTGGTGCTGCCTCCGGCTGGGGCATTCCTTTGCCTCCGGAGGGCAGGGCCGCCTCGTGGGGCTGCCGCCAGCGCGGAGCCTGGTCCAGCACACACACTGGTTGAACTGGAATCTTTATGGCTCTTCGGAGAGCGTCGGGTTGGATTTTTTTTTTTTTTTTGGTCCCTTTGATGCTTAACAGTACAGATGCTAGTCGAGGCCCCGTGCTGTGTGCGGGAGACCCAATGGCGAACAGGCCTGCCCCCGCACGTTGGGGGCTCGTATTCTGATTTCCTCTTCTCACCCCCAAAGTCCCCTGGGACCAGAGGGACTGGCCTTCGGTCCAGCTGGAGTTCGAGCTGGAGCGTCTCAGGGCTTGCTCGGCTCTACCTCCAGCCTTGGGAGCCTGGACACGGAGAAAGAGGCTGTGGCCTGGGGCCGGGGCTTTCTTCGTGAGACTTTGGAAACGGAGGCTTCTGGGGGGCATCTCAGAGCGGTCGGGTTGCGAGTCGTGCAATTCGGTTCCCCTTAGCAGCTCGGAGCCCGGGGTGGGGAATGTTCCCCGCGCGTCCAGAGAGCCCTCGGCCCGATCTTCGCGGGTCGCGCGCGCCCTCTAGAGGCGATGGCCTCAGCCCCGCTCCCTGGCGCCCACCCCCTCCCCGGCGGCGGTGCCTTTCTGGGTCCCAAAAGGAGAAGGGAACGCCTCATCTCCCCTACCCAAAAGTACTCTGGAGTGGGCCACCGCGGGCTCCCCCTCTGCGCCCTCCCTTCGGCCAGGCCCTCCAGCCACAAAGGTAGGGAAGAAGGAGGTGTCCAGCCCGCCGGATCCACCAGGCGCCCTCGGGCTGGACCGGCAGGCGCGGGGCTGAGCCCCCGGGATGCCGCGGGCCAGGTCGGGCCCCTTGGCAGCCCAGCCCATTCTTCTGGGAAGGCGGTGGATTAGGCGATCAGATCAGCAGCGCAGAAACTAACAAAGGCCGGTGTGGGTCAGGGCCCCCCCTCGTGCACGTCTGGCCGGCGCTCTGTACAAGCGGACTCGGGCCCGCCACCGGGAAGGGCGCGGGCTCTTGCTCCCTCTAGCCCGCTCTTTCCTGGCCATCCCCAACCCCTTTCTGCTGCTCTCAAAGGCGGAGGACAGGACAGCTAGGGTCCTCCCTGCCCACCTCCTCCAAAAGAAAGCCCCTCCAGCCACCGAAGGCACAACAAAAGAAAACATGCCAGCAGCCTTCCCTGCAAGAATCTGATTTCAAATTCGCAGGGCTTTTCTGGAGCCGGGCAGAGCTGGGGGGGTGCATTGCTGTTTGTATCGGGAATCTCCTCCCGAACTAAAACATTCAGGACTTCGCCCCAACTAGCCTTTCAACCAGTGGTGGCCAACGTCCAGGCCCAACTTCTCTCTTTACTTCAAAGGGAGCTTCATTCTCCCCGGAGGCTGAAATTTATGAATAAATTCATGCTGAGGGTAATGCAAACCTTAAAGGACCAGGGAAGGTTATATAATAAGCAAATCATCTATTATGAGCCATGGGTTAGGAGTCGCAGTAGCACCACTGATTCAGTTTCTTGTGCTTCATGGCAACTCCCCTGGAATTTTATTGCTGTGTCCTTTAATAAAAGTGTTACCACATGTGGTGGATTCAAGGGGTTGAGCAGCTTTCCAACACAGTATCATTGGATACTGGGGGTGTGTGTGTGGAAATTTTGTTTTAACCTAAAGTGTTAGTTTCTGGGAGATGTCTCAGAGTGAGTTTATAATGTATTGCAGCATCCCTGGCCTCTACCCACTAGACGCCAGTAGCAACAACACTCACCCCTGCCCCGGAGTTGTGACAACCAAAATTGTCTCCAGGCATTGCCAAATGTCCCCTTTGGTGCCAAACTGTCCTCCCTGGGAAATGCTGGTGTAGGGACTCATAATCAACCCCGCTTCTTTGCTTAGAAGAACTTTTTTTTTTTTTTTTTCCACCCCAGGAAAGTGGCTGAGCCTTTCCCAAAGCCTTTAATTTTTTCACCCCATGATTCAGTTCAAGTCCAGATAACTATTTTGCCTCAAGAAAGGGAAAGTGAAGAGACTGTTGTTTCCACGTATCACTCATGACATACACCAGGCTGAAAAGTTAAGAAAAGAATTTATTGATATACTAAGAGTTAACAAAAAGTTAAGACAAAAATCCTCTGACACCTTTGCTAATGACTCTCCCCTGCAAAATAAATTAACATCAGTCTAAAAAGATCTGCAAACGATTCCTAGTGTTAGTTCTCCAAAAATACTAGAAAATCCACAGAATCTTTAGATGCACTTGAGCAAAAATCTGGTCCTCTAGGCACTACCTCTCCCCTCCTCCCACCCCTTTCCCCCAAACCATTGTGGGTTTCCTGGGGGAAGCATTTCCTTTAACTGGTTGGTCCTGATTGAATATGGGGGCTGGGCTGCTGTGCTGTTTCAACAAAGATCTTAAGTTTCCCAGGGCAATAACATATTCACTTTTGTTCTCTTTTAAAAAAGCAAACAAACAGCCATACTTTAAAGTAATTAGAAGTGGCATACATGAATAATTTGGCTTTTTTTTTTTAAATTAAAAAACACAAATCAAGCCAGTGATTGGCAATGGTCCAAAGCTCTGGTCCTCCCCCCTACTTTTCCCCTAATAAAACCTCTAGGCCCAGAGCTCTCTTAAGTCAGGTCAGAATCTTGAGTGTAACCAAAAACAAGGAACACTCTTCTTGGTACCAAAAAATATATATAAAAATATGCCGAATCCTCTAAAGAAGAAGACTGGCCACTTCTTCCTATCCGTTACAAAAGCAAACAGAAAAACAGGATTAAAACACCCACTCAATATACACTGTGATGCAGTTCGCATAAGAAACCCTGCAGGATAAACGAGTCAGATGTGTGACCAATGCCTAGCCACACACACACACACAGAGCAGCAAAAAAAGTACTACTTTATTGGTAAACATGACGACCAACTCTGAACATCTGTCCAACTCTTCAGCGAAGGCTGTCACGCCTGCACATGTGTGTACACACACAAACATGAACCTCTTGGAGTTGCAAACACCAAGAAAGACACACAACACAGCAAGAAGGCAAAGTGGCTGGGAGTAAGGTGTTTGCAGATTCAAACTTTGGGATTGAAGTAGCTGGTAAACAGAAAGGCACCTAATCAGGGTTTGGAGACCTGGCTGCTGGGGCTGTCAGATCAGCCCAGAGCAAGGTCACCCTGAGGGCTTGCAGGGGAGAGCTGCTACTGGCCTGGCTCTGCAGCCTCTGAGGCAGCAAAACTTGGAGGTTATGAGCTCCTTTGAGGGGGAGGCAGCCCAGGAGAGCCCCTTTAGTCTCACCCAGGGACATCTGGGGACAAGGAGGGGAAGTTGGTGCCAGGGGCCCAGGGTGCTGGCACCCCTTCCTTCCAGATTGTGCAGTGCACTGGCATCTCGCCATCCCCTGCTGGGGCAGTGGAGGGGGCATTCTCCCCCTTTACTGCCCACTTTCCAGTTTCAGCCTGGCTGTCCAGGACCCCCAGTCCTCAGGTTTGCCAGGGTGGGCACCATTCCTGCTGCAGCCAGCATGGCTATCACATACAAGAGTCGGAAGCTGCATTTGGATGCCCCTCAATGAGGTCCTGGATGTGGATCTGTCCCCAAAGGCACACTGTTGAAATCGATTTGGCCACACAAAAGCCATCTCTTCCTATTTGGCGTGGAGGGTGAGGGACTGAGGGGACTGGAGTTCTGGCAGGCCCACCCTCAGAAACCAGAGCCCACCGTGTCCACTGCACTCAGGGCTATGGGGACAAAAGAAGATCCCACACCTGCTGGCGGATGTTAACCGATAATTGAAGCAGAAATAAAGTTCCCTGCACTCCCACTTTTCTTTTTGGCATCAAAGACCAGTGACCCCACTCACTGATGTACCTCTCTGCCCCAAATCAGTAATGGCAATTCTGTTGCTGGTTGGAATTGCCAAGACAGCTGCCGGACTCAGCCATCTGGGGGGAGGCAGTCGGGCTGGCAGCTCCGGCCTTTCCAAAGGCCAGATGGGTCACTCAGATTTTGTCCCATTTCCCAAATGGTACAGGGATACAGCTTCTCAGCTGGGTAAGAGAACATGGAACCCCCAGAAGTGGGGAGGGATTGTCAGGGGAAGGTAGGTGGGAACCGTGGGAAGCACCTGCACGGCAGCTGGAAGCCAGTGGATGTCGGGAGGGGAGACCTACTTCCAGCAACTGCCCACCTCCCAGTGGATCTGGGGCAGTTTGTGGGGCCATGATTAGGACTAAGGCAGTCCTTGAGGCTGGCAGAAAGGAGGGCAGCAGCAGGACACCCTTCTCCTTCTGTCCCCCAAACTCGGAGGTTCAGGCGGAACAGCTCTGGGACCAGCCCCCTCCCTGCCCATGCTGGCCTCTGAGTCGATATTTGGGGGCTGCTGTTGTTAATGTGAATCAGGGTTAGATGGCACCAACACCAACCTCTTCAGGGTTCCTGATCCAACTGCCACACCTGTCCTCTTACATTAAGGCCACAGCCCTCATCTGTCCCGGGTGGGGGCAGGGACAGGGAGGTGGGCAGTCCCCTCACCCTCGCCAGCTCAGGCATTGCTGAGGGGGGAGTTCCGACCAGAAAGGCCCCTTTCCTGCTCCCCCCACCCTTCCACACACTGAGCAGAGTCTTCCCTGGAGCAGCTCCCCAGACCTTACCTCCCCCCAGCCCTAAGTACACCTTCTATTCCAGCTGCTGGGCAGGAACAGCCAAGCTGGGCCAGGAGAAGCCCCCCCCTCTAACACCTGTGCCCTGGGGAAGTGGGAGGCAAGGTGACCACCGTTGTCATCACAGGCCACGGAGGCAGTTCAAACAGCGAACATGGTTGGGCTCAGGAAACACAGGATGCTCTTGAGAAATATTTCGCTGAGCCACAGGCGGCCACCTAGACCTCCTGAGGCAAATGGAGAGCAAAGCGAAGGCCCAGAGGTAGGAACAAGGGCGAGGCCGGGTGGCAAGGCATCACGGAGCCTCCCCTGCCAAAGTCGCAGGCAGGGCTGGGTCCAGGGGAGTTCCCATCCAAGCCTGCCCTTGAAGGAGGCCACCGGCCCCTGGAGAGGGTTTGGGATGCGGGCCATGTATCAAAGCAAAGCCAGAGGCCAGAGAGGGGCAGGTGAGACCCGGGCAGCCAGGGGGTGTCAGTAATGTCTCAGGTTGAAGAAGCCCACGCTGGTGGGAGATTCCTTCACCGTGACTGTGATGAGGTTGGCGGTGACGTCGGTGACGAAGACGTGCTCTATGAGGCTGCGGGTGGGCTTCCAGTCCTGGCTGGTTTGGACGGACACTGACAGGTTCTGTCCGGCACTGGGCAGGGAGGCCGAGTCAGGGTCCGAGTCGGAGCTGCTGTTCTCTTCGCCGGTGCTCATCTCAGACAGTGTAGCCGTCTTCCGCGCCTCTCCCGGAGTCGGGTGGCCCTCCTGCCCTGGGGCCAGGCTGCCCTTGACAAAGTCCCTCTTGCCGGCAGGGGTGGGCAGGGCTGCTGCCCTGGAGGCCAGCTTCTCACTCTTGCTGCCGTCGGTGGGCAGGCCAGCCCCACTCACCGCAGTGAGGCCACCCCCGGCACCCTTCCCAGTGGCTGGGTGGGTGGCAGGGTTACCCTTGGTGGTTGTGGCATGGCGGGCGACCATGCCCAGCCCTGGTGTGCCGTTCTTGACACTCTGTAAGTCCAAGACCTGGAGGCTCAGCTCCTGGGTGGGTGCAGGCTGGGGGCCCAGGCACCCGGCAGGGACCTTGTTGCCACTGTGGACGTGTGGAGGCCCTCCTGTGCCCCCCACTTTCTGCTCCAGAGCACCACTGGGGGCCTTTGGGACTTTGCTTCCCGGGGGGCTTATCCCCAGCTCCCCCTTCTGCGTCCTCACCTTCAGGTCTAGCCCTAGGCTGCACTTGCTGGCAGTTGGGGCCCTGAGAGCCAGTCTGCCCGCGGCCTGGGCCTGGCTCTGGCTCATCCGGTTCATGTAGTGCACGATGGAGCTCTGCCAGCTGATACCACCCCGGCTGGGGCTGCCGGCCATGCCCTTCATCAGGCTGGCCAAGTTCTCCGGGGTGGCCATGGTGCTGGGGCCACTGCAAGCCTCCTTGGCATGGGCCTTCAGGGCTGCCAGGCCGGCCACGGGGGCACTGAGCGGGGGGGGCAGCTTGCCGGCTGGTGCCCCTAGGTCCTTCCGGGCCGTCTTCAGCACCTTGGCCAGGCTGACGGGCCTCCGAGCCGCCTTCTGTTCTGGGGGCAGGGGCTTGCGACCCCGCTTCTTCCGGATGGGATCCTTCAGTTCGGGCTTGGCTACCAGGATCTGGGCCTTCTTCTGAGGCACTGGGTGAGTCTCACGGCCCCGGGGGCCCCTCTTGGCGTCTAAGTCGCTGTCATCCTCTTCATCTGAGGAAGAAGAGGAGGACGTGGAGGAAGAGGAGGAACTGCTGGATTTGGATTTAGAGGGGGCGTCGGGTTCCTGCAACGACAAAGGGGAAGGTGTCACTTCTACAGCCTGGTCTCCAGGGGCATCAGACACCTTGGAGCCAGCCCCTCCTGTGGCTTCCAGACCAGAGAGGCAGCCAGGAGGGAGCGATCTCACTGTTTGGTTCCAGAAAGGATTGAAGAGGTCCTTACGAGGTTCCAAGAAATGCAGTTAAAAGCGAAAGAGAATGAAGAAAAATAGGTGGTTCACAAAGTGAAGCCAGAACGATGGAGGGAAACGCTCACATGCTGACAATGGACGCCGAGCTTTCCAGGGACGCACGGGGAGCTCCTGGCCCTCGGCAGACACCTGGAAAAGGGAAATTCAGAGCAGCATGATTCACATGTCTCAGAAGGGAAGGGTGGAGTGAAGCAGTGTGTGTGAGAGCTCGGTAACCTAAAGCAACTGGACATCTTGCTTCCATCTCCCCATTTCCAAAGCTGACCCCTTCAGAACCTTCCAGCACATAGGAAAACAAACCACTGCCCTCCTCATCCTCTGGGTGTCATCCCAAACACTAATTAAGCACACCCTACTGTTTCTCAGGTCCCTGTGTAAGAAGTGTGCTTTAGGTAGACAGAGCCAACACCTGCTCCCGGCCACAAAGCTCGCCTGCCCCAAACTGGGGATGATGGAATCAAACCCAGGGAGTCTGGGGCCTCCTTGCCTGGCTGGCCCCCCGCCTTGCTGATGTTTCTCAACGTACACGCCCCACATTCTCCTGCAGTAAAGTTGACTCCTCCAGCCCCACTATCCTGCTCAAAAGGAACATTTTGAAGACAAAACCAGGCCAGCGTACCCTAGCCAATAAGACTCACGGCAGGATTCTCAGCCTCCTGGAAGGGCGGTTTTGTAAGAAGTGACTGAGCTCCTGGCCAGTGCGTGGGTTCAGGCCCTGAGGGCAGTGCCTTCGAGAGAGAAATCAAAGACACATCTAAGACTGAGGCCGGGACCCCTTCCCCATCCTGCCTCTGAGCTACTGGAAGGAGCGGCTGTGCCATGGAGCCCAGGTGTGTGCGCCCCTCTTAGCTGCGCCTACCTGGCAAACCTATGAGCACCTACTGTGTACATGCTTCCTGTTTTTTGTTCCCTGTAAGCCACTGGAGGTGAGAAAGTAGCAGAGTGCACGTCACAGGACCAGGAAACCAGCTTGGGGGGCTTAACCATTGCAGGGCCCTCCCCAGAGAGACAGGGCAGGAGGTGGAGAGCTGAGGTTTGCTGTTGCCCCCTGCTGGCAGAGGCTCACAGCGGCAGCCTAGAGAGAGGCAGAGCCAAGGTCTTCTGAGCAAGGGAAAGACTTATGTGGAGGTGCCAGCTGGCCTCCTTCCCCAAAGCCCACAACCCTCCCGCCACTGCCTTCCACTCAGCCGGCCGAGAGCCACTGCTGGGAGGGAGGCAGCGACCCACCTTGAGCTTGGAGTGCCGGCTGCAGGGGGACATCACTGTGTGCTTCCTCGGCCTGCCCCTGGGCCGCTTGCCTCTCTTCCGGTTCTGCACCTCCTTCTCGTGTTCCCTGAAGACAATCAGCAATCAGAGTCACAGACTTTCCTTCTGCCACCCTGGAACCCCGTGGTTTCAAACACCCCCAGGTAGCTTATCACCAGTTTCCCTGCAAAAACATATCCTGTTAATTAACACATCCAAGGCAGAGGTCCAGACCCCCCTCTTTGCCTTAGGGGTCAGTATTATTTTTACCTCCATCTATTCCATTTACATTTGGGTAAAGACAAGTCACGAAATTCAAGTAAAGCTGGGAAAGGAACAGTTCCCAGTTTTCTCCGAATCCTCGTAAAACCCTGTGTGAATCCGGGCCACTTTCTGCAGGGAGACGGTATTGTGGAAATTCTACAATACCACAACTAGAAGGAGGCTTTGTAGTCACGTGGTCCAACCCCCTCACTCCAAGTAAGAGAGTCCAGAGGTAGGGAGGTGAGGACCATTGCCCCCCATTCTCAGTCTTCTAATGCCCGCACAAAATCTCACGGTCGTCAGAGCACTGGGGTAACCAAGGGCTCCTGTTCCCCACACGGTCTACCCAGAGCCAGTGCCCCTGGCTCACATTTCTTTTCCGGTTTCCTTTTTCTAAGCCCTTTCTGTTCCTAGACTCTGCTCTAGATGGAAGTACTGGTGACGCCTGATTCCGAGGTGCCCGGGGCTCAGGACTCAAGGCAGGACACCGTTAACCAGCTCCGTGACTTGGGGTCAGGGAGCCAAGAAAGCCGCCTCCACCCACCACCCCCAAAAGCCTCTATTCCAGGCTACCCCCGGGGAAGAGGCTCTATCTCGAGCAGTTTCCCGGTAATCAAAATGGACAAACATCATCTCATTGAGGCCTGTAAGGTGATCTCTTAAAGAAGCCAATTAGTACAACGAGACAGAGCTCATACTCAAAGCAGCCCCAACCTGTCTCCTAAAAGAACAGGAGCACTCATGGGTCTCCGCTGACACATTAACCTGTACCCGTGAGCTCTGAACCTGAGACTTCCCCTTACAGTCAAA
Organism: Balaenoptera musculus; assembly: GCF_009873245.2. Lineage (NCBI taxonomy): Eukaryota > Metazoa > Chordata > Mammalia > Artiodactyla > Balaenopteridae > Balaenoptera > Balaenoptera musculus. The sequence goes on along the minus strand of NC_045804.1, from coordinate 10,652,763 downwards.
GGCCACATCCCCACACCAAGCAAATCACCACCAGTTCCTAGTTCCCAGGGGGATCTCTGGGCTGGACAGGAAGGCAGAGCACCCACTTTCCCAGTTTTCTCTCCCCCGTGACGTAAACCAGACCACCGGTGCCATGGTTCTTTTTAACTGCTGCATCTATCTCTCTGGGATTTGCTAACCTCAGTTCCTGTCTGCTATGCTGTAAGTAAAAGTGACGTTAAGGACACACTCTCTCGACGGTCAGGACACTGTCTTACAGAGAAAAGTACCAGCTTCCACCCTCTGCGACTTACAGGAGCTGAGTTATGGAGTAAATAGCAGACGGTGAGCTTGCTGATAAACTTCTTCAAAGGTACTGAGGCAAGCATATGCTTGATGTATTTTCTCTCACTCTCCCCACCAAAATCTATCTCTATTTTTCCCCATTGCCATGGCCCTTCTGAGAAGACCCAAAATATCCTGCTATAGTGAAAAAAAAGTGGACACAGCTTGAGCTACCAGAGAACAGCTGGCCGGATCGACCCCATCTGGGAAAGCTTTTGAGCACCTAATTTATCAGCCTCTATCAATAGGGCAATCCCCACACCTTGCCCCCACCAGCCTGCTCTGGAATAGCACTCCCTGGAACCTTATGCCATCACATGCTCCTCACCACCCTTTCCCCTGAGTATCTCAAAGAGGTCTCTCTTAACCCAAGTCTCCTACCTAAAAATAGATATGACATCTAGAATTACAGAAGTAAATTCAGCCCCTGAGACTGGTAAAGGGGCCCCCGTGGTGCTCACTTGGTGCTAGCTGTTTTGCAGCACAGAGAAAAATAAACGTGTTGTTCTTGGTCAGACACACCACAGTAGGCATAACTTTCTGCTGTATGTCCCAGTTCCCTCTCTGAGCCTTCTCTTGCTCAATGGCACCCACGAGGAGGACTGGGAGGCCAGGTCTGCAATTTTTAGGGCAAACCTGCCATCCTTGTTTTTATCAGTGCTGTTTGCAAACTAGTCAACAGAAAAGGCCAAGAAGAGAAGCCAGAACTTTTCACGAAGGAACCAAGAAGGTTCATTTTGGCAAGTCTGGCTGTCACAAAGACCAAAAGCAGCACTTACTCAGTGACTCCCAAGGTCTGGGCACAGTGCTGGCCAGCCAAGGGAAGGTGGGAAGAGGACTCATCTGGGACCTCAAACCACAGCCCAAGCCTGGGACTCCTGGAGCGCCATCACTGCCCTGTACGACTGTGTGACAGGCCAGGGTCCCCCCAACAATCTCCCCCTCCCACAGGTCTGTTAACTTTCTCACTTCTTCTGGAAAGCCAAGAGCAGCCTCGGGTCCAGGATATTCTCCTCTGGCTCCCAGCTGTTGTGTCTAGAAAAGCAAAGAACAGGGCATCTTAAAGCACTGGGCACTGACCAGACACTTCAGAAACAAGCCCAAGTGGGGTTGCCCCATTGCTCTCCGATCCCTGTTGGCAGCCAGGGCACCGGGGTGTTGGGGAGACTCCCAAAAGGTCTCACCCACGCCCAGGACGAGCTCCTGGACACCGAACTCTTGAAGCCAACACCGTGTCCTCAAACTCAAAGGGAAACCACCACCTCAACCCCCAATTAACACCCGGCCTCAGGAGGACTCTACAGCCTCCCTCTGGATGAAAACAAATCCCAATAAAATGGAAAGTTGCAGAGAGGGAAGACCCCAAACCCTGGTCCGGAGCCAGGGAGGGAAGGGAAGGCTCCTTCAGGATGCAGGGAGGAGGAGGCCTAGGGGCACAGAAACGCAGCCCAAAGATGTTGCTGGCGCCCAGGCCTACGCGGGCCAGGAACCCGGAGAGTTAAGCAAAGAAAGAAAAGTGGGGTCCGGGAAGAAAGGGGAACTGGGTCTGCGCGATTGTCTGTAAATAGAGCCCCTTCCGGGATGCCAAGTCCCCTCCCTTCCATTAAAAGAAAAAAAAAAAAAGGAGCCCTACATCCATGAATAGAAAGCTCAGGTTACAGCGGGGAAAATACGGACTAGAGGAGGGGGGCTCGCGTCCCGCGGGGAGGGCTGAGGCGGGCGGGGGCGCATGCAACAAATGGGCGCGGGAGGACCGCGCGGCGCCGGAGGGGCGCGGGCCAGGCGCGGGGAGAGGCGGCCGGGGCGCCGGGAGCGGAGCTGGGCGGGCTGGAAGGGGAGGCCGCCCAGCCCTGCGACCCGCGGGCTTGTAAACAAAGGGCACCCCGCGCAGGCTGGGTGCCCCCTCCCGCCAAGCCCGAGGAGCCCGCGGAGCCCCCTCAAACTTCCCGCCCGGCGCGCGGACGCCCCCCGACGGCGCGGCCGAGGAACCCCACGCCGCCCCCCCTTCACACCGAGGTGGCGCGGGCGGGAAGGCGGGCGCCGCATTGTTGGGGACTCACTTGGAGGACCAGCCACGCCACTTGACCAGGTACTCCAGCTTGCCCTGCAGGGAGAGAAGAGGCGCGTGAGCCGGGGTGGGCGGGCGCGGGTGGGCACGGGCCGGGCCGCACGCACCTTGCGGAGCCGCTTGCTCAGGATGCACTCGGCGGCGAAGACCTGCTCGCCCACGCTGCTCAGCTCCTCCATGCTGCCCCGCCCAGACCGCGGCAACCGCCGCACCCCGCACAGCAACCGCCGCCGCGCGCCCTGCCGGCCGCACACAAAGCACCGCCCCCGCCCCGTTCAGGCCCGCCCCGCGCACGCGCAACGCCTCCGCGCCCCGCGCGCCCCAGCCCGCCACCAGCCCGTGCGCGCCGCCCTGTTCCGGCATGGACCAATGAGCGCGAGGGGGCGGTGCCTGGGGGCGGGGCGCGCATTGTTCACGGCGGGATCAGCTTCGCGCCCCGGGCGGGGGTCCGGCGCGCCTGGTCTGGGTGGGTTGGGGCCGCGGGCAGCGCACGTGGGTCAACCGAGCGCGGGCGGGTCCCTCGCGGGGAAGAAGGAGGCGCCTTGCCTCTTAGGACCTGGCGATCAACAGTCGAGTCCCGCTTGGTCTCCGGGGTGCGCCCGGCCTCCTCCGAACTTCGTTTTCCGGGCAAAAAGCCATTGTTCTGCTCCGAAGGGGGGGGAAGTTGGGACGCGGCGAGGCGGCCGCTTCCTGCCCCTGTCCCCGAGGGGCGCTGCTTGGGGCGCGGAGGGCCCAGACGCCCTCCGCAATTTTGAACTTGGTCTCCTTTGGTCTCGGGCAGTCGTACTATTTTGCGTGGGAGCAAAACGGGCTGGGGCGGGGGCGGGGAAGGAATGGAAGACAAAGTACTGGGGGAGGACGTGAGCGGCAAAAACGGAGCAGCCCAGCTTTTTCCCTCAAAGGCGAGAGAGGAAAATGCATCTGGTGGAAACGAACGGCTCTTCGTTCTTTAAGTTGTGAAGAGTGGCACCCAACCCCCAAGTTTTAGGGCGCACGTAGGGAGAAAAGCAACTGCACCTTTTAAAAATTTGTTTCATGATTTTAAGGAAATGAATGTGGAGGAGATGGGATCGGGATTTGAGGACATGGTTCTAACCTAGGACTAAGTCATTAATGGGCCCGCTAGGATTTGGCAGTCCATGTCCTTTGGATCAATTGCATGCGGCAGAGAGGAGACTGGACCGGGTTTAGAGAAGGCGGTGGGCTGGAGTCCGGTGGGGTCATCTTCGGCAGCCACCCTTAATGCTGTTCAGATCAGTATTCCATGAGCAACTCTTCCCTTAAATCATTTAGATCTTGAATCAGAGCAAGTCAAACTAGTAATAAAGGAGATATACGTTAGCGCTAACTTTTCTTCGTATCAGTACAGTTTAACTCAAAATTCATTTTCTGGCTTTGTTTCTCCCTTGGACACAGCTGCAAAGTACTCTCTGGGTTGAGTAAGTCAAAAAGTCGTTTCTTGTTGCAGGAAACTGTCTCAATGTAATTTTGATCATTAAAACCATATTTATAAAGGATTCTGCAGGAGAAATGTATTTTTGTTGTTGTTCTAATGGGAAAGGCCTGCTGTAGAAAATATGGAACTTCGGGAGCCCATCTTTCAATTTCTGGCATGTTCTTCAGTTTATTTGGTTAAATAGGTTACATTCATACGATATCCTGGAGAGAACTTGGGTAACATTTGCAAACTCAGATATTATTTGCAAAGGAGGTGGGAAGAAGGAAGATTGCTTTTGGTGGGGGGTTGATTGCTTACTTGGGAGGGGCTGCAGCCCAGAATACCTGTTTTGGGATAAAACCTGCACTCCTGGGGTAGAGAGAACTGCGTACAATCTCTCTCCAGCTCTTTTTGTATCCTCATGTTGTGGAGCCAGGCAGTAAATTGTGGGGCTGAGGCCAAAGGTGTATTTATCGTAATCCTACAAATAGCTGGATCAGTTTCAACTCACATTTCCTTGCAGAATGCATCTTGGGTGTGAGGTTTTTGCCCTGGAGGTTTCCAGTTTCCTCTTGATGATATGTTATCCTGGGATACTTGCTTAATTTTTTTTTTAAAGGAAAGAAAGCTTAAAAAAGAGAATTTTTTCTTCCCCTAAGAAATAAATTTGTCCAGAATGTGATCCTAACTCACTGGGGGAAAAAAAGTCAATTTCTTGGAAGGTTTAATACATACATTGTCTATCCAACTGGGGACACCCAGTTTGGGTAAAATAACGTTTAGATAATTTATTGGGAGAAACAAATATGACCTATTTGACTATAATTAAATTATCAGATAAATAGGGTGAGGTATGATCCTAAGTTTGTGAAGTGTTCCTTAAAAACAAAACTGGAAGTTGGCAGAATTGAAGAATGATTCCAGCTAATCCAATTGTGTCAAAACATGGGTTTGGGCCAAAGCTGATTCCGTTTTGACTGTCACATTTAAGAATTATTAAGACAAGTTAGAACTAATTATTTTCTTATTCATTCAACAAATGGTTCCTCAGCATTTGCTGTCATCTAGACATGACTGGATATAGTGCAGAGTCCGTAACAGCGCTGTCTAGTAGAAGTTTCAGAGAGGATGGAAATGCCTTATGTCTATGTGCTTCAGTGTCAGCCGCCAGCCATCTGTGGCTAGTGAACACTTGAAATGTGCTGCTGAGGAATTACTTTTTAATTTAATTTAATTTTAAATAACTTAAATTTAAATAGCCACGTGTAGCTAGTGGTTAAGTACTTGGCAATACAAGTCCTTAGGAATGCAAGGACTATACTTTAGACGTATTTTCAACGAAAGTAATGCAAGTATTGATACTTAAATTAATCCTGGAACATGAATAGTTTATCTACATTTCCATTTATACTTTACTGTATGTGAGAATGTTTAAAACATGTACAAAAAAGATATTAAAAAATACAGGCATACAGGCAAACATAAGTACTCTGTTTAATGCCACTTTCTTTCTGTGCAAGTGACAGCGCCAATGACAAATATTAAGTAATTAATGTCCGAAATACCACTAAGAAAGGTTAAATATTTTCATGCTGCTCTTGTGGATCCGAAAGCAAAGATACCGAGACAAGAAGTGAATGATGTGACGGTATTATTCTCAAGTCAATGGAAAAGTCAGGAATTGAGAGGAAGCCAATACCCTGGATCTGTCAGCTTTGGCAGTTAAAACTAAATAACACTGGCTACATCTTACAAAACAGTTTCAGGCCAGCTCTTAGTTTTTTTAACAAATACTGTCTCATTACCGTAATCAGAGTTGGCTAAAAGGAGTAACTAACACCATCCACACTGGACACACGCTCAATGGTCTGCATGGGATAAACTCAGGATGTATAATACATTGCACAAACTTGAATATTTAATGTGATGATTTGTCCCCCAACCAAGTCCGCTCACATTTGCAAGACCGAGGTATAACTTACAGACTAGCTGTGTTATGTGATGCTGACTCTGTATATGCAATGGATAAATGTTATACATACGTGACACACAGTGTTTATGTATCAGAACTCAAGTAAAAATAAGCACAGTTAGGGCCCTTGCAGAAGTTCTCAAGCTTTCAGTTTGCCTAAGTATCCCCTGGGCACACAATGCAAATATTGACCCCTGGGCCCCACCCCAGACATCCTGACCCAGGAGACCCCAGAGGCCGTCTGCAGCTCACACTGTTTAGAACACTTCTTACAAAGGGCAGCCTGTCGCAGCCCTCGTTTTACAGATGAGGACAAGGAATCGTAAATTGCTTCAAGTCCTGAGGCTGTGGAGCCTGTTCCTGCCATTTCCCACTTGTGCCTGGTGGGGGCGGGCAGGCTACGTCTGGAAGTAGTGAGGCAGCTTGCACGCAGTAGGCCCTCCAGGGCTGCACGAGGCCCGCCCCAGGCCGCCTAGCCTATTGCGTGGCCCCTAAACATATGCACAGACTGGACCGCCCTTGGATCCTGGGGGCTGGGGAGGTTAAGGAACGCTGTTGTAGGAGGTAGGGAACGACAATTAACCAACTCCCTTGCGATGTTGCTTTGGAGACCAGACCACAGCCCCCTATGAGAGACCTCTGTTGTCGAAGGCTTTTATTTTAAAGAGTATCGTTTATTAATTTTGCAATCATATCAGTCCATGATTCCAATTTCTTACTATTAGAAACAGTGCAGTGACGAACATCTTTATTTTTTTTCTTAATTGAAGTATAGTTGATTTTTGATGTTGTGTTAGTTTCTGGTATACAGCAAAGTGATTCCTTTATACATATATGTATATATAGACACATATATAAATATATTCTTTTTCAGGTTCTTTTCCATTATAGTTTATTACAAGATATTGAACATAGTTCCCTGGGCTATACAGTAGGACCTTATTGTTTATCTGTTTTATATAGAGTAGTTTGTATCTGCTAATCCCAAACTCCTAATTTATCCCTGACCCCCCTTTCCCCTGTGGTAACCATAAGTTTGTTTTCTATGTCTGTGAGTCTTTTCTGTTTTGTAAATAAGTTCATTATATTATTTCCTTAGATTCCACATATAAGAGATATCATATGATATTTGTCTTTCTCTATATGACTTACTTCACTTAGTATGATAATCTCTAGGTCCATCCTTGTTGCTGCAAATGGCATTATTTCCTTCTTTTTTATTGCCGAGTAATATTCCATTGTGTATATATACCACATCTTCTTTATCTATTCCTCTGTCGATGGACATTCAGGTTGCTTCCATGTCTTGGCTATTGTAAATAGTGCTGCTATGAACATCGGGATACATGTATGTATTTGAATTAGAGTTTTCTCCAGATATATGCCCAGGAGTGGGATTGCTGGGTCACATGGTTAACTCTATTTTTAGTTTTTTAAGGAACCTCCATACTGTTCTCCATAGTGGCTGCACCAATTTACATTCCCACCAACAGTGTAGGAGGGTTCCTTCTTCACACTCTTCCCAGCATTTATTATTTGTAGACTTTTTTTTTTTTTTTGGCTATGTTGGGTCGTCGTTGCTGCGTGTGGGCTTTCTCTAGTTGTGGCGAGCAGGGGCTATACTCTTCGTTGCGGTGCGCGGGCTTCTCATTGCCGTGGCTTCTCTTGTTGCAGAGCACAGGCTCTAGGCGTGTGGGCTCCGGTAGTTGCAGCACGCAAGCTCAGTAGTGTGGCTCACGGGCTTAGTTGCTTTGTGGCATGTGGGATCTTCCCGGACCAGGGAAGTCCCTATTTGTAGAGTTTTTGAGGATGACCATTCTGACTGGTTGTACATGTTTTTTTTTTTTGGCTGCACCGTGTGGCTTGTGGGATCTTAATTCCCAGACCAGAGATCGAACCCGGGTCCTCTGCCATGAAAGCACGGAGTGCTAACCACTGGACGGCCAGGGAATTCCCTGGTCGAACGTCTTTATCTTTGCATGTGCAGGGTGCTAGCACATCTCTGGAACAGCATGCCTGGATGCTGTACTGAAGGGCAATGGGTCTACTTTTTTTGTTGTTGGCTATTGCCAAAGTGTCCCCCAAGGGTCGGCACTGATTTAGACTGCCACCCCAGGTAGATGAGGTTGCCTCTGTCCCCGAATTCTCAGCAACTCTAGGAGGTATAAATCCATCTAGGGTATTTCTGAAAGTATTTGATGCTTAGCTAGTTTCAGTGGTATTCTAACACAAATTAGTCACGTCTGTTACACATCCCACATCTGCTTTTTTTCAAACCTTTGCCTGGTGCGGGATTGTTAGAGTGTAAAAATGATTTTATGAGTGCAATTTTCCAGTGTGAAATATCAATACATTATTTTCTCAAATTTAACAATAAGTTACACTTAACAAAGTTTTAAAATTTAGGCTGAAGTCCTTATTTAAAAACCAATAATTAGCTTGGGGATTCAAAGCAGTAAACAAATACACATCGTGAGTTTACTAATTGTTCTCCCTGGATGCTAAAGGCGATCTTGAGCATCCTCTATAAATCCTTTGGGCACCATCGATAAACCCAGTGGTTTCAGGAGTGATGGACCTGAGAACTGGGTTGCAAATCCCCCTGTGAATCAAATTCATGCTCTTGTTCACTCCCTTCATTTGCTGGGTTACTTCTTGTCCAAAAGAACCCAAACAAAGAAATGTCGCTCAGGTCACATGAAACAAGAGATTTTCGTTTCCCTCTTTAATCCTGCTGCTTTGGTGAGATAGTACGAAGATAAGTCGAAAGGACACATATTCTTTTAAAAAGTCATTTTCCTGCTTCTTGTTGGCAAAAATCTCAGTGATAATCAGAGGAACTGCATTTGAAGGCAAGGAATGTTAGAACCAAAAGGCACCGTGAAAATTTCGCTTTGCAGGTGAGTACAGGGTGGCCCAGAGGACGGCGGGAATGTCTAGCTTGACATGTCCAAGGCTGGGCCCCTGCTCATGCCGGGCAGCACCTTGCCAGCCCCCCAGCCTCCAGCCCTGCTCCTCCATCGCCATAGGCCTTTGTGGCTGTTAATTGAGCAAGGAGAGTGGGACATGCCCCGGGTGCCAAAAGGTTCAGACGGATACTGAAAAAACTCGCTCCCCCTCCTGTCCCCAGCAGCCTAGTTCTCCACTCTGGAAGCAACAAACTCGACCCCTTCCTAGGTTTTCTTCCAGGGGCTTTCTGTGCCTGAACCAGCAAGGATGCGTGGAGCATTTTCTCCTGGTGCACCCTCCCGCCGGTTTCTTCTGATCACACAAATGGTAGTGCACTAAGGCTGTTCTGCCTGCTGCTTTTTTTTTTTCTCTTAGCTGTATGGCTTGAAGGTTACGCCCCAACAAGTGGATAGACCTACCTTGCTCCTTTGAATCTCTCCATGATATTCTGTAGTTGATGTATGGTAGTTTATATAAATGGATCCTGATTGACAGACGGTGAGTTGTTCCAATGTTTAGCTCTTGCTGCAAAGAGTAACATTTGTTTAAAAAACCAAGTTTTTCTGTTCTCTGGACTTTGAGAGGGATGCAGGCCTGCAGCAGAAGTGTCCATGATGACGGCAGAAACAAAACACTGGTTGAAATGCTGTTAATCTAATCACAATGCACGGCCATGTCCTGGAGCCCAGCTCCTTTGGCTCGGCATGTTCTCAGAGGTTCTGTGAGCATCTGAAATAACTCCCAGTGCTGACGGTGGTGACCACTGTCTTTTGAGGTATTTTCATAGAATATTCCTCTTCGGGGCTGAAATCTTCTATTGTACACGTCCTGGCTATGTAAGTGAAAGGGGCTGCTATCGACACCACCATTTCATATTTCTTGGGGTTTAGTACAAGTTGCATCCTGCAGTCGCTGCTTTTTAGAGTCTCACGTCTTAGTGTGAATGCTGCTGATGGGAGCACATGTGTCCCAGAATGAATGGCACATCAATGTACCCACAACTTCAGTAGACAGAGTTGGACAAGATAGTGAGGGTGCATCCAGATAGGAATTTGCCAGGTGAATTTTGGGTTCAGAAGTGGTCATGAGACCACACACACAGCAAATATTTTTTAGTGGCTCTTATGGCCTGGCACTGTGTTAGGCCACCCTGTAGGAGTGAGGAACAGGGCTGGCAGGGGCCCCAACCAGCAGTGACAACAGAGCAGGGCCCCCGGCCTCATTTGGGGGGTGAATTGTATCAGTCAGGATCCTCCAGAGAAACAACCGATGTAGAAATGCCAATACCTAAAGAGATGTATTGCAGGGAATTGGCTTATGCTATTGTGGGCTGCCTGGCAAATCGGAAATCTTAAGGCAGGCCGTCAGGAAGGGCAGGCTGGAATTCATGTTCACAGGCAGGATTTCTTCTTCCTCAGGGAAACCTCAGTTCTCTTCTTAAGGTCTTTCAACTGATTGGATGAGACCCACACAGATTATCCAGGAAAATCTCCTTTACCTCGAGTCAACGGATTGTAGATGTTAGTCACATCTACAAAATACTGTTGCAGAAACACCTAGATTAGTGTTTGTTTGAGCAACTGGGGACAATAATCCAGCCAGGTGGACACATAAGATCTCCAAAGTAATATGTTATTATGTGAAAAATCTAAGCATGGAGCAATAGTGTGTGAGTTTCCTAGGGCTGCCATATAAGCTACCACAAGCTTGATGACTTAATAGAAATTTATTGTCTCACGATTCTGAGGGCCAGAAGTCTGAAATCAAGGTGTCAGCAGGGCCAAGCTCCCTTTGAAGGCTCTGGGGGAAAATCCTTGCTTGCTGCTATTAGCTTCTGCAGGTGGTTGCCCGCAATCCTTAGCATCCCTTGGCACAGGGACCATTCCATTCTCCTCCTCTATCTTCACATGGCCTCCTTCCCTGTCTCTCCTCTCTCTCTCTGTGTCCCAAACCTCCCTCTCCTTTCTCTTATAAAGACATTTTCAATCTTATAAGTCCAGTCATTGGTTGTAGGGCCCACCCTAAGTGCAGGATGCTCTTATCTTGACATCCTTAACTTAATCACATCTGCAAAGACCCTATTTCCAAATAAGGTCGCGTTCACAGGTACTGGAGGTTAGGACTTAGACATGTCTATTTGGGGGCCATTATTTAGCCCTCTACAAATATATATGATACTACTTCTGTTGTGCAACCAAAAGGAATTTGTGTGTTGGTGCATGTATATAAATCTTTTGAGAAGATACTCAAGATATGCATGACAGTGGTTATTTTTGGGGGGCAGTGAAGAGGTTTTTTTTTTCTTCAGATTTATTACTTATTTATTTAATTTATTTTTGGCTGTGTTGGGTCTTAGTTGTGGCACGCGGGATCTTCGTTGAGGCACGCAGGATCTTTCCTTGTGGCGCACGGGCTTCTCTCTAGTTGTGGTGTGCAGGTTTTCTCTTCTCTAGTTGTGGCTTGCAGGCTCCAGGGCGTGTGGGCTCTGTAGTTTGCGGCACTCAGGCTCAGTAGTTGTGGCACTTGGGCTTAGTTGCCCTGCGGCATGTGGGATCTTAGTTCCCTGACCAGGGATTGAATCTGCGTCCCCTGCATTGTAAGGTGGATTCTTTACCACTGGACCACCAGGGAAGTCCCTGAAGAGGTTTTTAATGATCAGTTTATGGCCTTGTGAATATTTGAAAAATTTTACCTTGTGCATGTATAAATTTATATAAAATACTGTTTCCTGAGTTATCTAGCTTTTAAGCTCATGGATTACTTTGATCTTTGTTACAGTTTAATGTGTTTTTTAAAACTCAAATTTTATAAAAATTTTCTGTAATAAAAATATTCAGGCCCTAGTCTCCCCTCAATATATTCTGATTTCTTTGTTGTGGAGAAATATTAAAGAAGACATAAATAAAAAAGACTGTTTGTTGGGAATTCCCTGGCGGTCCAGTGGTTAGGACTCTGAGCTTTCACTGCTGAGGGTGCGGGTTCGATCCCTGGTCAGGGAAATAAGATCCCTTAAGCCGTATGCGTGGCCAAAAGAAAGACTGTTTATGAGCTGGAATATTTGCTATTTTTAAGATGTCAACATCCCCAACTCGATCTAAGGATTTAACACACTCCCAATCAAAATCTCAGCATACTTAAAAAAAAAGAAATTGACAAGCTAATTCTAAAAGGACTTGGAATCATCAAGACAATCTCAAGGGACTTCCCCGGTGGTCCAGTGGTTAAGAATCCGTCTTGCAATGCAGGAGACACTGGTTCGATCCCTGGTCGGGGAACTAAGATCCCACATCCCACATGCCACAGGGCAACTGAGCCCGTGAGCCACAACTACTGAGCCTGCGCGCTTTGGAGCCTGAGCACCACAACTAGAGAGAAACCTGCATACTGCAACTAAGGGCCTGCGTGCCACAACTAAGACCTGACGCAGCCAAAAATAAATAAATAAATATTTTTTTTAAAAAAAGACAGTCTCAAAAAAGAACAAGGTAGGAGGACTCACAATTCAAAGTCTGGCTAGTTCACTGCTGTGGCCCCACTGTGTAGAGAGGGCTCGGGCACAAAAGACACTCGAAAACTTGTTGAATGAATGAAGAAGGTACTTCCTGTCACTCAAAGGTGAAGATGGCCAGGGAAGGACTCGGGTACAGTGGGGCTGCGGCAGGAGAGACTTAGAGGCCAGGGCTCATCCACGGGCTTTGTGTAGGCTGCCTCAGACCACCTGCCAGAGAAGCAGCAGCAGATTGGAGCTGACTTCTGATGCTTTCACTGCATGGGGGACACATCTCAACCTCATCCTCATCCTCACGTGGAGGAGACAAAGACCAGATTCAGGGTCCACGGCTGAGACAGTGGTATGAGCAGTTTATGTACTGCCATGGGACCTGCAAAAGGATGGCAGGTGCAGTGTGTACCAGGGATAGTACGTACCAGGGGACTATTCACCATGGGGCACTGTGTACCAGGGGACAGTGTGTACCAGGGATAGTATGTAGCAGGGGACTGTTCACCATGGGGCACTGTGTACCAGGGGACAGCATGACCCAGCGGCAATGTGTACCAGGGGACAGCATGTACAAGGGGACAGTATGTACTAGGGACAATGTGTATCGGGGGACACTACATGCCAGCCTGCAGCCCGGCCCATTTACTTGTAGCGACATTAGCATGATTCCTTCTGATCGAAGTTTATCACTCTTTTTGGTTTGAAAAATCCCATGAAAACGTTCAAACATTTTTCTGACTCTGACATGAATTGCCAAAATGTCCATGGAAAGAATTACCCCAACTTCCCGCGTCCCCCAGGTGTACACAACCTACCTCTCACTTTCACAGGCTCATTCAGGCCTTTTCAGCTTGATGACCTCCTGCGAGTACATGAGGGTTTCTTGGTTTATTTAATTTGTGTATTGTTCTTTAATTGTTTCTTGATTTAAATTCCTTCCCATCGGGGTATAAACCCTCAAGGGTGGGAATGGAATTGGTACGTCCCTAAATCCACCACACCACCTGGCACAGAACAGTAACCCCAGACTTAGCCATAAAAATGAATAGTTTGAAGGTAGGCATGGGGCAAATTCATCCCAAGAAAGAGCATATTAGTGATTTTAACCCCTCAAGTCCTCAATTAAATTAAAAATCAGTTTAGAAGGCCCTGGTAAAAGTTGGGTGACTATGTGAAACCAGCCCTCACGCACCGTGCGTGGGAATGCAAATGTCTTCATTGTTTCTGGAAAGTAATTTGCTAATGCGATTCCAGATCCTTAACACCAGTCACGCCCTTCTGTTATCCATTTGCCTAAGGAAAAAAAAATCAGAGATGCACAGAAAGATTTATTTATGTCCTGATTTGTTCACTGCAGTAGAGCTTATAATTAAACTGGAAACAGCTCAGTCCATCAGTGGGCAGCTGACTTAAATGGAGCGTGCTGTGCTCATCCAAGGAGACTCTCTATGATCCTTAAAATACAAGTTTTAGGAGATCTTTTTAAATGACATGCTGGAAACCATGTGTAATGTTAGATAAAAAATGCAGATTAGATAAACACAAGCAGTGTGGTCTCAATAGTATAAAAATATCTATATAGGTGCATCGAAAAAAAGAGTGGAGAGAAACAATAAAAATACTTTATGTGAGATTAAAATTAGTTTTTTTTTTTTCTTTTTTTTTTTTAAATTTATTTATTTATTTATATTTATTTTTGACTGTATTGGGTCTTCGTTTCTGTGCGAGGGCTTTCTCTAGTTGTGGCAAGTGGGGGCCACTCTTCATCGCGGTGCATGGGCCTCTCACTATCGTGGCCTCTCTTGTTGCGGAGCACAGGCTCCAGACGCGCAGGCTCAGTAGCTGTGGCTCAAGGGCCTAGTCGCTCCGCGGCATGTGGAATCTTCCCAGACCAGGGCTCGAACCCATGTCCCCTGCATTAGCAGGCAGATTCTCAACCACTGCGCCACCAGGGAAGCCCTAAAATTAGTTTCTTGATGCTTCTTATACTTGTCTGTATTTTCCAAGATTTCTGTGATGAGTACACATTACGCTTCTGGTCAGCATTTCTGAACTCAGATGCTCAAATTCGGACAGTTGGGTGGCAGGGTGGCAGGAGTGGGAGGGGGCAGACTCGAGAAGAACAGACTTTTTGAGTAAGAGTGGTAGAAATTATGAGAGGGAAGAAAAGTGAAGAGGTGCTGGTTTAATTTTTTAAAAAATCATTAAAAATTGTGCACCAGAACAAAGAAAGCTGTTGCATCTTAATAAGTTACAGCCCGTCAAATTTTTCTTTTCATGAATTTTAATGCAGGAGAGGTAGCATTAAAATGCAACAAGTAGCGGGACTTCCCTGGTGGTCCAGTGGCTAAGGCTCTGTGCTCCCAGTGTAGGGGGCCGGGGTTCGTTCCCTAGTAAGGGAACTAGATCCCACATGCCGCAACTAAGAGATTGCATGCTGCAACTAAAGATCCCGCACGCAGTGACAAAGATTCTTCGCTCCGCAACTAAGACCCGGCGCAGCCAAAGGAAAAAAAAAAAAAGCAGCAAGTGGTAAGTATCACAACTAGAAGAATTAAGGAGACAACAGTTGCCGCTGAGACTCTCAGGCATCTTTCTGAGAAATCACAGACCCAGTGGGCATGAAAGTGTGAGGCCTCGGACCAGACCCTGGCACTTTTGATGTCTTGATGGAGCATCTTGTTTCCCGGGCAGGATGTATCTGTATGCTTGGCTCCCTAGCCCTGGTTCTGGGGAGAGCGCCCACCTCCCTTTGGGGTGCCAACCCTCACCCTCTCCGTGTGGTTGTGTGTGCGTTGGCTGTGGGGCTGGACATGCATCCTGGGAGCTTATGCAGCTCCTGGCTTGGGGGTGGCCGTGACTCAAGTGGGGGCAGTTACAGCCCTCCCCCAGCCTTCACCTAAGGACCCTGCGGGAGGGTCTTGCTTCCTCTGAGGTGGCTAAATTGGAGGGATATTCGTCATGCCCATCCCCCCGCCGCCCCTTGATAAGCGTGTCTACTGAGAGACCCTGAAGCCAGCACACAGAGAAAGGCAGGCTAAGAAGGAGAGAATGAGAAATAGAGAAAAATAGAGAGAAACCTGGGACAAACCCAGAGTATCCACAGGGGCCTTCCTAGTTGGGACATCCCCTTGGTGGCCCAAGCTAGTCTGAATTGGGTTTCTGCCCCCTCCCGTCAACCCAAGACTCATTTCAACTTCCCATCAAACATTTGTAAAACTTGATGTTCTAGGCCACAAAGAATATCAAATTCCAAAAGTGGAAACCATATGGGCCCCATTCTCTGATCACGAGGTAATAAAACAGGAGACTAACCAAAAAGGGGGGCTGTCTAGAAAGAATCTAAACAAACACATCACAGGAGCAGACATCAGCGTCAACAGGCACCTCAGAAGATGCTCCGTGTCACTGCTCATTAGGGACATGCACGTTAAAACCACACCTCTGCCGAGCAGAGACAATTTAGAAGGCTGACAATAGCAAGTTCTGGTGAGGGTGTGGGGAAGCTGGAACCTGCACACGCTGCTGGGGGGAAGGCAAAATGGTTCAGCCGCTCTGGGGATCAGTTTGGCAGTTTCTTAAAAGTACATAGACACTTACCATATGACCCGGAAATCCCCCTACGTATCTATCCAAGAGAATTGGAAACACATGTCCACATGAATCTTGTACGTGAATGCTCATAGCAGCTTCATTCGGAAGAGCCAAATGCCCGTCAGCTGGTAAATGAATAAACAAGTTTTGGTACAACCATCCTAGGGGTGGCTGCTCGGCAACTAAAAGGAAGGGATTACTGATGAAAGAAATAACACGGACACGTCTCAACGTCTTACGCTCAGTGAAAGAAGCCAGACACAAAGGACTACATATATATGCTTTCATTTCTATGAAATTCTAGAAAAGGCAAAACTTACAGACACAGGAAGCAGATCAGTGGCTGCCTGAGCCAGGGGTGGGGGGTGGGGGCTGTCTGCAGGAGGCACGTGGGGATTTTTGGCAGGATGCTCCCCAAACTGGACTGGGGATGTGGTCCTAAAGTCTTTCTTCACTGTCCTAGGATTTCCTCTGCCTCTCTCATGGGACAACCATACAACAGAATGTCTTATGGTCATAAAAAGTGCTGTAGAATTTTTTTTTTTTTCTTGTCCTGGGCAGACAGACGTGTTAAGTTTTTAAAAAAGCAGACTATAAAGTTATATACACAAAATGATTCCATGTTTGTTAACTATGTCCACAAAAGGCTGGAAATACATTTGTCTAATTTTTGCTTATTTTTAAAAATCGTGTCTGCTCAAAGAATGTGTATTGCTTACATAATGAACAAATAGAAAAGGTATTTGTAAGAAAGCCTGGAGAGGGACTTCCCTGGTGGTCCAGTGGTTAAGGCTCTGCACTCCCAATGCAGGGGGCCTGGGTTCATTCCCTGGTCAGGGAACTAGATCCCGCATGCCGCAACTGAAAGATGCCGCACATGGCAACGGGGATCCCGTGTGCCGCAACTAAGACCCGGCGCAGCCAAATAAAAAAAAAAACAGAAAGTCTGGTTTTTTCTTTCATCATCTTCTGTGTCCTAACACTTAATCATGGTGGTGGTTGCACAACTATATACATTTACCAAAACGGATAGAACTGTTTAAAATGGGTGTATTTTATTGTATTTAAGCTATATCCCCCAAAGCAGAAACTAGTGAAACTGGAGAAATCTGAATAAGGTTTGTGGATTGTATCAATGTCTATTTCCTGGTTGTGATATTGTGCTATAATTATGCAAGATGTCAACTTTGAGAGAGGCTGGCAACCACCAGAAGCTGGAAGAGGCAACGAAGAGTCCTCTTCTAGAGCCTTCGGAGGGAATGTGCCCCTGCCGACACCTTGATTTCAGACTTCTGGTGTCTGGAACCATGAGAGGATAAATTTCTGTAGTTTTAAGCCATGTGGTTTGCTGTACTTTGTTATAGCAGCCCCGGGAAACTCATACAGAGGACTTTGAGCCCCTGATGGTTGTGACATTTGAATCATTGTGGAGGGATGGTTAGGCAATGAGAGGTGTCAGACTAATTGGTAATCTTTTAGGAAAAAAATAATAAAGTTGTACACTTTACACTGACACAAAAATTTAAAAATATCAGATGGATAAAAGGTTAAATTTTTTAAAAAAGTAAGGCTATGACAGAAGAAAATATAGGAAAGATAAATTTGTTTACTCATGGAAAGTCCTTTCTAAGCATAATACAAATGTCATTAAAATAAAAAAGATGAATAACTATAAAGATGCATTAAAAAGCAAATGCAGGAATTCCTTGTTGGTCCAGTGTTTGGGACTCAGGGCTTTCACTGCCGGGGCCCGGGGTTCCATCCCTGGTCAGGGAATTATGATCTTGCAGGCCTGGTGGTGCAGTCAAAAAAAAAAAACAAAAACAAATGCAGTGCTGAAGCTTGGTTGGGTCTTTGTTTGAAAAAGAAATTTTGGGGACAGCTGGGAAAATTTGAATCTTGATTGAATATTAGATGAGATGGAGAATGATTTTTCATTTTCTCAGGTGTGATAATGGTTTTGCAGCTAGGTAGGAGGCGGGCCTGGTTCTCAGGCGATGTATATTGAGGTATTTAGTGGGGAAATGCCATCAACACCTACAACTTCTTTTCATATGAATCGGCAAAAACAAATTGATAAAACAAATGTGGCAAAATGCTGAGAATTAAGTGGAGAGTACCCTGGTGTTCATGAGCTCTTCCTTCAACTTTGCTGTATGTTTGACATTTTTTATCATGAAAAGGTAGTGAGAAAAATGAAATTATAGGTGGACAGGATGTTAATATCCATGCTTTATTCTTTTTTTTTTTAAATTTTATTTATTTATTTATTTATTTATTGTTTTGGCTGTGTTGGGTCTTCGTTTCTGTGCGTGGTCTTTCTCTAGTTGCGGCGAGCGGGGGCCCCTCTTCATCGCGGTGCATGGGCCTCTCACTGTCGCGGCCTCTCTTGTTGCGGAGCACAGGCTCCAGATGCGCAGGCTCAGTAGTTGTGGCTCACGGGCCTAGTTGCTCCGCGGCATGTGGGATCTTCCCAGACCAGGGCTCGAACCCGTGTCCCCTGCATTGGCAGGCAGATTCTCAACCACTGCGCCACCAGGGAAGCCCATGCTTTATCCTTTATAGAAATAAAAAAAGATATACACTATAATACGTAAAATAGATAAAAAACGAGGACCTACTGTATAGCACAGGGGACTATATTCAATATCTTGTAGTAACTTATAATGGAAAAGAATCTGAAAAAGAATAGATATATATTTTTATGTATAACTTAATCACTATGCTGTACACCTGAAACACTGTAAACCAACTGTACTTCAATTAAAAAAAAAGAAATAAAAAAAAAGAGGTCCTGGGGAATTCCCTGGTGGTCCAGTGGTTAGGACTGTGTGTTCTCACTGCCAAGGGCCCAGGTTCAATCCCTGGTCAGGGAACTAAGATCCCACTAGCTGTGCAGCATGGCCAAAAAAAACAAAAACAAAAACAAAGAGAGACTCCAAGAAAAAAATGGGCAAAGAGACATAAAGAAGCAATTTGCAGAAAAAAAGTTAAGATGGTAAATAAATACACGGAAAAGATGATCCCATCCTAGTAATAACCAAATAAATGCAAATTAAAATATCAATTACAGCACCTATTTTCACCCATCAGATTGTCAACAATTTTTTTTTTCGGGCCCACTTTGCGGCACGCAGGATATGGGGCATGCGCACCGTGCCCACTGCATTGGAAGCACAGAGTCTTAACCACTGGACCACCAGGGAAGACCCAACAGTTTTGTTTTTTTTTTTTAATAAATTTATTTATTTATTTTTGGCTACGTTGGGTCTGCATTGCTGCGCATAGGTTTTCTCTAGTTGCGATGAGCGGGGGCTACTCTTCGTTGCAGTGCGTGGGCTTCTCATCGCGGTGGCTCGTCTTTGTTGCCGAGCACAGGCACGTGGGCCATGTGGCTCATGGGCTTAGCTGCTCCGCGGCACGTGGGATCTTCCCGGACCAGGGCTCGAACCCCTGTCCCCTGCATTGGCAAGCGGATTCTTAACCACTGTACCACCAGAGAAGTCCCGGCCCAACAGTTTTAAAAATTGATACTACAGAAGCATTTAAGGACAGATGGTGAGGACGTAGGGAGGGATACAAGCTCAAGCGTGGGTCGGCTGCATGCAGTCAGCCTTGGCCATCAACAGAGACCGCGAAAGGAGGGGAGAAAACTTCGTTCCAGGGGCCCCATTTGAAAAACAAACACAGTGTTCTTTTTTAAAGTTTTTAAATTTTTATTTATTTATTTTTTAAAAAACATCTATCTTTATTTATTTATTGGCCGAACCATGCGGCATGTGGGATCTTAGTTCCCCGACCAGGGATCGAACCCACGCCCTTGTCAGTGAATGCACGGAGTTCTAACCCCTGGACCACCAGGGAATTCCCCACATTTTTCCTGATTATGAAAGTAAAACAGGGCTTCCCTGGTGGCGCAGTGGTTAAGAATCCGCCTGCCAATGCAGGGGACACGGGTTCAGAGCCCTGGTCTGGGAAGATCCCACATGCCGCGGAGCAACTAAGCCCGGGCGCCACAACTACTGAGCCTGCGCTCTAGAGCCTGCGAGCCACAACTACTGAGCCCACGTGCCACAACTACTGAAGCCGCGCACCTAGAGCCCGTGCTCTGCAACAAGAGAAGCCACTGCAGCGAGAAGCCCGCACACTGCAACGAAGAGTAGCCCCTGCTCACTGCAACTAGAGAAAGCCCGCGTGCAGCAATGAAGACCCAAAGCAGACAAAAATAAATAAATAAAATAAATAAATTTATAAAAAAAAAAAAGAAAGTAAAACATATTCCATAGAAAATACATGAACATTTAGATAAAATAAAGATCACCTAGAAAAAGGGCAATATTAATATACTTATATAATTGCTTCTTCCTTACTATTTTATATGGTTTATAATCTTTATCCTTTCTTCACTTAACATTACACCAGGAGCATTTTCCCGTAAAAAGAAAGTTCTCTGCAAGCGTAATATTACATGATGGCACAGTTGTCCCTGGATAATTGTCATTGTTGAGCACTTACATGCCAGGGACCGTGACGACAGTTTATAGAGATGATCATGTTTAATCCTCGTCTCACACTAGTCCAAGAAGCAGATAAAATTATTATTCCCACTTTAGCAACTTTAGATTTCCTACTTTGGCTTGTGACCCCTTCCTGCATCTTCCGGGCCAGCGGTGCAGCATTGTCTGTTGCTTCCTCTGACCTCTGCTTCCCCCCTCACATCTCCTCCTCTGACTCCCACCCTCCTGCCTTCCTCTTTCACTTATAAGGACAACTGTGATTACATGGGCCAGCCCGGATAATCTGGGATCATCTCCTATCTCAAGGCCCTTACCTTTATCACGTCTGCACAATCACTTTTGCCTTGTAAGGCAGCATATTCACAGGCTCTGGGCTTTCAGACGTGGACATCTCTGGGGGCTGTTATTCTGCCCACCACACTTGCCCACATGACACAGTGTAAGTGATGGAGGCCAGATTCCTCCCTGCTGACACATTGTGATCTATTCAACCTCTGCAAATTGTTGGCTGGTTAGATTATTTCCAGTTGTTTTAACATTGAATAAATAATGCTGGATAAGCATTTTTGAATAGAAAACATTTTGTAATTTGAATTATTTCCTTATGGTATGTTTTCTTGGAGGGAATCTTGGGATCAAAGGGTATAATAATTTCTGTTGCTCTTGATACTAAGGGCTGTCCAAAAAGATTGGCCACTGTCCACCCCCAGTAGCACCATATTTATCAGAGAATTCTAGCTCACATTTTTGTCTTAGAGCAGGAACAGCAAAAAGTGAATCCAGTTGGCATGGAGACCAAGTGCTGAGGCGGAGGACTTCTGCTCAGGTTGGGGGCTGAAAACTGCTGTTCTCAGGTGGAACCTGGCCCATAGATCTCCTTTATTTTGCTTGCACACTTTAAAAAATGTATACATAATTCACCAAGATAAAATTCACCATTTTAAAGTATACGATTCAATGGTTTTTAGTATATTAATAAGGTTGTACAACCATCATCACAGTCAGTTTAGAGCATTTCCACCATCCCCCAAAGAAACTCTGAACCCGTCCGTGGTCACTCTCCCTCCTCCCCCACCCCTCGACCACCCAGCCCCTGGAAACCACTAACCTACTTTCTCTCTCTATGGAGTTGCCTACTCTGGAATTTCATATAAATGGAATCATACAATACGTGGCCTTTTGTGTCTGGCTTCTTTCACTGAGCACCATGTTTTCAAGGTTCACGTTTGGCGTGTGGCGTGTCTGCTTCACCCCTGCGTATGGTGAGTAACACTCCACCACGTGGATGTGTCACGTGTTGCTTATCCACTCATCCACTGATACGACCTTTGCGTTGTTGTCACTTTTTAGCTGTTACAAATAATGCTGTTGTGAGCCTCAGTGTGCAAGTCTTTCTTTGAACACCCATTTTCCATTTTCTGGGGTATACACCCAGGAGTGGAATTGAGGGATTCTGTGGAATTCTCTGTTTACCTTTTTGAGGAGCGCAGTGGCTGCACCATTTTACATCCCCACCAGCAACGCACAGGTTCCAATTTCTCCACATGCTCAACAACACTTTTCATTTTCCGTATTTTAAATTCTAGCCATCCTAGTGGATGTGAAGTGGTATCTCATCGTGGTTTTGATTTGATCTCCCTAATGTACACATGTTCTTTTTAATTGGAGCTAGTCATCTCTTGAAAAAACGTAAAAGTCAGGTAACCCTGGGTGGATTCCCCCCACGGGCTCCTGCAAGCACCTGCTTTCTCTCTCACTCCTGTTTGCCATTCTGGACTTAGGGGCCTACCCAGCCTGGATGGCAACTCCCATGGAGGGTGGGGTGCTGCTTGCTCGGTGCTGTCTCTAGACACTGGATGCCCAGCCTGGAGTGGGTCTGGACCCCTCCCGCTCGTGGCTCCTCTCCCTGGCGGGCTCCTGATTCAGCCTCTTTGGGTGCTGTGCGGTGTTGATTGTTCTGCAGGTTTCTCTCTTACAGGCTGCGGGAGATGGTGAAGTAAGGCCTGGATGAATGAGGCAGCTGTAAGTGGCTGCCTTAGTCCATTCAGGCTGCTAGAACAGAACACCATAGACTGGGTGGCTTATAAAAAACAGACATTTATTTCTCACAGTTCTGGAGGCTGGAGTCCAAGATTGGGGTTCCAGGGTTCTGGTGAGGGACCTATTCTGGGTTCCAGTCTGCAGACTTCCTGTTGCATCCTCACATGGTGGAAAGCGGGTGAGAGAGGGCTCTCAGGTCTTTTATATGAGCACACTAACCTTGTTCATGGGGGCTCCACCCGCATGACAATATCACCTCCCAAAGGCCCCCTGCTCCTAATACCATCACATTAGGGGTTAGGATTTCCACATATGAATTTTGGTGGGGACACGGACATTCAGTCCACGACACTGTGATTGGTTCAAAGTTCAGTGACTCTTGTTTCATGAAAACCTGCCCAGGGCCAGGGCAGGTGGCTTCTCTGACAGATGCTCTCTGAACTTTTTTGGAAAGGCTAAACCACCTAGCTGGCCAGCAGGGTTCAGCCCTCAGGGCTATGAGAGTGGGAATTGCTTGTAGGAAATGAGCTAGTGCTCACTTGGACGCTGGGGTGAGGCCTGGGCCTCCAGAGGCTGGCACACCTGGATTTAGATTCGGAATTCGCCCTGAGTTGGGAGGGATTTAGTAGTAGATGCCGCTTGGGGTGACGTCAGGACTGAGAGTCACTTGGGCCTCAGTGAATGTTAGATGTCATTACGACATCTCATTATTACATCATTGTATGCCCGCTCCAAAAATAACTTGTCAAGATGAAGTCACAGAGCAGAATATAGTAAAATGTCAGAGAGTAGAATAGAGCTGGAGGAGAGGCCCCAGATATGGTAGCCATGGGGTC
Organism: Balaenoptera musculus; assembly: GCF_009873245.2. NCBI lineage: Eukaryota > Metazoa > Chordata > Mammalia > Artiodactyla > Balaenopteridae > Balaenoptera > Balaenoptera musculus. The sequence continues at coordinate 10,629,523 of NC_045804.1, read as the reverse complement.
TTCCACCCCAACAAGTGGGGCTACCACATGCTCCCAGGCAGGCAAGGGGGCTTTCTGCCATCTCTCCCCACACCCAGAGTTGGAGGGACTTCTGCCCAGGCCTTGCCCAGGGTCGGTGGCAGGGTGTCCACTCTCTGAAATGAGCACAGGGCTGGAGCAGGGCCCTTCCCATCTTCTCTGCCCCCTGAAAATGTCTGCTCTGGGGCTGGACATGCAGGCAGCATCGATAGTAGAAGCAGCAGGAGGGGGATGGGTGTCCACTGTGCTAGTTTCTCTGAGATGGAGGAGTTTCCAGGGTAGTGGGTTGAATCGTGTCCCCCACGTGTCCAAGTCCTAATCCTGGGGAACCTGTGAATGTGGCCTTATTTGGAACAAGGATCTTTGCAGATGTGGTTAAGTCAAAGATCTCGGAAAAAAAAAAAAAAAGATCTCGAGATGAGATCACCCTGGATTTGAGCTGGGCCCTAAATCCAATGTCAGGTGTCCTCATATGAGGAAGGAGAGGGGGATTTGGAACAAGACACAGGGAGAAAGCTGTGTGCTGGCGATGCAGAGATTGGAGTGATGTGTCTACAAGCCAAGGATTGTTGGTAAACCCAGAAGCTGGAAGAGGCAAGGATGGACTACCTCTCAGCCTCCAAAAAAAAACAACCTGCCAACCTTGATTTCAGATCTCTGGCCTCCAGAACAATGGGTTTCTGTTGTCTTAAGCCCTCCAGATTGTGGTAATTTGTTACGGCAGCCCTAGGAAACTAACACAGCTTGTGTGAGGGCCTTTCAGTGCTAGAACTGGGAGAATCCTGCACAAATAGAAGGGGTTGGCCAGCCTGGTGCTGGAAATACCCACCATGTTTTTTATTTTTTTAAAATTTATTTTATTATTACTTTTTTATTGTCTTCTCTTTTTATTTATTTATTTATTTAATTTTTGGCTGCGTTGGGTCTTCGTTGCTGTGCGAGGCCTTTCTCTAGTTGCGGCAAGCAGGGGCTACTCTTCGTTGCAGTATGTGGGCTTCTCTGCGGTGGCTTCTCTTATTGCGGAGCACGGGCTCTAGGCGCACGGGCTTCAGTAGTGTGGCACGTGTGCTCAGTAGTTGTGTCTCGTGGGCTGTAGAGCACAGGCTCAGTAGTTGTGGCACACGGGCTTAGTTGCTCTGCGGCATGTGGGATCTTCCCGGACCAGGGCTTGAACCCGTGTCCCCTGCATTGGGAGGAGGATTCTTAACCACTGCACCACCAGGGAAGTCCCAGCCACCATGTTTTTTAAACTTGAGTCAAAACACATGAGACAGCTCTGGCTCAGATGGCATTTTGAGTTTCTCTTAGATCAGGACTGGTCACTTTTCTACATCTCAGCTCCCTCTTCTGTCTGTCCCTCTGGTATCCAGCTTTAGGTAGCATTTGGGGCCTCCTGTTTAGGTTGGCCATGGCTTCCAGGGAGTAGGAATGGGCTGGGGGTGCCTGTCACCCCCTCAGTAGCCCTGTATGTCTTTGGGAATGTGCAATCTCACCATGTCTCAGCTTCCCTCCTTTGAAAAGAGGAGATGCTTCCGGCCTGGGTTATATAGATGATCCAGCTTCCAGCTGAAAGTTGCAGCATATGACAAAGGGCCAAGTGGTCCTCATCTTCCTGGGGCTTGTTTCTGAGCTGGGAGGCACTGGTGGTTTCACTTAGGAAAGAAACAGCCAACATCTGGTGGCAGCGGGAGCCCAGAAGCCCCGTCCTGGGAGGAGAGCTGAGCTGTCTCCACAGAGAATGTCTGCTTGCTTCCTTTTTCCTATTTCCTCCCTGATCAGATCAGCAGACCCACTGATTATCTAACCAGTGAGACCGCCTGAGAGAAAGGAAGTGTTCCACACTTCCCACCACCCAGACCCCTTCTTCCTGGTTGTCCACACAGGTGCCTGGGGGGACTGCAGCACCCCCCCTGGGGCCCAGCTGCGGACACCTCCTCCCTGCCCCCTAGGGACTGACTTTGCAGCTGTAAAGCCAACAGCCAGGAGAATCATTTTGCCCTCGACACAGGTGGGGTCTCGCTTGGATTCATCCCAAGCTCTCCTGCCCTTCTCACTATAGTCGATCCCAGGAAACCTCCTCTGATGTTCTGGAAGCCTCCCAGGAACCCCCCAGAGTCCTTTGTCTCCATCTCCAGCAAAACAGAGTTGTTCGGCTGGAGATGTATTGATAGTTACACCTGGGCCGAGGCCTTCCCCTGGACGAGGCCTCTTGAACACAAGCAAGAATTCCTTTTGATCTCACAGTTTCTCAAGTGCAAGTATTTAGAAATGACTCTTGCCCTGAAGCAGGTGGCCAAGTGCCAGGAGGGCAGGCAAGACAGAGGAGTTGGGCAGGCTGGGGAGGGGTGCAGATTCCCCCTGAGGCCGGGTGCAAAGGAGGGGACTAGTTTGCACTTTGGGGGTTGGGGGACGAGGAGATTTACTCTTCCAAGAGTCTGGTCTTATATTTTCCTTACATCTTGTGTTGTCCATATATATAAAAGTAATGTGTGCTCACCATAAAAGATATATTTCTATTTTGTGTGTTTAATATATACATAAAATATTTCAAATGTGTTTTTATATACTGTGTTTTCCATATATATATATATATATATATATATATATATATATATACACACACACACACAAGTAATACATACTCATGGTAAAAATATATTTATAGCTTGTCTTTTTGAGTATTTTTAATATATTGTGTTTTTTGTACATATAAAGTAACATATGCTCACAGTAAAAATAACTTGTAAAATTGAGATATAGCTTACATATACTAAAGAGTACAGATCTTAAGGAAATAGCTCAGTATATTTTCACATTATGTATATATCTTTGTAATTACCACTCAGGTAGAGGATACTGAGGCAAAGGCTCCCTTGGGCCCCCACCCAAGATGTCACCTCTATTCCAACTTCTAACACCATAAATTAGTTTGCCTGTTTTAGAATTTCATATAAATAGAATCATACAGGATGTCCTCTTTGCTGTCTGGCTTTTTTTGTTTTTTTTTGGCTGCATTGCGTGGCTTGCAAGGATCTTAGTTCCCCTGACCAGGGGTTGAACTGGTGCCCCCTGCAGTGGAAGCGAGAAGTCCTAATGACTGGACGGCTAGGGAATTCCCTGTCTGGCTTATTTCACTCAGCATTAGTCTGCAAGGTTCAGATAGTTCACTTTTATTGCTGAGTAGTATCCCATTGAATGTCTACCCCACGAATTTACTCATTGTCTTGTTGATGGAATTTGGGTAGTTTTCAAGTGTTAGACATTGCAAATAATGCTGCTGTAAACTCCTCATAGAAAGTATCTTTGCAGGCTTATGTGAAATTTGTGGGTCAAAGAATATATAAAATCTTAAAGTTTGATAGATGAAGCCAAATTGTTCTTCCAGAAACTTTCACCAATGCCCACGCCCACCAACATTAGGCGAGAGTGCTTTTATTCAACTTTAAAATAGACCCCCCCCCCCGCCACCCTGCAATGGCATCTCACTTTGCTTTGTGTTGCTTTAGTTATGAGCGAGAGGCTAGACACCTTCTCTTGGACTTGTTGGCCATTAATACACTTCTTTTTTGAGAATTGTCTAAACATTTTATTCAAGTCCTTTCTATTACGTCATTCGTCTTTTAAAAATTGTATTTGCGACCACTCTTTGTATACTGAAGAAATTAGGACCTTGTATTTGAAAAGCATGGGAAGGAAATAATTTTATACCTACAGCAAAACACAGGAGTTTCTACTGATGTTAGTTTCGAAACTCAACTGTCTAGCCACACTCTTCTTTTGCTTGTATACCTTGATCACACAGTATAAAAATGAGGAGTTTAATTTTGGTAAGTGCTTTAGAATACAATAAACCCAGAAGTGGGAGGCACCATCATTTCTCCATCTTATTTCCAGGGCTGACTTCATCAATTTACCACAGCATGGTTTCCCTTTGAGCCTAGACTGGGTCCAGAATCCTTCCTAACCCAAAGCTCCATGTGGCCCGTGGTGTCTTGCGTTGGCATGAGTTGAAACCTCTGTGCCTCCACAATGGAATGTCACCGACTCCTGGAAGTTACCTGAATGCAGTGGTGCACAGTAGAGGTCGGGGTAGTACCGGTTTCACCAGGCTGAGGGCAGGAGTTTGGAGCTCCGGGCAGGGGATGCAGGGATTCTGCCTAGAAAGCTGTGCACGGCCATAGTAGGTTCTCACTAAAGAGTTGATGGAATGTTGGTGATGAGGTTATGTCTGCATTTTGAAGGTGAGGATGGGGAGAAGGAGAGATTGGTGGCCTAGGAGGATTCATGATAAATGTAAAGGATCCAGTTTTGGAGCAAGAGATACATTGATTGTGTTTGTTGGTCCTTGTCCATGCTTGTTGCCCCCACAGGTGTGTTTACAGAACTGAAGGGAGGGAAGCCTGGGTGACAACGGGGACACCTCCTACTTCCTTTCTCCAAAGGCTTTGCTGTCCTTGTTCTAGGCTGGGCTGGCCAGGTCTCGGGTGTCAAAGGCAGACTTTTTAAGCACCTTGTGTTTCAGGCTGAAGATCTTGAAAAAAATGTATCCGACTGGGCATTTTGCCTGTTCCTTTTCCTGTACGGAGAAGCCTCTCCCATCTGCCTCCAGCTGGCTTTGCAATTTAAACTTGAAAATGCTGAAGCCTTTTCCCACAGCCACTTTGGGATGACTTGGTTACTTTCCACATCCTCCCAATTAGTTCATTGGCTTTGTGTATCCCTCAACATTCTTTCTCATTCCACTGCGAAATAAAATGTTTTTATGTAATTCGAGGGAAACGTTTTAACATCCAGATCACCACAGGTAGCCTTCTTCGTGGAGCTGAGTGGATGGCATTAGGTACCCTGCATGCACCTCCTTACCAACCCACCCCTCTGTGCAGGCGTGTGTGTGTGTGTGTGTGTGTGTGTGTGTGTGTGTGTGTGTGTAAAGGCTCACACAATTCTCCGTGTATACAGTTCCTTTGTACTGTGTATATTACCGACATTGCATTGAAAAACCAAAACATCAAATGACACATTTTAAACCTACTAGGGGACAGACAGGTCGTGGGCTGGGTGCTGGGGAAACACCTGGGATAAGGCTTGCTGCCATCAAGAAACTTTGCTCAACCCCCAGACTGGCAGTCAGTGGGCTTCATTTGGCATCCAGATGTGATGTGTGGCCCATGCTGGGTCCAAGCTGGGTCTTTTAAACATTTTTTAAATTGTACATTTAAATTGTAAATTGTTATACATAACATAAAATTTACCCTTTTAACCATTTTTAAGTGGACGATTCCATGGCATTAAGTACATTCACATCATTGTGCAACCATCACCACCATCCATCTCTGGAATGTTTTCATCTCCCAAACTGAAACTCTGCCCATTAAACACTAACTCCCCATCCATCTTCCCCAGCCCCTGGCACCCACCATCTACTGTCTGTCTCTGTGAATCTGACTGCTTCAGTTCCCTCACATGAACGCAACCAGAATATTTGTCCTTTTGTGACTGGCTGATTTCACTGAGCATCATGTCCGCAAGGTTCATCCACATTGTAGTAGGTGTCAGAATTTCCTACCTTTTTATGGATGAATAATATTCCATTGTATGGGTAGACCACATTTTGTTTATCCATTCATCCATCGATGGACACTTGGGTTGCTTCCACCCCTTGACTTTAGAGATGGTGCTGCTGTGAACATGGGCGTACAAATACCAAACGGGCTTTTAAATATGTTGAATTAATTGTCAACATTTAATAATGGGGAGATTTCATCCCCCAAGAACATCCACTGTCAAGTTTCTTGTGAAAACCAGGGAGATCTGGCCACACTGGGCTTCCGTCCTGCATGTCAGCCACCACAGAGCAGATAGGAGCTGCTCTTGACCCTGGGACACTGTCATCCAGACAGTGAGACCAGAGGTTGACTGCTGTATATTATTGTGCTTATGCTGTTGTCTTTCTCATGGTTGAGTTGAGAAAAAAGCAAAATATTTCCATTACCTGTGTCTCTATCAAAAGTGGAAAATAGGGCTTCCCTAGTGGCGCACTGGTTGAGAATCCGCCTGCCAATGCAGGGGACACGGGTTCGAGCCCTGGTCTGGGAGGATCCCACATGCCGCGGAGTAACTAAGCCCGTGCGCCACAACTACTGAGCCTGCGCTCTAGAGCCCGCGAGCCACAACTACTGAAGCCCGTGTGCCACAACTACTGAAGCCCGCGCGCCTAGAGCCTGTGCTCTGCAACAAGAGAAGCCACCACAATGAGAAGCCTGCGCCCCACTACAAAGAGTAGTCCCCGCTCACTGCAACTAGAGAAAGCCTGCGTGCAGCAGCAAAGACCCAATGCAGCCAAAAATTAAATAAATGAATAAATAAATAAATTTATTTAAAAAAAAAGTGGAAAATAAAAAACAGCTGGAGAGGTCTCCATGTCTTGGGGAAAGAGGACTATTCCTGCTTATTGAACATACAAATGGGGTAGGTGTGTGGGCAAAAAGCCCAGAGGATTTGTTTCGTGTTATGAAATAAACCAGCCCCTTCACCTGTTTCAGGTTTCTGCTGGGCATTCCAGCTGACCTCTGGCTGGGGTTTTAGGGGCACTGGGTTCCAGGTGTAGCTCTACCCCTATTAATGGGTTGGTAATCCATCTGGATAACAATACCTAATCACTCCCATGGCAAAGTTGTTAGATGTATAAAGTAAGCAGGTGTAGTGGGTTGATTGGCAGCCTCCAAAAAGATGTGTTCTAAGTCCTGGCCCTCAGTACCTCTGAATGTGAGCTTTTATGGAAAAAGGGTATTTGCAGATGTAATTAAGGATCTGGAGATGAGATCATCCTGGATGAACAGAGTGGGCCCTAAATCCGATGGCAAGTGTCCTTATAAGACACAGAAGAGTAGAGACACAGATAGAAGGGGAGCCCATGTGGTGACGGAGGCAGAGACTGGAGTGAGTGGCCACAAGCCAAAAAATGCTGGCAGCCACCAGGAATTGGAAGAGGCAAGGGAGCATTCTCCCCCAGAGCCTTCGGAGGGAGCCCAGCCCAGCCGACACCTGGATGTCAGACTTCTGACCTCCAGAAGTCTGGATTGTTTGAAGCCATCCAGTTTGTGGTACTTTGTTAGAGCCGCCACAGAAAACCCACACAGCAGGTAGCTGGATTGTCTCTGTGGATGAAAGAGCGCGTATTGGTTGGTAACTTCAAGATACAGTTGAAGATACAAAATACAGAAATGCTGGGACTTCCCTGGTGGTCCAGTGGTAAGGAGTCCGCCTTACCATGCAGGGGACACGGGTTCGATCCCCGGTCAGGGAACTAAGATCCCACACGCCGCGGGGAAACTAAGCCCGCGCGCCGCAACTACAGAGCCCACGCACCCTGGAGCCTGCGTGCCACAACTAGAGAAGAGAAAAACCCGCACGCCACAGCTCAAGAGAAGCCCGCTTCCACAACGAAGAGCCCACATGCCTCAACGAAAAATCCCACGTACCCAATGCAGCCAAAAATAAAATAAATAAATAAATAAATAAATAAATAAATAATTTTTAAAAATACGGAAATGCTTTTGGCATCACATTGGCCTTTGTGGCCAGAATAACAGGACAGTGAGGCCCTGCTCAGTCTATGTAACTTGCACTCCCTAAAGTGCAAAAAGGACTTCCCTGGTGGTGCAGTGGTTAAGAATCCGCCTGCCAATGCAGGGGACACGGGTTCGAGCCCTGGTCTGGGAAGATCCCACATGCCGCAGAGCAACTAAGCCGTGGGCCACAACTACTGAGCCTGCGTGCCGCAACTACTGAAGCCCGCATGCCTAGAGCCCATGCTCCGCAACAAGAGAAGCCACCGCAATGAGAAGCTCGCGCACCGCAACAAAGAGTAGCCCCCGCTCACTGCAACTAGAGAAAGCCCGCCTGCAGCACTGAAGACACAGTGCAGCTGAAAAATAAAAAATAAAGTGCAAAAACCACACAGAACCCCGTTTTAACAGAGGAAACTGCGCACACAGGTGTGATGATTTGCACAGGGTCTCATACATAATTTGTGGCAAAACTGGTGGCGGAGCAGAACCACAGAAAGAGTGAAAAGGTGGGTGATGACAGTTGCTTCCCATCTGGGTGAGTGGTGGTGGGAACCTGCCTTTGTGTTTTATCTCAAAAAGCAATTATTAGGTCCAAATAGCATCCCTCTGCTGTTGGCTCTTTAGAAAGGATGAACATCCTTCCCTATGCTTGCTTATTGGTCCTTTGAATTTCTTTGCAGAATTTATGTACCCATGTTTTGCATGAGAAAAGCAAACCTTTGGTGAAAATGACATAAACAGAAAATGTTAATTTTCTAATAAAGTCTTAAGAGTAGCCATAGTAAGAACTGAACAACCAGAGCCTTTTCCGGGAGGATCCTCCTGTAGGGAGTGTGCAGCTGGGGAGGGATGACCGTTCTGGACAGACACTGGGTCTTTCCTGTTCCCTGGGCTGGACATTTACAAATTATGTGCCGCTGCCCCTGACCTGTTTCTTTAGCAGAAGTTTCCATGTAAAACACTGGACTTCCAGAGGGGTTTTCTCTGTGGCGTGGTTTGTCCAAAAACGTTGGCTCTTGCATTTGTTCTCCAGAATGAGTTTCTCCCAAGGAACTGCCGGTTAAAAGAACCACTTCCCTAATTAATTCCAGATGTGGAATACATCAACCTTAACTTTTTATTAAGAGGGTGGGAGGTGCCTGTTAAGGTGTGCTCTGTTTAAAAAAACAAAAACAATCTGCTGATGACTTGAATCTGATGATTGAAAAATGTCATTTTCCACATTGAGCCACCAGGAATCAATTCCCCGGGACTTGGCTGATACCCCGCAACTGGAGCCCAGAGCAGCCTTGAGGAGGAGTTTCCAGGTGCTCCCTGGAGTGTCCTCGTCCACCTTCCCTGAGCTTCTCTCATGGAGGAATTGGGGCTCCAGCCAGGTTCTTGTGGGAGGTGGGTTGACCTCCTCAGAGTGGGGACAACCCAAGCTGCTCCTCCTGGCTCCCCTGTGGGTCCCCGCAGCAGCATTTATCAGCTAAGCAGAGGACCGGGACAGCTTTGTTGGAAGCGGGCTAAGCAAACTGGGTCCCCCGTGTTTCATGGCCTGAAACACGGCCACTATGCAGTCTCCCTGCTTTTTTTTTTGTGGGGCCCCAGTACCGTTTTTTTTTTTTTTTCTAAAAACACATAACATAAAGCATATCATTTAAACTATCTTAAGTGTAAAATCAGTGGCATTTAGTCCATTCACAGTGTTGTGTGACCATCATCACTCTATAGTTCCAGAACATTTTCATCACCCCAAAGGGAAACCTGCATTCATGAAGCAGTTACCCCCTGTTTCTCCCTCCCCTCAGCCGCTGGCAACCACTAACTGCTTTCTGTCTCCAAGGATGTGCCTATTCTGGACATTTCATATAAACGGAATCATACAATATGTGACCTTTTGTGTCTGGCTTCTTTCACTTAGCATGTTTTCAAGGTTCACCTGTGTTGTAACGTGTGTCAGTGCTTCACTCCTTTTTATGGCTGAATACTACTCCACTGTATGGATACATCCCATTTCATTTTTCCATTCTTCTGTTGGTGGACTTTTGAGCTGTTTCCACCTTTTGGCGACTGTCAAGAATGCTGCTATGAACATTTGTGTACAAGTTTTTGTTTGAACAGTTGTTTTTAATTCTTTTGGGTATATACCTAGGAGTGGAATTGCTGGGTCCTTTGGTAATTCTATATTTAACTTCTTGAGGAACCACTACACTGTTTTCCACAGCGGCACCATTTTACATTCCCACCAGCAATATATGAGGGTTCCAACTTTTCTATATCCTCACTAACACTTATTTTCCTTTTTTAAAAAAAATTATAGTCATTTTATGGGGTGAAGTGGCATCTCACTGTGGTTTTAATTTGCATTTTCTTGAAGATGGTGACATTGAGTGTCTTTCCTTGTGCTCCTTGGTCATTTGCCCAGCTTCCCTTGCATTTTACCAGCACTCTGTGTAACAGTGGACAAGTCTGTCCAGAAGGGAGTTGAACTAGGTCAATGGCCTTCAAGCTGCTTTGTCCACATAACTCCTAAAAGAATTTGGAAAAATCATGCAACTTTGGTACCTTTTCAGGTTGATATCTATTGTTTTTCATCATGAGGTTTACAAGGTTGCAAACGATGTGATTTCCAGTGTATTGTAAACTTCGACTCAAAAATAAAATGGTTCCTCACTCTGGAGAAGCAAAATCTGACATTTTGTCCTGCTTCCAAGGTCATTGAGCAAGTCACGTTCTTCCGCTAAAAACAAACCAACCGGGGCTTCCCTGGTGGTGCAGTGGTTAAGAATCCGCCTGCCAATGCAGGGGACGCGGGTTCGACCCCTGGTCTGGGAAGATCCCACATGCTGCGGAGCAACTAAGCCCGTGCGCCACAACTACTGAGCCTGCGCTCTAGAGCCCACGAGTCACAGCTACTGACCCCGCGTGGCCACAACTACTGAAGCCCGCGCACCTCAACGAAGAGCAGCCCCCACTCGCCGCAACTAGAGAAAGCCCGTGTGCAGCAACAAAGACTCAACGCAGCCAAATAAAACAAAAACCAAAAAAACCCAAACTAACCCAGCAAACCACTTTGCACCTTGAGATAAACATAAATCACAGTCTCTAAATGATCCAACCCTGCCTATTTCCTGCGAACTTCGAATCTATTCGATAACAAGAATTTTAGCCCCGACATTTGCTCTTCCTGTCACATGTTCTGACCTGTAGGATTAGCATGATCGCAGCAGAAAGTGGCTGCTGACCCACCCAGGACAGACGAGTGTAAATCTGGTGACCTTAGTTCTCTCGTGATTTTTTTTCCCCCTTTAAATACTTGATGGCTTTTTGGATTTGGTGAGACAGTCCTTTTAAAGTCTGCCTCTTCTGCACTCTTTGCAAGAAAACTTTCTTTTTCTAAATGCATCTGCCTCCAGTTTTCCTTGGGCAATTCTTTTAAATATATCCAACGAAATGTAATTTAGGTAGCAATGTGGCCTCGCGATACCAAAGACATGGGCAGATTCTTCTTGGTTCTTTTCTCCTCCACCTTTCACTTCTTCCACTGAATTTTATTTTGATAAAAGCATTTTTACGTTTGAAAGTAATTCACTAACCACTCAAGCATAGGTCTCTGCAACAAAAACATGTATGTAATGTAAATTTAAAATATTTTATTTCCTGTGATTCTAAGACTCTTAAAAAAAAGTTTCTCTGGGTTGAGTGATTTATACAATTAATCAACTCCTCAAGCCAACAAAAATATACTAAAATTGTGGTATATATTTATGATATACATATAAAAGTTAAATT